>NW_026999351.1:636560-954840 GCF_037126465.1 Ornithodoros turicata | reverse complement strand
ATTGCTTCCGTAACATTCGTATGAGCCAGATGAACAGATCAAATCACTGCTTTCGAAGGTGGCACCCAGTCGGAGTTGTAATCCATTGTTGCAGTCAATAGATTTGTCTTTCGCCTTTCGGAAAATTGTGGTTTGAAACATTGGAACTGCATGCTGAAGTGTTCTTGCAGACGGGAGCAAAACGCTCACGCATTCTCGGCACGCAGCACAGAACACGAATCACACCAGGAAGACTGTACTGGCCTAGCAAATGCTTTGCAGTCGAAGGAAGCAAAACTCACGTTCCTAGTGGGTTTAGTGAAGTCCAGAAATGCACTGGCTCTCTAATAGCGAACTGTTTATCACTTCCCCAATGTGAATCTACGCAGCAGACGGCTCGGCAGAAGAAACTCGCCGGCTTGGCGGAAGAAACCAAGCCAAAAGTCATGCCAAGCCGGAGCGCGGGCAGACCACAAATGTGTCGTCGACACAGGGTTTGCGGGCCACAAGACGGGTTGTAAGTGAAACTAAAAATTCACTTTTTCGGAAAACCCCGAGGAGTTTGGGATAACTATTTTGCATACATCATCAGTGTTCCCTTATGAACACATCGTGTGAGTACCATTCCATTCTGTAACACTCGAAAATCGGCGTAGCTGAGCTTTAAAGGGTTAGGTGTGACGTGTTAAAAGTTCATGTGAATTGTGGGTCAACAGCCCGGAGGGAAGAAAGGGTCCGTACGGGCCTCTACGGCCGGAGTGAATGGCCGCTTTGTTAGAGTGTGGAGGGGATTATGTGAACGGAGTGATCTCGGCTCCAGACCGGTTACACAAAAATGGGAGGTTCACGAACACGTGAACGAAACGGACAACAGGCAAGAATTGGCAAACATAGTGAAAGGTAAGGAGGTTAGTGGTTACGTGGGGAAAATTTCAGAGCGAGCAAAGTATGGTTTTATATATTTGTAATACAAAGTTGTGGCATGCAATAAAGAAAGCGAAAAGCAGTGGCCATGCAGAACATAACAGATAACTACCTTTACAGATATTTTAGTAAATATTGCAGAAAAACCTCGTCCTTACTGCCAAGTTGATTCGCTCTTCCGTGTTGTTTAAGTTGTTCTCTTTTGCTTTAGCTTTTTTTGTTATTACTGTTCGTACTTTTGTTGACGCCCTGTGTTCGTTCGCTGCGAGAGATGTATGTGCTTATCAGGTACAGCTTTTACAAAACGACGTCGGTTGTGCCAGTTTCGCACATAACAAACTTCGATCCCGTGAACGAAAATGACTTCAACCCCGATATTATCTGCGATGTCTTTTGGTCCGGGGACGACGCCACAGAAGGAGGCTTTTACGAAGCGCAGATCATCAGGCTTTCCGGTAAGTATGAAAATGAACTATAATTATCGGTGGCATTTCAGATTATGCACTGGGCACCGCCGGACTACGTAGTTATGAAGACCAGTGTTATCGCTAAGGCAGCGGCGATGGGCCACAATTAACCTATATCCCATGTATAAGAAGTCAGAAATGAATGCCAAAAGGAACATTTAAACATGATTCACACGTGCAGGAGTGGCGTTGCTATATTTTGTTTGCCGCCACGGTGGATTGGTTGGTAGAGTGTCGACTTTCCAGTCCCCCGGTCGAGGCTTCGAACCCAGGCGAAGAGGCAAGCAATTCGGTGGCCTCACAGTCGCAATCCTAGTTATCACGCGTCGTAAACCCAGAATTATTATTAGTGTTATATTTTGGTTGCTACAACAGCATATAGTATCAACGTTGTACTTTACATGCTGAACACGTCACTCTTTCAAGTTTCCTGCTTATTTCTTCCAGTAACAATACCGGGTCTCCGAACCCACGCTAGGAAGCGGAAAAGGCCCCTGGGCAACACCGCAAATGCACACGCAAGTACCAAGAAGCCGAAGGTTTGAATTCCTGCCTCATAATTTCTAGCTTTTGTGTATACCCAATGTTTTTATGCAGTGGCTAGCATTCCGCAAAGAGTAATGCGCACAGAAGGCTGGAGTTACATCGGCGTAACGGAAAATGCCAGTTAAGCGGTAACACGAACAACAAGGTTTTGTGTGCGTAAGTCTGCATAGTGCAGGGCTCCGCAGCTTGAAGAGGAATACAGGAGCGCATGGCTTTCAGTACCATCAGTGCGGCGGAACCGGCTCTACCGGCTTCGAGACGCACGCGACGACTGCAACGTATGCATGACAGCCGAGCTTAACATGCATTCTACTTTACCGCCAACACGCACGTCTGTCGTTAAAACATCATCAGCAAAAAAAAAAGACCTGTAAAGCCCTATGCACATCAGGAACTGGCAAAAACGTAGTAAGAACAAATGACGTTGACCGCATCATTCTGTGTGCCGTAGTTTTTTTTTTATTACAATTCAATTACACGTTTTCTGGGACACCCTGTAGAATGGCTGGTACTGCCATGTGTCTTTCGCTTCTTGCTTCTTACTTGGAAGGCCCAATATCTAATGAAACTGCTTTAACTTCAACTGCATATTTGCATTACTGCTGTTGTAACTGTAAACGGCATTTCCAGCTACCCTAGTGTAACTCCAGCTTGCGGATGCATTACTATTAGTGTTACGCCGCTCAACATGTTGTTTTACTTATTGTGATTTGTGCACACGAAATTGATAACTGCAGTGGAAGTGCTACAGTGGCGCGCAGACTTGCCTCGAACAGCGGAGCGCGTGTCATCGGGCGCTGACAGACATCTGGAGACGAGATTAGAATGATACACTATATAGTTGAAGGGAGGGCCGGTACGCACAACGGGTGATCAGAGAACCGGTGCGGTGCGGCGAAGGCATCCGTTGTGTGTACCGACCCTCCCTTCTGGGGGGCAGTGGATCATCCCAATCTCGTTTCCACGTGTCTATCAGCGCCCGATGACACGCGCTCCGCTGTTCGAGACAAGTGTGCGCGTCACTGTAGTTGCAACTCCTTAAAATCTGCTATATGGTTCATGTGCATTTTGTCATTTAAATTAGGCGAAAAGCAAACATGCACAGAACGCAGCAAAACAGCGTCACCTGGAAATGCTGCCTGACCTGGACAAAGCCGCAGACATGGTTCCTGCCAAACTCTATGAGGATGTGTCCGAAGAGCTCAGGCAGCTCAGGCAAAACTGCAGGAGGCAAACTTGTTCTTGCGGAGACTGATGTTGCTTGATGAGATGGTATCTTCACCTTGTCCTCGGATGCCACGATGTTGGGGCCGTCCTGAGGTGCCACGATGTTGGTGCCAGGAAGAAGTGGGAAAGGACAGTTCTTGCACGTTGCTGGAAGCGTGAAGGATGTGATGAGTTTTGATGTCTGTCGAAGTGTCTTGATCCTTGGATGTCGTGTTGTAGAAGATCCGTTCCTGTATGGGTTGAAATTCTTCAGCGTGTGATGGAGACGTTTGAGAAAGTTCCTGGAGGGAGTCTTTCTTTACGAACATGCTGTTGAAGATATTCTCCTGGTGGGACTTTGGAGGTAACTGGATGGAGATGTGTCCATTAGGCGAAACGTTGATTCCAAGCTTGGCAGATGTGCGCCAGTCGCTAACAAGTATGAAACGATATATGATGTTATTGACGATAGCAACTTGAAGAGAAACAGTTGTGTTCGCTAACTTCACTTCCACGACGGCTTCGCCTAACGGCATGGACTCGTTATCGACGGCGATCATTGCTGAGTCACTCCATGGTTTTATGTTAATATCCCAAAGCTCTGCTTCCTGTTTTCTTAAGATTGAGATGTCTGCACCCGTGTCAACCAGGGCGTCGACCGGTGTGTTGTTTACAAGAATCTCAATGACGGGTCTCACGGGGTGTCTAGATGGTAAGTCGTGTCTTATTGAAGAAGTGTAGCTGTGTTTCTTGTCTTTGTCTTGATGTTTGGTGTAGTCCTTTGGGTCTTTGTATTTTTGGCTTGATTTGTCCGATGTTTTGGTGGAAGTAGGAGAATGTTTCTCACCCTTTTGCCGAGATGAGTACTTAGGCTGTGATGTGGACGAAAAGCCTTGCTGACGTTGATGTTCCTTCTTCGTGTAGTCCTTTGGCTTGGCTCCTTGTTGACGCCAGTTTGGATCACGGTGTTTCTGAGAAGGTTCGATCTGTCGTGCCAGCTTGATCAGAGTGAGACAGTCACATCTAGTAGACAAGTAGTAGGAAGTGAGACTTGTCCTCGTTGCCTCGCTCTGTAGACCCATGGTGATGTAACGGATCTTGTCACGTTCCCTGAGCTGGTAAGGGCACTTGCAGAGTATTTTGATCTTTGCATGAATGTAGTCAGAAATAGATTTTTTTTCGCTTTTCTGTAAATCTTCGCTTTTCTGTACTTTAGCTTCACAATCACGATTCCAATCTGGTAGATCTGGATCATAATCAAATTGATCTTTCAAACTTTTGACCAACTCTTGCCATGTGACACAACTTCTTCCGGATCCATCGTCCCAATCCTTGGCCGCACCACGAAGCTCACTCTTTGCAATGGCCAAAGCGGTATGATCGTCCCAACCGTACTGGATACGTACACCTCAATTGATGAAAGCCATGCGCGAAAATCATCGTTGGGCCGTCCATAAAAGAACTTCAATGTCTGACTAAGGTCGGGGGTGGTTACTATCCTCTGTGGTGTGGAAACCATCTGTTTGAAAATCTCAGCTAACTGATCGATGGTGATCGGAGCAGAGGAACTCGCGATAGGTGTCTTCTTACTTGTTTTGTTAGTTGATGAGACTTGTTCATCCTGATGTTAATCTTGGGATGATTCGTATTCCTCCGATGTTTGGTATTCCTCGTTGTCATTTTTGGTGGGAATAGCACACGTAGATGCATGTTTCCTCCTTTCGTCGTCTTCCATGATGAGAATTGCTGCCTGACGAGGATCAGCGTTCTCTGGGAGTGTGAGATTACGTAAGACGCACTCTTCAAACAACTCTTGTGCTGGACGCAAAAGAAGTCTCAACACCTTTGGACTTTCACGAACTCAAAAGACTATATTTGTCGTTAAGACACAACGAAAACCGAGAGACAGAAACAATCCTGCACCATGCTCCAGATAGGTGTTACCAGCTGAACCTAAAGAAAGTCGAACGTCGCGTTCGAAATTGCGAACAACTGAAAAATGCACAAATGCACCGAAAAAGTGAAGACGCAATTAATGCGTGACAAAAAGTGAAGTAGAAGTTACGAAGGGATAGAACTGTTGCAATGCAATGCGTTCGAATGACGAGGCTAAGCCTAAATCGAATATGCCTTTCGAACTACGTCCATAAGCACAAAACTTCAAAGTCGAAGTACTTGCAAAAATTAATACGGTATCAACCAGAAGTGAAAAATCTGAAGAATCACTTGCCGTATCCTGTCGACTGCGCCATGTGAGGCAAGATAGACCAAGGGAAAGGGGTGAAGAAAGGTGCTAACGCTGGTGACGGACCCGATGTCCCTGGCTATCTGCCAAACTCAAAATAAGATTCAGGAGTACGGCATTTGGATAACACACAGTTTACTAGCACTCTGGTATGATACATACAATGAATTAGAGACTGGAAAGATATACCTAGCAATTTGGGTGATGAAGGGCCGAATAAGGTAAAGCGAGGATTCAACAGACTAACGACGTATGATGATGAACGTCGTACGATGAAAAAACTCAGAACAGCACGTGGCACGCGCTTATAAGCATGTAGCGGCGCCACTGCTGGCTCATGACAATGACGGTGAGGCCGAATTGAACAGATTGGCTCTCACACTCCACATCAAGATTTTAAATGCAGGTAGGTCTTAACATCTGCAGAGTGTTTTACCAAGAAAATAGATTGTGATCTACACCCCTAACTGAGGGCGCTGTTTGTTTTTCTTTGGCCAACGTACTTCCTATCGGCCTTTTTTTTTGTATGATGGATGGATGGATTGGACACACTGGCCCTGTAACGAGGGTCTAGCTCCAATGGAGCGGACATGCAATCAGAATAAAAGGTCCATAAAAAACTTTTAAAAACACATTACGCTGTTGTTTGTCTCCTGCTGAAGTTTGGTCACAAGGATTTCAGTTCGCCTTTCTTCCAGCACATCATGTATCGACTCCCTGAGTACAATGTGCATGATGATTGTGCGGTTTCTTTTCGTTTTTTCTTATGAAGCAGTATGCTGGCTCTGTGCGGCAGCATGTATAGAGCAACATATTTAATTCTGTTCAGACTGCCACTGCAAAGCCCCCGTTCCGAGGCAGTAAGAAAGACAGCCCCTCCTGTACCTGGATGTTGTCGAACAAACGCCCGTCCACAACAATGTCACGGAGCATACAGTGCGAAGCCCATGGCATGAAGTTGAGCAGGCACTACTGCAGCCCCCAAGTGGATGTGCACAATCATGTCCCATCACGCCTCCCAGACAGCAGCTAGAAGTGGACAACCTGGATGCATTTCCTCTAGACGCGTCATCCATGGAGTCTCAACAAGTGGCCGGAATTCCAGCAGCACTGCCAGTGCCGCAGTCAGCGGTTGCTGGTGAAGACAGCCAACAAAATGGCGATGCTAGCCAACCTACTGACATTGACATGGTAAGCATGCAGCATTTTTATAATCCAGTACATGTCACCTTCACCTTGTTTAATTTAATTGCTTATGTGAAAATTTTATATGAATGTCACATGACCAATATCAATTCTGTATTCACAAGACGTGGTGCATTCCAGATGCCGTTTGTGTATATTGTCATCAAGGACCGGATTTTTGTATCCACACTGATGTTTATTCCTTGATATCTCTTACTACTTTGAAAAGTAGAACCAGATCTTAGCGTTGTCGCATCTCAGATAATTTAGAGAAAGTACAACAGTGGTAAATGTGTATTTCTGGCCCCTTGAAGTCCATGTTTTGTAGCAAGTTTGCAAGGAAGATAAGGCTATCACTCTTGGATATGCACTGATGGCAGACAGACTGAATCAGACCAAACCAATAATGCATGTGCGGGCCCATTAGTGCCATTCGACTTGGCAACTGCTCGTTCTGTCGCCTTACATCCAGTCTTGCAGACGGTCCGCAAATAGATATCATCTTTAGACGAAATTCCTTCCTTCCTTCACTTTCCTTTTGTCTGTTGTATGCAGCTTTCCACAACACTGTTATCAGGGACACTTCATGGAGATCCAACAAATGTTGTGGAACGAAAGAAAAGACTATCATGACATCCTGCGAACCTGTTTACCTGTTTATATCCCATTTGTGAACTGAATGGACAAATGTAAAATTGGAATTGGAAAGAAGAATTTTAGCAGTATATTGCCACCGTACTGTATGAAAAAAAAATGTAACCAATGACCTTGTTAATTACTTGCAAGGATGACTAAGTCATTGTTGTTGTTCTTAAATGCGATTGATAATGGAGATTGACAGGGTACTTGACCCAAAGCCTTCCGACGTACTATTGAGTGCAAGCCAGCGAGCCGCATCCTGCACAGGGAATGACTTAAGGCATGGGGATGCCTACCCAAAGAGAATTTACTCATTGGACCTGATCATGTGTGAATTTCCTACTGGGGAATTTATCTGGGACGACACGTACATTAAATTTTGGTGGCGCGTACCGTGACCCCACTCCCTACTGATTCACTCATGAAAAGCATATTCATGACACCGTTACTGCTCAGCAGGCAGACACACACTCCCACTACCTGCAGTATGGAATGTAAGCTGCATGGTTTTTCATGCCTGTAACAACACACAGCTGGGAATTCGACTTGAAAACGCTGGAGTCACGTGCCGCATTGCACAACTCAACAACGGGCAGCTCATTGACTAACTGGCAGTTTACAATGTTATCCTGAGGTATTGAAAGTGGCGCTTGGAATTTCGACAGCTCAATCACCAGCTCAAAGTTCAATAGTTCAGTTGCCGCAACAGCTCAGACGCGATCTCGGTTGCTCATAATTCAAGAGTAGGTAGCACTGGCACTGATACGTTCAGTTCAAGCTTGCTTGGGCAGCTATTGCTACCACATTGTTAGCAGGATTACCAATCTAAAATCACAATGGCAGCATTAACATAAACAAGCATGAACTACAACTGTTCTTGTGTTGTGGCAGGTTGGATGCTTATAAAGCAAAACATGTCAGTTTTGTAGATTGACATTGGAAACGGTGTCAAAATTCCACGGATTAAATTGACGAAGCTGTCTGCAGAGACAGTGGACAGTCGCTTGGTTAAGCAAGCGGCAACAGCGATCTGGGGCTCAGATATTCTGAACAAGAGGTCTTTCACCGGCTATCTGTCGAAGTGGGCGAAGAAACTTGGCAAAACGGAAACGGAGGGGGTATCCATGCCTGACTCCTGTGAAGGTGGATGCGTTATGCGGTAAGTTGTGCCACATAGTTCGCAGTACTGTAACACCAATAGTGTAATAAGGCATCTGTACATGTTCAGCTTATCATTACTTGCAGCTGTATCATTCCCCTGCTGTGTCATGCAGGAGCCTGTCTATCATTGCAGCAAAAACTTCACAACAAAAGCGCATCACCAACATGTAGGCCCTTTCAAGTACTCCCAGCAGAGATGTTGATAATGAGCCTTTTTCGCGAAGTTCCAGGACGGCTGAATCACTACAATCCTGTCTGAGGTCGGAAGCAATGCTCACTTGCATGCTGCCAAAGTGAAAATCCTGGTATTGTGTTGTATTCTCAGCTCAAGGCAACTTCCACTTCTATTCCAGCCTTTTTCATTCAGCGCCCAGGACACAAGGACCAAATCCTATATTGAAGAAGAGGCCAGCATCAGATCCCGCTCCATTCGAAAATTCTTGAGCGAGAAGTGCAATGACTTCCGGAAATAAATTGAGTGTAGCACTAACATCTGTTGCGGCATTGTTGCTCACGCTCTATCCAAACAGCGATCATGAGAGGACTGATTGTTCAGCGGCAGGAACAACATAGAAAAGAAAACACATACAAAGCCTCAATTTGCCTAAGAAATTAACTATGAAAGGTGAAGTCACAGAAAAGGTTAGCCAGCTGTAGGAGTCGAACCCCACATCTTCTGCATTACCGGTCCAGGGCTCTACCAATTGAGCTAAGCTAACACGCCTTCCAAGCGACTTCCGGGGTGCGTCCATCTGAAGGGTCAAACCAGCCACTCTCTCTCACTCATCCTCCCTTTCCCATCTTAAATTTTTGGCTGTTGAACATAGAAAGGTTAATGTTGTTCCAAGCCTCAGAACATCAGTTTCTCTCATGTTCAAACAGTTGCCTCTTGCGTCGATACCGTCGTATGAATGTGTGTATGAGTCAGCAAAAATGTAAGGTGAAAGGAGGATGAGAGGATGACAGAGAGTGGCTGGTTGGTGTCTTCAGATGGATGCACCCCTGGAAGTCGCTGGAAGGCGTGTTAGCGTAGCTCAATTGGTAGAGCCCTGGACTGGTAATCCAGAAGATGTGGGCTCGACTCCTACAGCTGGCTAACCTTTTCAGTGACGTTCATCTATCCACAGCGCTCACTGAAAACAGCGCATAGGAAACAGTTTGTATGCCACCCGGATGCGTCCACTGGGTCCTTCATTGCCCGTACTGACGTCGCCTTCCTGGAGGTAGTCCCAACCTGAGAGGTAATCCCAGCCTGAAAGGTCCTCCCAGCCTCAGAGGTCCTCCTAGTCTCAGAGGCCTTTCAGCCTGAGGGGTCCTTTAACACATGAGGCCTGAAAGGCTAATTTCTGATAGGGGAGCTGGCTCAACTGGTTTCCAACTTGCCCCAGCCTCAAGTGGTGCCTACTTAAAACTGCCTGCAGCTCGCTTGTCTGCTCACCCTTATTTCATTTAAAACTGGTACCGGTTGCAAACCTGATTGTTGAGCTTGGTCCTGTTGAAGTGGCCCCTGTCCACTAACACAGTTTCGCTTGTACCAGCCTAATTGGTACATAAGTGGTGCTCCTATGCAGAATTGCTTTTTCCAACACAGGCACATCCAAGAAACTGCAATACAAAAATGCTTTTCGCGTAGCATAAACAGGATCTTATTTGTAAAACAACATGTAACTGCAGGTGACATCAATCTAATGTGGAAGAAAGAAAGAGAAATGGTTTTTGTGGCTAAATTATACACAAGGAAAACAGTAGTACTAACTAAAACGACGTAGTACTTACAATAAAGCGTCTCCACAGTGGTAGCCGAGCTGTAATCCAATGGCACCCGCCCAATCATACATAAGCACAAAGCTCCTAACACTCATTGTAGTGTTGCACCCACTTCACTAGTATACAGACACATTCTTCAGACTATACAAACAACATGTATGTGCAGATCATGCTAAGAACATAAGGAGCAAAAATCTAACTTCAGGCTGTATGTAAATGTATACAGTCAAAACACATGAAGCGATGACGAATGCTGCACCAGCACGGAAGCAGCCGTTATGCATCATTCATCGCTGGAGCAGGAAAGTGCAAAATACAAATATAACAATGTCAAATTACCTTTTGTTAACACTAACTAACCTTAAAAAATTGAAATATGAATTTTGTGCTATAAAATACTTTCTGATCATTTCTATAGCGGTGTCCTGCAATCTTCATAATGTTATTGCAAACACTTCCTGGTATCAAAACTGGACCTTCCCCAAAACACGTAAACTGCTCCAGCTGAATATGTTACCACTTCACTTTCCGCTTTCCAATAGTCAAGCTTGAACTTGTACCAGTTCACTTTCCAGTTGCCACCAGTTTCGTACCGGTTGGTCACCAGTTGGTACAAACTGGGAATAGACTGCACGGCGGTGCCATATTTCTTCATCGGAGCAGCAGCCTGCTAGCTATTCTGAACAGACCTAATAAGCTGTTTTTTTTTTTCATAATACGTAAACCTAATAGATCTTCACTCTCTCTCTCTCTCTCTTTGTGTGCGACGGCTGCCAATATCTGTTCATGTCTGACTGTTTATGGAGTTGAGATTTGCATATATGAATGTGTTTGTTTGTTGACCATCAGTTACATTTGATAGGGTGTGCATTTGTCATGCCAGTAGCTGTGTTCAAGCTTGGCCTTCTGCAGTGGCTGTATTGCACAAAATCCTGACAGGGTAGAAAACGTATTGGGAGCGCAACACGAATTTTCCATGTAATTAACTATACTGTTTCTAAGAAATAACAAATAAAAAATTAAACACCCACATACGGAAAGAGCAAGTAAGTCTTGGGCCTTTCAAGCTTCCACGGTAAATCCATACCACATTTTGCGTCCATCGCAACTCGTTCAAAAAGATATCTTCAAAATTCATTATTTCCCATGCAATTTAATGATCGGGGCTTTACGTCACGAGACAACTGAGTATTTCCCATGCAGCGTGCTTCAACGAACCTTCAGTAAACTCCAGTAAATGTTACTTGTGGTACGCACATTTCCTTCATTATCAGTTACATTCGGTCGTAGTTTTTCTTCATGGGGTCTTTCCCGGCACAACTTCAATTGTAATGAGATGAGCGTGGTGTGAGTTGACTTGGTATAAAGCTTACGTACACCTTACGTATGGAAGCTTACGTACAGGTTGACAGTGCATATTTTCATCTTTCCACTGTGCCGTGACTAGTTCTCCCAGAAAGTCGCTCTTTCGCAGATTTAGTGTAAGGTCCTCGTTGATGCGCACCACTTTGTTCCCCTTGGTGTCCCTGCTTTCTACGAGAGTATGGTACACGATCATGTTTGCTGTCGCCCCTAAATATGGAAATTAAGTAGCGCTTGGCGACGCAGACTATGTCGGTTAAGTCCAACCACTTCACAAAATAATGCCATCATGCGAATTGAAGAGAAATAGGGATGTACGCCTTTTAGAGCGTCATGTCTATAGTGAAAGCTTTTCCGCGATCGCGTCGACGTCGTCAGCATTCGCATGTCCGTACAAAAACGATGATAAGGAGAAGATACTGTCACAGGAGTGCTGTGAACAAAAACGATGAAGACAGCATGGAAAGACACGCCAGTTGCATGAATTTTACAACTTTGTGCCTTAAATTTGTGCGCGTCGGCGTCGTCGGCATTCGCATGACGCACAAAGCTCTTGTCGCATGTGCTCTCAGCGCAGGAGATTGAGGAGGAGAATCCCGCCATTTTCCAACCACTATCGATGAAAAGTGAAATAGCAGAGTGAGCTGGCAATGACTTGAACCTCTGCCATGGAAAGGCGAATATCGACAGAACTTTTGCGGACGAATTCTATCGACCGCAGAAACCACAGCCTACACAGTAAACAAACAAAAAAAAAACGCCTAATGAACATCCGAAGATGGAACATGGTGGACATTTGGGGATGTCTTGTAGATATCCAGACAAGTCCACATTCCATTCCATTGATGTGCTACGGATCGCCGGAAGCTCGTCCATAACTGTATAAATGAATGTCCTCTGGAGGTACCTGCTGAACATTTGTCACATCCAGTGGACGGGTTTGTGAGGCATTGTGACGTCCTAATATACGTCCTATCGACGTCCCTGCGTTTTTAAAATGCGACAATATAGATCGAATTGTAAATCTACTTTTTCGGCTATTCTGTTGCATCGTATCCGTGACCCGTACCCCACCCGACAGAGCCGGTGCATTTCGCAATAAGCTCTATCGGCGTTCTGGATGGAGCATATACAAAATACAAATAGTTGTGGGATGTTTGTTCAAAGTAGTGGGGGCCGCAAACGTTTGTAACGGTGACGAGGATACGTTTGTGGCAGTTAACATATACGTCTGCAACCATTCAAACTACCGCTAACATTTCAAACATTCCTTCCAGACAAATATTGTTTGTAATTCTGGCTATTGTCTATGATGAGAGTACCTATTGAGTGAAGCTATCAAAATGGATAGTGTCCTGTGTTGGTGGAAGAGTGCTACGTAATTGGAGATAGCAGGACTTTAACAATGGAAAAACATGCTTTTACTTGTTCTTCACTTTGTCAGTTCTCCACAAGATAGATTCGCTTTCTTCTAGCAGTATGTAAAAATAACTACTGAACTGATTGTCGAAACAAACGTTTCGTAGACGTCTCACAAGTTTGTACCTTCATTATACGTTCATTGCACATGCTAAATGGATACACAAGGACGTCTAGAACATGGCAACAATGAACGTCCCATAACCTCCACCGTTCTACAACGTACTATCTGTACGTATCATAGATATTGATTAGACTTCCCTTCGGTCTTATATGTTGGGATCTTTCTGGTACGTCTAACAGACGTTTGTGGTTTACTGGATACGCACCATCACCCACGCAGTGCGTGGAACACTAGACAAGTCCCCACTCGTTGACACTCGCAGCCCTAAATATGCTATACTCCGTACAGCTCCACAGACAAGACGTTGCACACGGCTATGGTCGAATGGTGTCGACGACAAATAGCTGATTGCCGCAGTCGTTGTCAGAGGAAAATGAAATACACGCAGTTCGCTGTGGCGCTGTGAAACTGTGGCACTTACTAAACAGTTTGACACGTAAGAGCGTCCCATTGTAGAGGTAGAACGCAATGTACACAGAAATCTGGAAGTCTCGCATCACAGGCGTCTCGTACACCATCCTTTTTTGCTATGACTTTATCTGAGTGGTTCCACAACATGAGATCAAAACAGAAAAAAAGAAATACGGAAAAGTCACATTTGTAGGGTTAATTAAAGCACGTCCTCGACCGCTAGTCTGGGGGCATCCATCGCGTCAGCTCGGGCAGCCTGGAATAAGACTCCTGACAACACGGGCACATTCAGGATCTCTTATCTCAAGGCCTTTTTGGAAATTCCGCAAATGAAATAGAAAACACTCACGCAGCACTGTTTCGCGCTCTCTCTAGCATCGAACTTGTTGCCTTTCTACTAAAGGAATTGAGATAAAAGGCCCTAAATGTACACAACGCTGGCTACGCTACCAATGAAATTGCCATATTGAACACACTGTGCACATATTCGGCTCCCCAGAGCTTCCTCGTGTGGATCACCATTCGCCCTGTCCTGACTATAATCGACTTGTACTAGTTTTCCAAGTCTTCCCCTGTTATTAATATAAAAGGAAAGCGACCTTCAGCCAAAAGGCATTCACTTCGCGCGGAGTAACAGGAGTAACAATGTCCGAACCAGCACGAAACTGTTTTATCAAGAGCATCTTTCTTTTCGCTGTTTCTCTGCGTCATATATTACAGCGAAAACGCAAAGCGCTTGTGACGTCCGTAATGCCGTACTTTTTGTCAGTCCTCGAAATCTGGCGGCATACGAACGTATTATTCGCGTTTCCAAACGCATGACTCTTACATGATATTAGTTATATTGATAAAGAGCACCATACGTGTTGAGCGACTCTAATGCACTCGCGAAACTATTTCTACAATCAGTCTGTCAACTGTAAGCAAACCAGAAGACTGAACACGAGTGAACGCCCCGCTCTTTCGAAAGTACCCCCAAACGGCCGAGACGCGGCACGCAGATGCGCGCGTGCAAAATTCGATTTCAAAACATGTTTGACCAATAGGAGCGCGCACAAGCTCGCGGCTCGAAATAGGGTTTCGACGTGGTGACTGGATGCAGCTGTACATACTCCTCATACCTCGACAACGGGTACCTGAGGAGGACTGGCCCGGACAAGCTACAAGAGCGGTGGCCTTGTTCTCTTAGATAACGATGGCAAAATCAGAGTCTTCTTTCCTACGAACTTTATTTTATATACCTCCAGCTACGATGTTTACAAAGGCCACACCAATGAGAATGTATAATTAAGAGGGCGGGGGGGCGGAACACAAACGTTCCGACCTTGCCTGAAAGTACTTTGGGTGACACTTGATGCGTGTTCCAGTTGAAGATAAGCCTGACTTGGGCACTAGAGTACCTCACTCTGTGTCAAGCTTCAATCTTCATAGTGCCCAGGCATAGTACCCGAGAACTATGTAATTTTATCCACCAGCATGCCTGCTCTTATTGCTGTGTTTATCACTTATACCCATCCTATACTTCATTTCGTTACCGATTCCAAGTTTTTTCGATATTTCAGAGACAAAGTAATTCTGAAACGCTGTTTTACTGCTCACTTACACTCATCGTCATATGTGAAACCCACAGAAAACCGATGGGTGCTGATGTAAACTCATAAACTAAGTTTCATTTTTACGTTGATGTCCATATACAGGGTGTTTTCAAATAACGTGTCCATTAGGACATGATAAAAAAACGGGGCGACGGAAAAATACGGGGCAAACGGCACTTGTGTGGCAACTCAATTTCCCATCTTGTAAAAATATTTTCGTTGATTTAATTAAAATAAATTGAATTTCCATTATTGAACTCCAAAATTTCCCAAGTGAACCTCACTTTTTTTTACAGAATTAGAAGCCCGTAGCGAACTTAGTCAGAATCCACCAAGAAATCCGCTCGATATTGCAAATGAAACTGGCTCAAAAAAAAGTCCCGAAATTGAGGTTTCAAAGTTTCGGGCATTCTAAACGGCGCACCAAATCAGACGCAAATACTAGTGGATAGGAGGACATGCTCCTGCCCCCATGAAAGATAGAAGGTCGAAAAAAAAAAAAAAAACAGGGCGGCAAAACAGAGGCGGAATCATTTTTGTTTGCCGCTTATCAACGGTATGGAGGAATGTCACCTGCCTTGTTATCTGCGCGTCTTGGTGCTGCACGCCGGTCCTGCGATAAACTGTTCGAGCTTCATGGGGGCAGGAACATGTCCTGCCCTCCCGCGCATCTTTGCGACTGATTTGGTGCGCCGTTGAATACCCGAAACTCTGAAGCCTCAACTCCGGGAATTTTTTGGCTGTTCCCTTTGCAATATCCCAGCGGATTTCTTGTGGGTTCTGACTAAGTCGCTACGGCTCTCTAATTGTGAAAAAAAAACGTGAGATTGACTTGGGAAATTTTGAAGTTCAATTAAAGAAATTCAATTTCTTTAATTAAAATCAAATGAAAATATTTTTGCAAGATGGCAAATTCAGTTGCCACACAAGTGCCGTTTATCCCGTATTCTTCCGTCGTCCCGTTTTTTATAAAGTCCGAATGACACGTTTTTTTGAAACACCCTGTATACTAAACCGTCTGAGATACGAGTGAAATGTCCTCTTACATTCGTCTGTGTCTGCATCCCAGCTCAGTTTTATCACAATTGCGGCGGCTGCGTTATACATCATATTGATGTCTTCAATCGTCGGCTAGGTAAAAAAAAAAAGAACTTGATCAAGTCTATTACTAAGTAAAGTCTGATTACTGAACATTTTTTGCTCTAAATCCCCTTTGCTCAACGATCTCAGTGATCAGCTAGTCCGCTCTCTGAACCAAGATTCCAGAGAGATAGATAAAAAAGAAAAGAAAAAAAAAAACAAGGAAAACCGCGCTAACCGGGCTCGCATGGCCGTTTGAACGAAAAGAAGATGCTACGCATGTGGATCTGCGTGCGTCTCAAGTTCTCCCAAATAAATCCGGGTAGCTTTTTCTGGTTGAGTCAATAAGGAAATAAATAATTTTACTCCTATTGGGGTCAAAATACAGTAAAAAAAAGTAATTCCTTTCAGGGGTAAATGCCACGGGAGTAAATGAATGTCACGGCATGGAGACTGCTGTCCACGCTCTGTTCCACGAATACCAGGTGTAGAATTCTTGCGCATGCGTGAAAATACTGGGAATCAACCCGTCAACCATAATATATGGAGTGAAATAAAATCTTGTGACATACAGAGGGAAAGGTACGCTAAAGAACAAGGGCGACTTGGGTGGAAGATTGCGAAGTTGGCTAGCGCCATACGGTATCAAATTGACCAAGAGTGCACATTTACGTCGAGTGTTCCATTCGGAAGGGCATTTGCAAAGTTCCGTGACAATTTGCAGTCCTGGGAGTAAATGGTCGGGGCTAGGGTATTAGCATGGGGAGCCTAGGGCAGTAGAAGCTGCAATTGCTCTATATTTTACTCTTTTTTTTTCCTTTGAGTGTGTGAGCTCACGTCGGTGTGCGAAACTCTTCCCTTATTGTTGCCTTGGTAGTGGATAAGCCAAGTGTTTTCTATATACACACTACCTTGTGCAGACACCAATTGTCTTAGTGAATTCCATCATATTAGAGGAGAGAACTCCACAAACCACGTCATTCTGAGGGAAGGCGTTATGCTGCAGACTTCTACTCTTTATTATGTAGACATTTTTTTTTAAATATTACCAGTGCTATATTACCAGAACAAAGGCAGCACTGATAACTACCCAAAAAAGGGACCTAGCGCTACCATCATTCAGCAGGTCCTCATAGCTCTCACCAACCTGGCAACATTTCAGAGTATTTTGCTTCTACGTATCCCCCTCTGCACACCGGAGAGAAAAATTCGCGACAATGAGGGTCTTTGAGTGTGGTCTGCAATTCATACAAGCTGCTATACGACCTTTTGCTCACGAGGGGCGTGGAGTGTAGTATTGTGATGGCTGTCTGCTTATAGGCGTTTTCATTACCAACTCAGTGTCTTGATTGGTTCAAATTTCCTGTGGGGGAGACACCGCTGAGATCCTGTGTTGTAACGCCACACAGTGAGGAAACAGAAAGCATGGACACGGCAGTAAGGAGGATGAGTTGGTGCCCTTTGAACTGGGCTGACATTAAGAGCCTCCACGGAAACCCACAGAAAATATCGGACGAGGATCCAATGCAGTCTTGACATTGTGTAGCGGCTAGCGAAGTGTAGATTGTTGCACTGCTTGTCCAGATCCTTACCAATAAGCGTTTTCTGTCGCCTAAAGTAGCATTTAGTACTGCTAGTATTCTATATCAGTAGGACCGTGAGTAGTCATTTCTAACGGACGGCATCAGATAACGCCACAGCTGGAAACGGCCTTGTGCCACAAAACTGCAGATTTCAAAAGATAGACGAAATTCTCACAATACGCTGAACCCTCATTAGCATACCTCCCGATAATCTGACAACCTCACATGATAATCGTTTTCCTTGGGAACCGTTCAGCCGCTACGGAAATCTACATCGGTGGTATGACACTGGCTTGTGTGACTGCGAACGAGGCTTTTGTCACAAGTAGCGTAAAACGCACGTATTATCGTCCCGTTACTACGACCGGTCACATCACCCGGAGAGTAGTCCCAGGGATAGACTGCAGAGGGTGACACGTGAGGAGCGCAAATATGGTACTCTAAGCTCTGCAATGCATAAAAGGCCCACTGGACCCGGCTACAGAGTGCTGCTGCTGTCGAGCACGTAAGAAGGACTGGAAGGAAGCGGTCACTGGGGGTTTGCGCGTTAGTATGACAATGCGTTTTATGACCAAAATCTGCGGGAATGGTGGTGGTCATATTAAAGAGGCTTCACCGTATAGGTATGGCGTACGTGTGATTACTTCTCCTAGGGTAGCAAACGTAACCATCGAACATACGTAACATCAAGGAGGGCTCACGTGCAGATATACGAGGGGCGTTCAAGTCAAACCGGCACTTTTCATTTTTCGAAAAAGTAAAATGAACTTACAGGCGAGAAATTAGTTTTATTTTTCAACGTAATATCCAGCTGCACTAATGCACTTGTCCCAGCGTTTCACGAGGCTTTGGATGCCAGCAGCGTAGAATCGTTACCTACACGTAGCAGCCATGATCGGACGCATTCTTGACCTCGTCGTCGCAGCTGAAGTGGCAGCCCCCAAGAAACGCCTTCAGTGGCCCGAAGAGATGGAAGTCGCAGGAGGCGAGGTCTGGACTGTAAGGGGTATTTGGCAGCAACTCCCAGCCAAATTCCTGTAAGGTGCCTGTAGTGAGATGCGCGGTGTGCGGGCGTGCATTGTCCTGTAGGAGGACGACTCCTTTGGTGATGAGGCCCGGCTTTCCGAAACTGGATGTGTTCATGAATGATAGTGTTTAACGTTCCCACAGAAAGGTCCGTCTTTCGAGCCAATTCGAGACATGTTATCCGTTGGTCCTTGAGGATCAGGCGCTCCACAAGTTGGATGTTCTCAGGAACTCTGACACTGGCCTCTGAGCCGCCCGGCCGGGATCGTCCTGCACCGATGTACCGACGAGCCTGGTGTTACCAGGGGCGCGAAGCTGTAGTGGAAATCTATTGTAGCTGAAAACTCACGTGACCTCCGGAGCTGGACCAATGACTGAGGACTAGCCGCCCTATCTTTTTTTTTTTTATTATGGCGCGAAAGACGTAAATTACGTGTCATCCGTTTCCCTCTCACTAATTTCCTCCTCTCTGCTCTGCTTCCCGTCTTGCTTTGTTGTTCCTTTTTTTTTCTTCCATTCACTGTTTTTTAATTTCTTTTTTGTTTGCGTTTGTCGGAAGCAGTGGCAGTTTCAGGAGTACGACGGAGCCTTGGTTGTTTTTGTCACATGAAGTATTTTATTGTGCGACATACGGTTATGCAAGCAAGACGTACGCAGCATGACTGCGGTAACGAAAACAACATGACATTTTGCTCCGGAATTTGCTTGAAGAAGCCTGATAACGTCGGACTGTCTCTGGCAACGACTGCTAGTGGGAACTGGAGCTGGCTGCAAGATGAAAATTAGTATCAGACATACAGCTATGCATATGAAAGTTGCAATGTATAATAGAAAGAAATCTGGGCTATTGAACGCGAAAAATAAGAACGGTGGTAGGGTTGTGAGAAGTTCGCAGCCATGGGGTGTGATGAGCGACCTTAGTACAAAAAATACCTTTTGTTGCGCTACTTCACAATTCAGGCCGAATAGCTTGACAAACTTGGCTTTTGCGCTACGTACAGAACAGCTACTAAGTCAACGTCGGACTAAACTTGTCGAGCGAAATCATCGAGAATCAGACTTACAGTAGCGTGAGTAGCGAGACTATAGTACGATGTGAGCGGGTATTTAATCATAACATTCAGATGATATTGTTTCACTAAAAGAAATATAGTCTACCATCGTATCTGCAAGCTACGCTGTCGGACTCGGTCACAGCGTATTCCGGTCTCGATTTACGGTAACTGTTAAGCAACTTATTCACAATACACGAAGCGGATGCGGTGTTGTAAGGCAACAAGAAATGACAAATGACTTACCTGTCGGCAGTCGTTGGCCGGATATCGAGTACGAGGCGTTCGGACGCTTGAATAGTTTCTACACCAAGAAGCAGAGCAGAAATGTTGCGCAGGCATCTTCCCTGAAAGCTGTGACTGTTCGAGGATAGTCACGTGATACAGCTTGCGACGCCGGCGACTCCGTGGACGCCGGTTCCAGCCGGCACAGCCTCCTCGCTGTCGGCTGTTTGAGCGCTCGCGAACAAATTTGAAAACGACCAATCATCGCTCAGAAAACGAATTCATCCTCATGGGAACCAATCAGTAATCACTAGCCACCGGATGTCTCCATGACGTTCAATTTATGACGTTTTCTGACGTCCGATGACGTGAAACGCATGAAGCGCCTCACTTTATCCCACAAAGGAACTGGCGAGTTTCGGGCCCTTAGTGTTACCGCCCGCGCTGTGAGCAACGGTATGTAATGTATTTGACGCCCAACATGGTGCTGTGCTAACATCTTTTGAAATTATATTTCTTGAAGGTTATGCTCGTGCGACGCGGCTGACGTAGGTGCGTCTGCGTTTGTCAGCAGTTAGTCAAAACGGAATCTCGCTGAAGTTTGATGGCGTTAATTTTCATGCAAAATACTGAAGGTGGATGGCCTATCGCGAATCACCTACGAAACACAAGAGCATGGCAGAACTCAGTCCTTCAAGTCTTCAAGTTCTTTTGTTTTTATCGTCAGGACTCTTCAGACATTGGGGACACATCCCTATAAATCTACTCTTCGTTGATCGACGTTGTGTGTGTTGGTGAAGGACAGTATGCTTTCAGAACATGTAAGTGGTGAACCAGGTTTCTACTATTGTTGTTCTATGTCATGCTAGCGATTTTCAACTGCTTGGTGAATATTCCCACATATAAAATTTGAAACGTATAAAATCATCTGAAATAGCTTTCACATTTATACATATCGCTTGTACTATTTCACGTCTACTGTGTTGTTATATGTGCAAGAATAAATGTTCACACAGAAACGGCATCAAGTGTAATTTCTTTTTACGGCTAGAACATGCTTTCCGCTCCATTTCGTTCCCATTGACATTTCAGTGATTTATTATCGAAACCCACTAAATTCTTGTTTGTTTCAGTATGTATTTGTCCAAGACCGTTAATTGGGAATGGCAAGTTTTGATTACTTTCAATAAGAATTGGGAATGCGATATCCACTTTAACCGAATGAGAGATCTGGGCTATTTTGAAATGGACTATTTTCAGCAGTCAGGCAGCTGTAATAGTGATATACTGTACAGTATATCACTGTTGAAGCTTCTTGACTGCTGGAAATAGTCCAGTTCCAAATAGCCCAGAAATCTCATTCGGTATCTCTATTCGGTACATCTCATATCCGAATCCGTAAGGGAGTGATTCGGATATTTACTGATTCGAATATTTACTGATATTGCACACTGATATTACATCGAATGAACTTTGCCATTCACGTGTGCACTGGGTCTGTGACCTGCTCCCAGCCTCGGAAACGAGATTGCTTGCGCTGATATTGTACACCGATAAAAACCAACCTGACTTCTTCCTCGGAGGCTCGGGGAGCGATGGTCACTGTGAGGTGTGACGGGAAGAAAGGTGCAGGAGACGGGACACTCGTGTCGTTGACGACAGACAGTGCAGAAGCGCTTGACAGAGGTACAGGGACAATGAGTTGGTCTACTCTGCGTGTCAGAGTCATTCTTGGTTGGTAGCAGGGGAAGAAACCGGGCTATTATAGCCTACACTCGTGGGATAAATTACCTAAATAACGGCAGATCCCACAAGATGCAGAGGCAAACCCTGCCCTGGCCCCAAAGAAACTAGAGGCTACCAGACGTATACATTTATTCTTCCTTAGCATACATAGTGTATTATAGCATCTTAAAATTTCCATTGCACTGTCACACACCAAAATGTCCAAGTCAATGCTGTGGCATGTACAGGATTAAGCACGAAATGTATTGACATGTACGACAGGTCCTTACCTCTGCTGATATCGACAAAGTACAGGGCTCTCGAAAAGGAATGTACCAAATGCATCAGGCGTCATAACAAATACGGCCTGCATTATTTTCTGTGGGTTGGCTTAATGGGGCTGCAACAGATAAATGTAGGGTTGCTCTTTTTCACAGAGCACGCTGCTGAAATTTCACAGCAAAGAGGCTAACAGACGAGGAAAAAAGTGCGCACAGCGAATAACGAAAATCATGCGACTCTGACATAATTGCCTTCACTGCCACCAATGAGGCAGCGCATGAGCATAGGTCGGCGAATTCATTCATGATGGCCTTAACTGACCTCCTTCATCACTTCATAGAGAATGACGTGATGTGGAATGAAGGGCATGATGTGATGTGAAGTTGAAGTTGAATGAAGGGCTATGTTGTGACGGGATGGGATTTGAAGTTGGAGTGAGTGTGATGGGATTTGAAGTTGAAGTTAGCGTGATGTGTTTTTAAGTCGAAGTCAGCGTGACAGTGTTTTGAAGTTGAAGTCTACACGATGGATCTTGAATATCATGAATGGGTTTCGAAGCCCTCATACTAAGGTTTGAAGCTGACAATGTTTAATCGATGTCTGACGTTCGCGTGTAGTGGCTGTTACTTGTGCATCGCATGCGGAGTGAATGATAAATATTTATTGGAGTCCAGTGAGGGAATATAAACGCTCCGCGTTTTGTGTCTGGTATGGGGCCTGACACTGCAGGTGCCTGGCGGACTCCCTCCCACCCTCGTTGTGTATCGGTGAGCGCAGAGAGGAAAACTGTACGGAACGCGTCACTCTATTGCGTAGTGGGGTGCCGAGGGTAATGTCGCGTAGCCGGAGGCAACTGTAGGTTGCAAATACAAGCGGTAGATTATATGGAGAGGCGAATTGGCGTTCTGCGGTCACGCGGTCTGTGCGCCCCGGTTGTTTTGCTTGACTCATTTGCTCGCCTACCGCTTAAAGGTGCGTATATAAGATGTGTATTTTCTGTGTGTGTCTCTCTCTCTCTGGTTTGCGACGTGTCTTGAAGTACAGCTTCACGAGCGTCCTGTTTTTAACTTTACTCTTTTTGCGGTAAAGCTTGTCATGCATAGAGCCGGAACAAGACAGTGTCAAAGAGAAGTACCGATTACATGCGCACATTGTTCGAGGTTCCGCGTGAAAAGTTATCGCGAAAATCAGATACCTTTTGCAAGCACTTATGACCCTTCATCTTGGGTCGCGAATGCACGTTTTGCTAGACGACGGTAGATTGCTGTCGTGCTGACGACGCGCGTTTTACTATAGAGAGTTATTTTGTGTCTTCTTAGAATGCATTTTTACTTTGATTGATTCGGATCAAAATAGCACAAGGTCGGGCAGCCATTGCTTTGTGGACGTCTTTGATTTTAAACGAATACACAGGAGTCAATTTAGCTCTCTTATTTATCTGAGGTGCATTGGTCATATTTGGGGGAATCATCTGTTCTCCGTGCGTGTAACATCCACCGGACACCAATGTTCATCAGGTAAAGCACGCACGTGCTATTTCTCAAATAAACGTGCTAATCTCAAATAAAGTACATTTCAGCAGAAATTGGAATGTTAATTACCACTCAAAAGTTGCTAGTTGCGAGTTACGTCATTGAGGTAATTATGTAACGAATTTACCACCAACTTTCAAGTTCAGAATTCAGTGAGAAATGGAAGTTCTTAGTACCATGGGGGGGGGGGGGGATTCTTTGCATGCGTAATCAGTGGGAGCGGAGGTCCGAATATACTTCGTCAGTTGGGCACAAAGCAAGAATCGGAATTTCAAGTTCTGCAAATTCCCATTTTCCGCGCACATTTCATAGAACCTTTCCAAATATCGCCCTATCACCTCCCCATTAAAACATGCACAAGTAGCTCCAAAAAATGAACGTTCTGCTGCGACGTGGCTCTGAAACACGTCGAAAACTTGGTACCGTACATCCAGTACATCGCGCAGCAACGCGGAGCAAAACCAGTCCTCCTCAGGTACCCGTGGACGCGGCTGTGGAGTATGTACCACTGCGCCCATACACCATGTTACAAGCCCACTGGCCTAGACTGCGCGCGCGCTCCGACTGGTCGAGAACGTTTTGAAATCGCATTTTGTAGCGCGCATGTGCGTACAGCGTCTCGGCCGTTTCAGCATAGTTTCGAAATAGCATGGCCGGCATGTCGTCCTCCTGTGTTCGGTGGTGTCAATCGACAGAGCAGTTTGCAGAAATATGGTTTATTACGCGGGTTTATTAGTTCGTCCTTGTGAGTCTACGCGTGTTGTGCTGTTTCTGAACATAACTGTTATCCCACGAACAATTTGTCAACTGCGGTACCGGAATGCTTAATTAGTTGGAGCGTGAAGAAAAAGTTCGAGCGCCGTTGGACTTCGAGGACTGTCAACAAAGACAGGATTACGTGCCACACAAGCGCTTTTCGCTTCGCTGTAATGGATGCACCGCAGGCAGCGAAAGAAGATGCTCATCATGAAATGGTACGCACTCATGAGACTGGTTCGGTATTAGGAATTCAACGGTGTGTTCGTTCTGCTTCATGTTCGAACTTTGTCCCAGTGTGTCAGCAACGCAGTGGGCTTTGTACGCGCAGTGCACCCATGTATCAGATCTTTGAATTAGTGCTTTGTATCAAGTAAATCTTTATTTAACCCCAAAATCGCTTTAGTTATTTTGAATACCGAGTAACGGCGGCAGGCCTGAAATCCAGTAGAAGTCGATGGTAGCCAGGACCGACCGAAAAGCCAGCCAGACATGGAGGCTCCTGATTGGCCGACTGGTTTTGCATAATATCCACCACGTCGCAATTTCATTGGCCATGTTGTGTGAATTATTTCAAACTATGGGCTCTATGGGGAGCTGTTGGAGCCTGGCAAAACTCCGGCGCCGCGCATGTGGCAAGGTCACTGCCATACAGCAGCGAAATAAAAAGAAAGGAGCCCGCGTTCTGCCTGCTTGAACGAGAAGCAAAATAGAAATAATTTCTACAATGGCTCATGATACTTTAGGGAAGTTACATCAAAAAGTGACTATCGCTACAGTCAAGTGATTATGATAAGAGGCCCGCTGCAAAAATAATAAAAAAGAAAGGCAAGAGTGACAATTGTTGTAAACTGCGTCGATGGATGCACAGATCGGGAGAGAAAAAGAAAAATTGTTTGACGAACTGGAAATTGCTGGTCTTCCGGGCTCCGCACAGCAAACGTGCCACCAGCGAATTACAGCGCTGTCAACCGAATGTGTTTCACGGGCTATGGCGCCATACACGCCCGCCATATGGCCCGCCATACACGGGCGTTTAGATTTCCAATACATGGGCCCTATTGAGATATTCACAGGTGAAGCCTGCTTTATGTTTTGTCTCGAATTCTTGCGCATGGTACGACCAGCTAACCTGCATCCACCTATTGCTTCCATTGGCACATTGGCCTCCACCATGCGCAAGGACACTAATCTAGGCGATAAACCAAGACTTGACGTGGCGTCACACTGCACACTCTCGTTTGTTTAATTATCGCGGTGCCGGTTCAGTAGGGTGGTTAGATGGATTGCAAGGGATCTAGCAGATTGGGACGTTTTACCTCCCCGATACTGCTGCCGTCCTCGGCCGTGATCGAACCCACGAGCTTGAGCTCAGCAAGCCAACACATCACCAACTGAACTAAAGACGAGGGCTGCGATCTCCTAGAACCTTCCTGTAAGCAGCTGGCGCTGTGAAAGCATACACCTGTTGAAACCAGCGGCCAGTATCTGTTACGAAGAAGCAGAAGGAAGCAGCGCGAGCTAATGCGAGGACGTGCAGAAGTTCCAACAGTCAAGTCGTCGTTCAGTCATGCATGGACCTCACCGGACGTAGTTTCTTGTGCTCACACAATCCCGCTTCACGTTGCACCTTCTGGAAGGTGAGTGTTACGTTAAGAGCTTTGTCTGCATGATGCTATATCTGTCAAGATACGCGCATCTCATGCGCGGTTTAAAGCACAGTATATAGCGTTCGCAGTTTCGGGGATGTTGGTAACTCCCAAGCTGAAGCCGAGGCGCACTTTATGCGATAATTTTCCTTTCTTCGAACTATGAGTAAACAAAAGCACACGGTTAAGGCAGGGGTATCCGTGATATAGATCGAATCTCCGAATGGGAAGACCTAACACTGTAGTAAATTTTATGCCTGTAACACCAGCACCGACACTTGTGGTAGACTGTTAATGTAATATGTGTAGCAGTGGATGCTCTGTAAGATTCATTCCATGGTATACGATATTGTCGAATGCCTTCTTATATTCAGTGTTGCGACTATAATTTCGATACATTTTCAAATACAATAGTTTTAATTTTCCGTAGGTGCGCAACATCAACCGCGGGGGTCTACAGCTGAACAGCAGCGGCGGACACTGTCGACCCCTCGTAGATGAACAGGTGGAGCTGTGTACCCGATCATTGAGAAAATAAAGTAGCTTTTCTGTTCGGTCCGGACAATCCTCACTGGCCCGTAACGCGTGCGTTTTGCGAAGGCCAGGCACTCGAGTCACCTCGCTCCGTGTTATTCTTTCACAGCTGTGGTTTTGAGATCACGTTATCAGTGCTGTTTTCAGGGAATATCCCGAGATGGAATGTTTTAGCGTAACGGAATTCAAGTGAAGCGATTACGTCGTGGCTACTAATTTTGCTATTCTTAGTAGAAAGCCTAACTCTGACCACGACGGAGGCAACCACTCGGGAAGTTTTCGTTGATACTACGACGGCGATTACTACGACCACGGTGCCAGCTAAGACTACCCACACCACGGCGACTACTACCACGACTACAACCACTACGACAACGACAACAACCACGACTACTACTACTAG
The DNA here is from genome assembly GCF_037126465.1 of Ornithodoros turicata. Taxonomy (NCBI): domain Eukaryota; kingdom Metazoa; phylum Arthropoda; class Arachnida; order Ixodida; family Argasidae; genus Ornithodoros; species Ornithodoros turicata. Next base: position 927,963 of record NW_026999351.1, on the reverse strand, counting down.
CACCACCTTGAAACCACGTAAGTGGTTTATATTGTGAATCCTTGATATTGACGATTATCGCTGCAGAAGTGTTGTTTCTACGTTGTGAACTCTGTTCACTGCGTCACTGCTAATCCATAATGTTCTTTCATGCCCAGCTTTGCCTCATACGTTTCTTGCTTGCGTCAGTTCAGTCGTTCAGGCAATATTTCACCCACTGGACGATGTGTGTTACTTCATGTTCTTCACCGCCCAAGACATCAATCAACTAAAAAACAAGAATCTCGGTCTTGCGAGAAGCAAAATTGGTATCGACATACCGAGCTCGTAAGTGAAGTAGTTCTATCTCTGAAAACGAGTATGCGTCAAAATTAGTGTACTGAGAAGCGCGTGTCCTGGTGCATTGGTGGACGTGTTGGTGGACTCTGTTTCAGAAAAGCCAACGCTAATCAGGGCAAACTTGAAAATTCCATCGCAGCGTACTGGCCAAAGATCAGAGACTTCGCTGTCCTGGACATGGAACTCCGTCAAAGTGTTTCAACTTATGTCGGTCATGTCGAAGCCTTTCTAACAGTAAGCCAGGAGTTTCGTCTTAAACGTTTCTGTCGAAAAATTGTGTTGTGAGGTAGGGAGAGCTGACGCCGACGCTGCTGGGATAAGCCCGTTGTAGTTATGTTCATCAGATTAGAGTGTCACCTTGTAGTCTAGGGCGGATTGAGATAAGGGGGGATCTGAACGTTCCGACACCCCTCTCTTCCTGTCGTTACATAGCTTCAATTGTCCTTGACCATGTAGCAGCATATGCTATCCACGACAGGACCCACACCCCCACCCTCAGAAAAATCCTGGATCCGCCCCTGCTTGTAGTACCTATGTCTTTTCCCAGCGTGCCCTTATTGTGTCCATGACCGTGAAAACGGTTTCATCGCGGCAGTTGATTCGTGCAGGAAAGTTATCATCGAAACGTAACACATCACATGGAACATGTAATAAACATAGTCCGGTGAACTGTTGTCAGCATGTAGGCCCTTTAATGTCCTATTGGGAATATTAGGGGGCGTCAAAAGGGGCGTTCTAGTATCCGCCGCGTGATAGTCGACAATCCCTTACTTGATTCCTTTGTGACGGATCTCTGAAGCTGATACATTGGTGATTTTGCCACAGGATGCAATTTTATGCGCAGCGTGCCGAAGAAGCCAACATTACAGAAACCTAACCATTCGCATACCACTCGCTTATTTCAATCGCCAACTGAGTTGAGTGTCCTGCGCGTGCGTTGTCGAAATTGCCACCAATACCAACAATGACAACGTTCTAGTGATAGGCGTTGATTGAATTCTTTCAGGAAACGGACAGACTTATAAATATCCATATGAGAGCAGAACCAACGCCTAGGAGGAACTTTGGCTACGTGCTTCTAGGTGTGGCCATACTCCGGGGAAGCCAACAACCAAGCACCCTCATGGCTAACTTCAATCAACTTGTACAGTGAGTAGACCATATGTGTCCGACGTGAGGGTCCTATACGAATATCTTAGCGGCAGGCTTCGAAAGGATGGAAATGTTGCGCTGATTACACTTGCACACACTTGATGGTTCAACGAAACCGCGTTCAAGTCATACGTACCAACACTCACATAAGCATACTGTTTCTACCTGGTCGTTGTCCCGAAAGAGCCGCGGGTAAACTCAGTTGCCCGTATTCACCAAGCCACTTAAACCGTTGTTTAATGATGTCTAGTTTAAATCGATCACGTAGTCTCTCCGGCTCTGAAGCTGAAACGCACGCGCACTATACACATTGTCACGAGCTGATTGAGGGGAGGGAGAAAGTAGCTCACAATTTGCTCCATTTTGCACGCAGCATCTGCAGATCGTTAAATGTATCAACCAGAACCAGCAACGGCAGCACAGCAAACACTATTGTTGATGATGCATAACAGATGCACTAGGTGTTGTATTTAAGGAACCACGCATAATCAGCGCCGCTTTTGTTGCTGGAGGTAACTGCTCTTTGTGCGCGACCTCCTGTCAGCTTTGGATCGGAAAGCGACTTATGTGTTGCTGCCAATGTTGACATCACTAACGTGGACGATATCGGTTCTAAATTTGCAGAGCGGATTTCAAAATTCCGCTCCATACCGATAGTTAACTTTTTTTGGCGGGGGCTTTATTGCCTCACTTACTTCGCTCACGGGTCTATCACAACGTTCTTTTTCCGTAATTTCTGCAATTTCGACTTGAAAAGTAGGCAACAGTATCTAGCAAAAACTATTTTGTTTTTTTTCTCGAAATGCTCAGTTACAGCTGCTCCGTGCTAGACCGGCTTTAAACTACCCCCCCTCCCCCTTAGTTTAAATCAGTCCTATGCGAATACATGAGAGTTCGACCATTACTAGACCGCCGGGTTCACGCCGTGTGAACGGCGAAAAAAAATGACATTGAGGGCAGGTATTCATTGGAGTGCAACAACATCCGCCTTACGAACGCTTCTAGTCTACATGTAAGTCTAAACTTACCTGTAATTCGCCAAAAAATTTCCGGCGAAGCGTAGATTAGGCCTCTGCACTGTGCACACACTCTATGGAGGCCGCCAAGGGCCTCACGGCAGTCGGCTTAGAACAGCAGGGTGGTGATTGGTGGTTCGCGGACGAAGTTCTCAGACGTCTGCGTGTCATCAGACGCCAGACAATGATTGGTTTTGCCACTGAAATGGCGTGCTCACCCTGCGGTTTCCTAGTATCTGGTACCATCTCCACCACCACACACTAACAGCTGCGACTTCGCCCCAATTTCCAGCTACCGATAATTTTTACTATGTATCCTAACGTATGCATTGCATTGTCGTGGTCATCACGTGCGTCCAGGTTCGTACTGTGCGTGTGTGGACGGTGCGGACAAGCATTACTGTTCGGTTGCCGCTATTCAATGGAATAGGCTCCCTAGTGCACCGAAATGAATGTCTCGTAAGTCTTGCGCCGATGTCTACCAGCTAGAGAATCTGCGGTATGGGCTTCTGGCTGCTTCTCATGATAGAATTTTCTGTTTACAGAGTAATTAAGCCAGACGCATTGGTGTACCGAACGACTCTCAATCGTAATATAACGGACCCAAACGTATGCAGGGCTACAGGACCGTCACCCTGGCAGGGACCTGGCATGCCGTCTATGCAGTCATCATTCGTAAGCAAAGTTGTCTACTGTTTGGAAACGGGACAATCCGTCGCGTGGGTACTATTACACGATGGAAATAGTGCCACTCGCAATATGACATTGGCGCGGTTTCACCAACGCTGCTTAGCTTCGAACTAAGGTCAAGGGTAGCTAAAAACTAAAATTAACACTTTAATTACTTTTAGCAACATTAGTCAGATATGTGCTGAGTGTTTTAGTGACTACTCTTGATGAAGTGAAGTTGAAGGTTACAATCAAGTTCAGTGACTGCTGATCTCAGTTGAAATGTTAATCTGTTGTTAATAAATGTTAACAACTGTTTCTATGAGTGAGCCGTGCACAGCTGGACAGAACAGTTGAGCCAGAGATTTCCCTACACCCCCCTCAGGGGGGGGGGGTTACACCCTCCCTGCATTTTTGGACCCCCCCCCCCCTGAAATTCCTCAGGTCACACCACCCAACTCGGCCACCAACACATTCTAGTAGTAAGTCCGGCGCAGCGAATTACATCCTGTACTATCAAACTTGGTCTGTAGGACCACAGTGATGCAGATGATCCTACCATGCATTTGTCCAAATTCATCTGAAAATCACTGTTCCATTCATATAGTACGCGCATAAGGGGGAAAAAGCGTTCGGGCGTGCAAACTCAATGTGGATCACAAGGAATCATTTGCGCCCAACTCAATGAAGCGAGGTCTTCACCGTTCGTTGCTAGGTATTCATTGAGTTTCGTGAGCCAAGGTGAAAGTCTTTTTTCTTTGTCGGTCGTGCGATTATGCATCTTCTGCACTGTGTTGTAACGTATTAACATGTACAAATAAAACGGGAAAGCTCCGCAGATATGTCACCTTTGTGCCACGATTATTTCCGTGTCTAAGAAAAATTTCGTAAGTGGAACCTTCACCAAGCATACCCCCCTTGAAAGCTCGGCACCCCCTCAGCAGTGAATTTCTGGGGAAATCACTGGTTGTGACGAGCAGGTTAGTACGCGTCGTGGGCCAACTTCACAGGTAACTGTGCCGACATGCGTCTGGAAGGTCTGCAGGAAAACCGGAGAGAGCACATCCGCCAGAAGATTCATTCCCACGGCCTCAACCAAACAAGCCAACCAGCCATGCTATTTCGTCTTTCGGCAAAGATCGAGGCGCGTTCCAAGGCAAAAGAAGGGCAAATGCCACGAGTTTTGCTGAATGAAGTGTTCATACGCTCTTAGCTAAGCAAGATGTGTGCTCACCCCATGCATATAAGTGTTGATGTTGAAGCTACCATTACTGTTCTTGCAGGTTGAGTCGTTGTCATTCAGGCATGCGACTGGGTTCCAACCGCTGCCTTTGAAAACAGCAGAATTGCTCTCTTTTAGCGCTGCGGCCCTTATAACTGCCTACACGGATCCTTATACACCACTCACTGCTGCATGCCGGAGTGTCACCCAGGCGAATCCAAAAGAATTGGTAAGCCGAGATTGACTGTCATGGTTTGGACAGTGAACGTTATAGGGGTAAGGAAAAAGAACCTCGAGAAAAGGTGGCAAGAACGATACACAGAATACAGAATCCTCACTTCGGTTGTGTCGTTTTTGTTCCGTGTCACTTGGTCTTTTGCCCCTTAATCGTTATCCCAGTCAGTCTGCGCCCTACATCGCCTTCTAAGGGAAAGGAGACACATTCCCCAGTGGCCAAAAGGATAGCGTCACCAGTCAGGCTTTTAGTGACAGGTGTCCTCGTTGAAAATGAGGAATACTAGCTGCAGCATTGTTCTATGGGGAAACGAGAAGCACCCAACGTCTGCCGGAAAAAAGCAGTTTGGGAAACAGACAGCGAATGACACACTCCGAATGACACACGTGAACTTCGTGTTGGCCAATGCGGGCTCTCGCCACACTCTCGGTGCGAATGTGACTACACCTTATGTAGTTACCGTAACGCACTGCCCGGTTGTGTCGAGGCTGGGTGAAAAAAGTGTTATGCCAGCCCGGATTCTGGCAAAAAAGAGAAAGAAAATGGCAAGGAAATGACTAGGCGAGTTCTCCATTACTATATTGCGGCGAAAACTGGAAGCAGACGAGACAAGCGTCTTGGCTACTCTCCCGTTAGCGTGCCCTACTTCACGTCCTGAGGTCGTCAGCTGCAGAGGGAGCCGAATATTACCATATTGTTCCCATAAAATTAGTGATTAGTGATTTTTTATGTAAGGGTTGTCTGCATGTAGCGTGGCGACATGTTGCACGTACCACAGTGTTGGATAGTGGGTGATTTCGACCAGCTGGGGTTCATTTGACGTGCGTCGTAAATCTCCGACAGACGGTGCTGAAATCAATGTTTACCTCTTCCACATTGCTACAGTCCTCGGTCGACTTTCCACACGTTACCGATTGAGCTACCGAGGACGGCTATCTTTCTCGTGCACACGTTTCGTGATGGAATAGTCTTTGGATGGAAAGTGTGACGTGAAAGGCGTTTTCACTGTCACAGTCCTGTTTCGAACATCATGGGCTATGTTCTCAGAGATCCGGCAGAGAAATTTAGTTGGAAGGTTGGGTTGGTTCGTGAGCGATTCCAGTAGTGTATGCGTGTTCTAAAAACGCTAAATGATAATGTATGCCATTTGATCTGTTGCACTAGTTTTGTAGTAATGCTGGCTTTTACCTTGAATCCGTATTTTCAAGTGTGCCAAAATGGACGATATCATGATATAGTGACCAACCGTAATATGTACCTTGAAACCGATACCATCCGATTCGACGAATGGGGCGGTACGTTTGACACCACTATCATAGTAGCGTACGACTCGGATTGCACTATGTCGACAAAGGTATGTATACCATTGCGAAGGTCCTCTATCTTAGTAGCCTTACCACAGCCAATGCGTGTATATATAACTGTATAACTGTATATAAAAGTGTATATTTTATATTTATATTATAGAAGTGTATGTAAATGTATATAAAAGTGTATATTTTATATTCCCTTATTCTCTCTTACACGGTATCTTTTTACATTTCTGGTGATTTGCTTATACAGGGTGCCCTAGGTAAATGCGAACATCATCTTTAAAAAAAATATATGCATCACTTTTTCCGAGGTGCCATATAGCATATGCTGAATGGTGCTCCTTAGAAGGGCATTAGTAAACTCCTAAGGCAATGTCTTAATTTACTTGCAGTAATTATCTTTTAATTATTATTATTATTATTCTTTTCAGAAAAAGAAATCCGTTCGGTAGATCATCCGCACAAAAATCGTGATAGAACAGTTTTTTTTTTTTTTGTTCATTGCGCATCTCGGAGACGCGTCTTTCCTTCACTCCCAGTGTGAGAGAAGGAAAGACCACGCATTCGGCTCTTGCGAGCTGGAAGAACATTAACATAAAACACAAAATGCAACCCAACATATGGGCAGTTCCGGTGTCATAGGGTGCATTTGTTTTGTTTCTGCAAGTTAGAGCTCAACTTGGACGCATGAGACAGCACTGCGCTCATTCACCTTTCACACCGGGGGTGATGGAAGACGCGTCTCCGAAGATGCGCGATGAACAAAATGAAGAAGAAATCGTGTTTCTTCACGATTTTCTTTTTTTTTTTGCGAACGATCTATCAAATGTTTTTTTTCTTCTTTAAACTGCTCTGGTATCAGGTGACCGAAGGGACCAGGTGCTCTCATTCGGACAACTTCGAAGCTGCGCTCTGATTTCGAGTTTGCTAATGCACTCCTAAGGAGTACCCTTCAGCATATACTATATTTCAATTGATTTGATCTCGGAAAAAGTGATATACATATATTTTTAAAAATATGTTAGGTGCGGCACCCCATATTCAGTGTGTATCACAAGCCTCTGTGGGGCAAATTCCAAACGATAGTTTCTAATTGTGTATTCTACAGAAGCGCCGTGCCAAATGGCGTATTTCATAAAACGCAACATCTCAGGGGTGTGCTCCACAGCGGTGTTAGCTTTTTGCCTGAAAAAGGGTATTCATTTGCAGACACTCTATGAAGGGCGTAGAAAATTTTCTGTGCTCTTCGTGTGACTGCCACGCTGCCCTTGCGTGTCGGTATATCTCGGGCAATTATCCGAGATAGGCTTGACTACTTAATGAAATAAATGAGTGGATCGATGAAAGAGGTGAGCCTATGGGTCACGCAGACAGGCCTTCCGACAGGTGGCTATGAAGGACTCTGCTCGCTGTCGCTGCGCGCGCCCTCGAGGCCCCCATCTGCAAAGAGCACAGCGTATAACCCGGGAGTACCTACGAAATTAAAGCAGTACGCTGAAAATTCGAGAGAAAGGAAAATGTGCGCGTGCTGTTGCATCATGCTGCGCACTTATCATAATGTTGATAATCAGCTAACAACGAACGAGCGTGAAGTTGTGGAGGGGTCCCACTCAGCAGTTGGCAGTAATGTTTTCGCTTTTAATGTATGGTAAAGGTAGCGCCTCAACGTACACGAAGAAAATGTCACTCGACGATTCTCCTGTTGTGGCACGTTACAAGAAGGGTGCGAACTTTTCGCTACAGCATCTTGGTTGTCTTGGATTTCATTATACACTCCGTCCCACGCTGCTCGTAGTGAATGAGTGGAACTTGTGTGCGCACGTACACGTCCTTAGTATTCTTTTCGGGGAATAAGTTTCGCACGTAGTGGCAGTGACACGCTGAGATTTAATACCCCAAACAGAACAAAACCTCCCGGGGTGTTCCTGTGGATATCATTTCACGGAAATTCGGATCTCCCTGGGAGACAGACATTTTTCCAACGGACGTCCCACACATCTCCGAGTGGCCACGGTTTGGACTTCCCACATATATCCGTCGTTTGTCCTCACAGGATGTTACATGGAGATGTCTGGACATTGCACGGACCTACTTATGTACATGCACACGTTGTGTGGATATGCAAACATCCGTAGAGGAGAAAGGCATTTATCCTCAGTTTTCGTAGAAATCAGCATTTTTCTGCCTGCCATTTTGTTTTAATCCCAGCCTCCGCACCTTTTAATTTCTGTTGCTCCTCTTTGTTTCTCGTACATGCCATGACGGAGAACGAACGCAGCGTTTTAATCAGAAAAAAATATATCTATATAAAAGCTCCGACAGGACCACCCAGTCCCAGAAGCTCACTTCGAAAGGCAGTGCCATTTCCTTCCAAAGAGAGAACAGATACTATATACTGCTTGTCTCCCCGTATCCCCGTATTCCAGATACCTTCTCGCCTGTGAATGAAAATGATGGGTGAGGTGACTAAGCTTAATTCGATTACGCACGCATACGAAAACGAAGTGAGAAATTGCTCGGTGTATTAACTCGCTTTCAAGATAAAGTCTGTGTTTCCTATTCGTTTTGGTTAGAGACATTCAGCCGGTACATCGAAAGTCGATCTTCGCAGTGCTACATCGCCACCCGTTTCTCTCTCTCCCGCAATAAATGATCCGTGTAACATCCCGACACGGATCTAACCCCCAGTGATGGCCAGTAGTTAACTACATGTAGTTAAACTACTAGTTAAACTACCAGATTGTAGTTAAAAAGTAGTTATCAACTACTTGCAGAAATGTAGTGGCAACTACTAGTTAAACTACTATTTTAAGTAGTTAACTACAGTAGTTAGGTTACTGAAGGTGCCAACTACTTCCGATTTTGCCGCAAGCTTCAGGGCAAGATTGTGCTTCCGACTTTTAGCTTTTAGCTACTTGTTTGATGAGAACAGAGGTGCAGAGCAATTGTGTCGTGCATGTGTACTAAATCTCCACTTATAATGCTTGTCCAGTGAGGCCTCATTTGTTGTGAAATAATTCTGCAACTTAGTTTATCGCGTAGGCACAGAAAGAATCCCGCCACAAGCTTTGTATTTGACGATCGTAGCAATGGCTTGAGCCAAAGTTTATCATTGCTTGTGATTCATATTTAGGTGTCCAAGAACATTACAAGGGATTGTTGTTGATGAACAACATTAAGTAGTTATGTATGTAGTTAAAACTACTTCTCTCATTACTGCACTTCTCTACTCCCCTGAAAAGTAGTTGAACTACTAGTTAAACTACTCAATTGTGAAGTAGATAGTAGTAGTGGTAGTAGTACTACTGTAGAAGTAGTTAGTGGCCATCACTGCTAACCCCTACAATTCATGAAACAGCCGCGACCGGACATCCTGTGGATACAGATCCTGGGACGTCCATGTATGAGGCTCCCAGTGATATCCGACGGATATACATTTCCAGATATGGACCATGGGATCTGTTTCGGACGTCCACAGGAGAAAGTGTTCTGTCTGTTGTCCCAAAGTGGATTTGGGGCAATATATCAATTTAAGTGGAAAAGTTAAACATTATGGTATATGCTCTGTACGTCATGTAATTAGCACGTAATGAGCATGTAATAGCATTAGCATGTAACTAGCTGCGGCATTTTCGAAAACATAGCGATACATGCTATTACGTTCAGAGTGTTTGAAATTGTCGTGTATCTGGTACCTAAAAAGGTGTGTGACACTAACAGCATACACCAACAACTTTATTTTGCGTCTGTTATAATGCGTCTGTATTCGTAATGTTACGTTCCAAACATCATGCAAAAGGGATCGAACAGCGAAAGCAACCGAAAACGAGCACGGTTCAGTGCAGGTGCACAAACGTGCAGGTGCTCTACCTCTGCACATGCAGGAACCGCTTAAGGAAAACACATACAAGTTGCACTTGAACAGTATAGCTGTCTGACTTTGTCCGAATAGCGTCCCTATACCCTGCTGCGTCTCTATATATAAGGTATAGATTGAGAAGTTACCCGTCAAAAAGAACTGGTTACAAGTTTCCGTGTGCGAAATGAAACTAAGTTAATCACGAAGTTGTTCAGCATGAAACGAATTTGCAGTTACTGAGTTACTACCAAGTTATTTCCAAGTTACTCCGGACACAAAAGAACATTGCGCAGGTGCAGACGTTGTGTTGCCTGCGGAGGAGTGCAACACGTTTATGTTCAACACACGTTGATTTCGTTTATGTCCAACAATAGACCTCTCCCTGTTTGTAAACAAATGACGTCGTAGTCTTCGACAGCGCCAAAATTCGGTAGAATTCAACGACCCTCGAAGCTAAAGGTGAACAAGATCGCGCCCGAAAGCCACGGTCTTGAGGAAACTACGACATGGTCCCTTGAAGAGATGCGACCCTCGGGCTTACTTTTCTTTCAGTGGGACACAGCGAACAAGTGTCCGTTCGTGGAACCTAGCCCGCCTTCCGATTTGTTTCGGTTTAATTTTGTCTACCAATGTCATGATGGCGTTTTTCTTAGAGGTCTATCCGAACGCTTTGCGTCTTACCCCAGGTGGGCGCACAATGGTTCAGCTTCATTTCAGTGACAGCGGTTCTTACTTCCTGAATAAAATGTAATTGATTGAATATCACGTTTTATGGCAAAAAAGAAACGCGATAAAGGAACCGGAGAGCAAGCAAGAAAATATGTGGACGTGAGTGAAAAACGAGTTAAGGTAACTGATAACTTAACTTACTTACCTGAAAAAGGAACGAGTTCCTCTGAAAGTTACCACGGCGCAAAAGTACCGAGGGAAGTTACAAGCTACCAAAAAAACATAGTTACAGTGAGTTACTTCAAACTCTGCTATAAGGCGAAGACTGTTCTGATTGCTTCAGATAACGGGCATACCTCCCTTCTATTCGGAATATTCGTCCTTCCAGAATTACAAGCACTAAAGTGGGAGGTGGGTGCCTGTGAATGATGGTGTGGTGGCAAGACAAGGGGAAAGAAGGGTTCTTGAAGGGACAAGTTGTGTGTGTGTGTGTGTGTCCCTTGCCCCTCGTCTCGGGGTTTCGTTAACATGAATGGATGTCGGTTGGCGAAAAGACCGGATATAAAATGTGGACGCGGAATTTTTCCGACTCTGAAAGAGTATTCTTCGGTGACGTAATTTGTATAAACTCACTCATTCCCTCAAATATGAGGAAGCAAATTACGAGGAAGCATTACGACCTGCTGACAACATATTTTTTCTCTTGACAGATGTGTCTGTCTTTCAATACCTATGGCTTCACGGGCGGCTACGTCATCTTTGACGTCCACTTCCACTACCTGTGTTCAGCACCTCCAGCATTCGTAGATTCCAAGGGTGACTTTGGCGTTGTGAAGTGGGCGAAGGTTAATATGCAAAAGAACTACGCCATGTTAGATTGCGAGAAGCTCTGCTGATAAGCTCATGGGCAAATGTGATTATCATTTGGATGCGGAGTATTGTTTAGATGGCCGTGAAGCAATCTGATGTGATATCATGCAATATATAATGTTCCATCCATGACTCCTGCCAGCAGTATTCCTGCCGTGTTAGACAGCGTAGGGGCTGTGTTATGCTGCCTCGCGTGATGGCTGAGCCAAAGTCATAAGTATGGACTGTAATATAAAGCTATGAGAAGTGTCGCCTTTGCATTTGCGTTATGAGTACGGCCAGGCGGATATCCTCTCGTAGACAGTACGTATATTGCAATACTGTAGGGCAAAGGCCGTTCTATCCTAAAAATCGTGAACCCGAATTTTGCTATGGAAATGAATGAGCCAGGGAATGAATGGACCATGGTAGGTTTCACTTTATATCCTGGTGGGGTTAAAACATCCAAAATTAATTCGGATAGAGAATCCCGCATTGGATGTGATTCGCTTCAGTATTCAAAAGATGGTGAAAATTCGCATATATGCGATGCTGCACCTAAATCATGATGTCACATAAAATGAGAAAGTCCATGCCCATGCCCAAGCCCAAAGCGGAGTGGCGCAGTAACGACATTTTATAGTTTTCGGTATCGACCAAGCGGTCGACACTTCCGCGAACAGAGGTTTCTCCTTTCTGCCCTTTCAGACGAAGAGATTTTCTCCTGGCCGATACAGTGAACTTCACTCTATACAGGATGTTTCTCGAAAATCCCCCGGCTGGATAATTCGTGAACAGGTGGCGTTATCGAAGAAATGTTTCTGGTAAATTTCCTTATGGCATCGGCTATGAACTGAGTAGTGAGCGGGTAATTTGCATACGCCCATTAATTAAATTTACGGAACCGCTATTTTACGTATCGGGAAATATTGCAACAAAAAAGCCCCGTCGACACTTGTTGATTTTTCGATTAATTCATTGGTTTCGGTTTACATATTTCTTGCGTGGAGCAGCGTACCAATGCGCTCTTTGGATCAGCTATCCGGCTGTCAATTTCATATTCATCCGCCTGTTTGACACACGGGGGTGACGAAAGATAAGGAACAGCCGCAAGCCAGCAGGAGATGCTGTGGTGTTCCTTCTCCTTCTCTATACTCTTGAAAATGAACTTCACCACATAGCACAATCCTAGCCAACCATCATCCCGGATGACAACGTTCTCTCCCATGATATGATGAATATGGGGGGGGGGAGGGGGGCGAGTATTTTTTCTTCCCTTTCTTGTTTCTGTACAAATGATGCCGTACATAAGGAAAACAAATGTTTTGTTTATTGCCTGTCCTTTTGGACAAATCGTTGTCATTCAGGACGATAGTTGGCTAGAGTCATGCTATCTGGTGTAGTTTCCAACTAGTTCACAGTGCTCGCGGGGCATTCGTCATAGTCAATGATAAGAGCACGTTATCTCTCACACACAAGGACAGACCCGCCAGTGCTGTTCAGCAGTCTCTTTAACGAGGAATACCAAAGCCTCTTGCGGCCTTTCCTTATCTTCCGTCACCACCGTGTGTCAACCAGGCGAATAAACACGAAATTGACAGTCTGATAGCTGATTCAAAGAGCGTACTGGTGCGTTGCTCCGCGCAATAAATATGTAAACCGAAACCAATTAATTGCTTCAAAATATTTTTCACTGAAGATCCCGATGCGTAAAACAAGGTGTGGCGGCCCGTGGACGACGATGAAGACGTGCCTCTGCTGGCGCGCGGCACAGCGCCTGCCAGCCTGTTCTACCGGCACCATCCTAGCGTGAGGCCACGTCCATCTGTGAGGCCACGTCCACACGTCCACGGGTGTGCCGGAGGTAGTGCTGCTCGATGGTGTCGTCACAAATTTGGGATGGTGAAGGGCCGAATTGCTTCGGACGTGATGTTCTTCGTCCGGGTCACCAAATGTAGAGGACGGTGGTCTTCCTCTACATGAGTTCCACCGGCGCGGCCATGGAGATAGGCCACCGTCATCGCCTCTCCGTGGCATACCATCATCGCCGGTCGGGACTGATGTAGAGGAAGACCACCGTCCTCTACAAAGGGTTCCGTAAGCGTGCGAAGTGAAATTTAAAAGTTATGATGTTTATTTCATTAATGAGCGTATGTCAATCAGCCGCTCACTACTCAGTTCATAGCCGATGTCCCACGGGTCTTTACCGAATTATTCAGCCAAGGGATTTTCGCGAAACACCCTGTAGACATGTGGACTGGGGGCACGTAGGCTGTCTGTGTGGTGAAATGAGGCCGGTCTAAAGTGTGTGTTCCATCTCAACTTAGGCAAGGTGGTCCGGACACCATCAGAGGTTTTTATTGAAAAATAAACTATATATGTTGTAGCCTGACTCAGTTCGAGCATAGAAGTATTTTTTCTCTAGTTGCCGTAGGTCCCGAGAACAGAAAAATCCGGAAGAATATGGCAGGTCTGACGGTAGAGGGATTTTGGCATTCAATATATTTTCAAAGGACGAATTATCGGCTTTTACTTTTTTCCGCGCACTGCCAACAAATGGCTGTTGGCTGTTGGCTGTTGGCTTCTAGGACGTGGGTTCAGTTACTGCGGGAATTCTGTTATTAAAATATTTATATGCCATCAGGGCCAGGAAGGCATCATACATAAGCAAGACACTAATATCTTGAGTCGATTACATGAGTGGCAAGTTCATCGTACGATTTGGAATAACTTCACTATTACACAAATAAGTAATACAGCAATGTGTAACAAATGTAATACAAAACAAAAAAAACATAAAAGAACAAGTCAAGGAGTATCAAGGTACTTGAAAGATGTAATAGACTCGAGAGCATCATTGTTAATAATCTACATCGGATGGGGCGACGAGTTACGTGAACGAGTGAATCTTCAATGTCTACATATGTCAGTTCCACTGACCACGTCGAGCACCATGCTTGTAATGAGTTGCGGTCGGACTGAAGGGAACGAACGTCAGAAGGACTGGTTATAGCTTGATCAATTATAGAATCATCAGCACAGAGTCGAATAGACAGGCAACGCCGTCAGGTAAGTCGCTAATATACAGGGTGTTTCACCTAAAGTGATAAAAAATTCTGACTGGCTATGTATTCGCCGGAGGATTGTCGGACTTTCGGCAATTGCGTAGCCTTCGAAAATTTTACGGAAATATGAAGTCCTTCACGGTAACAACTCATCCAACCGAAACTATGCACAGCATCTCAACAGAAAGTAACAAATTTCTTTGCGCCACGTTCACCTTGATGCTGGTGTCAACCGACTTATCGAAAAGAAAACAAAACCATCTCATCACAAAGAAGCCAAGACAATTGAAGGCGGGGTCACTTTCTCGTCTAGAGGAAGATTTCGCACGCGCTTCTCTGCGAAAATCAAGCAGACGGGGCTAAAGCGTCATTTCCACTACTTTTCTATTTTTCGACTATTTCTGTTGATACCGTGCATAGTTTTTGTTGGGTCTGCGGTGATTTCTGGAGACATCGTATTTCTGTAAAAAAGTGAGGTTCACTTGGCAATTTTCGAAGTTCATTTGAAAAAAGTTACAATTAAAAAATGCCCAAAGCCTTCCTCAATGATGGCGAAAGTTTCCAGAAGGTAAATGCCGAAAGTCCTTAAAATCCTCCGGCAAGTACGTCGGCGAAACACCCTGTATATAAGACAAGACAAAAACTGAACGATGACTCAACCTCGTAGCACGCCAGAAGATACGAAAGTTAGCGCTGCAACTAACTAGGAGAAAGATTAAATCCAGGAAAAAGTATTAGGGTCAAAGTTAAAGAAAGATAACTTGTGTATAATTCGACTGCGCGAAACCTTATCGAAAGCCTTGCCCCTGTCAAGTAACTGGCGAATGTCATAAAAGAAACCAGCTGTGTCTCGTGTGAATATTACATATGAAAAGCATGCTGGAAAGATGAACAGAATGAGTTCGTCTATAAATGGTGGATAAGATGTGACTAAATGATATGCTCGAGCATTTTGCACGGAATACTGGTAAGTGATATCGGCCTGTAGTTTATAGTAAGATTTTTACTCCCTAATTTGTGAAACGGGATGATCTTTTAAATTTTGCATGCATCAGTTAACTCTCCCGCCTCCAAGGATTGCTCAAATATTTTGGTTAGTATCAGTGATGAATACTTTTCAGTGCTTGTCAAGACGTTGTCTACGCAGGCACGGGGTGATACTTTTAGTGTGTCTATCACCTTGACTACGCCAAGCTGTTCTGGAACGATGGAGTCCATGGCTGTAAAATTTACCGCTGCTGGTGTAATGAGGACACTGTTACCTACAGATGAGAATACACTTGCAAAGAAGTCATTAAGGACGCCGGCAGCTGAAAAGTGTTGCAAGGCCTTGCTGTTATCATCAGTGAGAGTTATTGGTTGACGATCCTTTTTGTTCACAGCGTTACAAAATTATTTTGTGTTGTTGTTATTAAATGAGGCAAGGTTACAGAGTAAAATGCCGGTTTGGCTGCCTTAACAGGATTCCTGTGTATGATAGCAGTTCCTACGAAGTCTGCCAGTGTCATGTGCCCTGTCAAGAGCAAGCTTTCCGGAATAGTATACACGTTTATGTTACTTAAGCGGTGGATTTGAAGATCAACAACGCCATCTTGAAGAAAGCTGTCCGGAACGGCTGCTGACCATCGCTTGGCCGGTGGTTATAGACACAGGTGAGTACGTAGTTGCAAAGCATCACAACCATGTGGCGACACCGTATTTTTTGGCCACCAGTTTTGTACATCCCGGGACGTTAGGTCCGACATCATCATGGCATGTCGGGACAGGTTACGACAGCTCAGCACAGAACAAGGAGAAAAAACACGTATAATCGGGACAGAGGAATGCAAAAAGCGGTGAAAGCAACAGTAAAATATGCTAAAAAAGGACACCATCAAAAGCTAACAACAAAGAGGGCTAAGTACACAACAAATCATTCCACCACAGCAACAGTCACGAAAACAGAACGAGACATACGTGCCAACACACACACAGCCAGGCAGAGAACTAAATCATAATGCTTCTTTCTCCTCTATAGAGTCACGAATCTGCCCGCTAGTGGGTACTTTTCGAACTAATTACATTTATTAATCACGTGGTTAAATTATTAAGAATCCTGCCAGTGATACTCTTGATCTCGAGGCTGAGGCAGGTTTTGCCAAAGACAGAAAATAGCAGACAGGAACAATAACAGCCAGCGCCCTGCTGGTTGTCAGCGTCACCGATACTCGTACACGAAGCGGGGATGGAGTTACCACATCCGTTCCACCCGAGAGACCGGCAGATGATCGAATCGTAATCATGTTTTTCTCCTCTAAAAGCCCCACATCTGCCTCCCTTACGGTTATTTTCTTAAATTATTAAGAATCGTCCTAGCCCTACTCCCGTCCAGATCAAGGGTGTGGCAGCACTAGCGTCATCGGCATTAAACATTTTATAATTCGCTCTTTAGTCAGTTTTAGAGCAAGACGAGTTTTCGCGTCACTCAGCGCCAATGAGAAACGCCGCAAGATCGATTGGAAGATCTGGAAAATCGGGAGGACGACCCACGAGATGAGGTCATCAGTCGTGAGAAACATGCGAGACACTGTCGCTGCCAGTTCAAATTGAACTAAAAGCGGAAGGACACACAGTATCTCCAACATTTCTTGATGGTTTATTTGTGAATAGATTAATAAAACTACACACAAATGCTACCCGTGCGGGATTGTCGCTCTCAGCTTCGGATAAGTTGCCAGAACAGAACCGTTGCTCACGACGTTATGTGCTAGTCGTCATCTACGATTCCTTGGGCAGGATAAATGTGCATCAAGCCGATCCCGGTACTACATCAGCACAGTGCCTTTATCAGCAGTGCCTTCAGTGCTGCTAACTGCTCAAGTCGAGGAGTTTTTGCGAGGTTCATATAGAAAGGACGCAAGATAAGTTTTGTGATTTTGATAAAGGCGAAGCCAGTAGGTAGGCTGAGGGTGTGATAGCGAACCTTGCGGAAGAGGGCGTTGTTGGTTCAGGATATAGAGTAGCAGGTTTGACAATAATAAATCCTTGTTCGTCAGTCTGTGCTTGTGCGTCGTGTCGTCTTTTGACTTGTTTCCCGGCATGGGGGTTTTATTGCTTTTAAATTATGCTACACCGAACAGCCCAATTTTTAACCATTTTCTGTGACACTATTTTATTTATTATTTATTGGTATTTTCATGGTGCCCCCGAACAGCATTTGGCTAGGTGATGGTGCACCCCAAATTGAAACAGAATCAACATAATAGAAACTAATAAAGGTAATAGTGGCACATCTAGACCATATGAGATTCTCAGGTACAGAAATACAGAGTCTAAAACAGTGGTAAGTGAGCAATCACAACGTATAAAAGTCAAGAGAAAATCACACTGGAGTTGCAGTTGCCATTGCAATTACTGTGGCGCATCACTATGTGGAAGCGCCCAGTGGCGTTAAATTTGGAAAACACTATCAGCAGAACGCGGCGTCAGTCTTTCCCTGTCAGATAATTCTTAACTATTTCCCTATTAATCCCCAAGTCGACTCCTTCTGCATGTCCCTTTGTAGTTCGGGTCGCTTTTGCCGTAGAGACAACTAAAGTCATTAACCCTTTCCAGGAGCAATTCCATGTCGTGATCTGCCACGGCGCACAACGTTCAGATGACAGCGAAAGCGGCGTCTTCAGTACGTGGGTAATGTAGAGAAAAACAAAAGCAGCGCCCAGAAACAGAAACAGGCGCATTTGCTCTCTTTCGCCGCGAATACTTTGTCATCGCCCGTCCGACGAGGAGCAACTGATTGGACGGCGTCGGAGAATGGGTCTCTGGTGCGCTCTAAGTAGACGTTTGTGCCGATGGGACTTTAAGCTGAGCAGACGTCATGCCAATTTCACCACCGGTGGAGGCGGCGTTCGCGGCGCGAACAAACACACGTCAAAAACAGCCAAAGCCGCAACCTACCGTTCTCGCCATCGACAAAAAGAAGTTGGACTTCGCGTGGGGGCTGCAATGCGCGTTTTCGCGTCCGAAAACAGGCGCGAAGAGGTCCTCGGCGTGTCGGTTTGGAAACGGCAGCGGCGGTGTAATGAAACTTACGGGCGGACCAGCGTGGCGCCGAGGCGCACATGCCTACCTCCAAGTCACGTTACTGCCATTGCGTGGGCCGTTGAGTACACACGCCGGGCAGTTGTTAACGGTCAGCTATAGCTGAGTCTGATTAGTATATTATTTCAATATATATTACTTACTGACTGCTACCCAAAACTGTCATAGATCCCTA
Organism: Ornithodoros turicata; assembly: GCF_037126465.1. Lineage (NCBI taxonomy): Eukaryota > Metazoa > Arthropoda > Arachnida > Ixodida > Argasidae > Ornithodoros > Ornithodoros turicata. The sequence goes on along the minus strand of NW_026999351.1, from coordinate 909,341 downwards.
ATTATTATACATATTCATATGTATGTATTAGACATTAGTAGTCCTAACAGTTTTCAGTTACTATCCGTTGCCATTTTGTGACTTGATAAAATCCAGATCATCGTTGAGGGGCACTACTTTTTCGGCAAGAGAGACGAAGTCTACGAAGCTAGTAAATGAAGAAAAAATACGAAAAATAGTTTTTGTATTCATGCACAACATCCAAAGTTTCGCACTTAATTCCGTGTGAACCGCTATTTGAACCGGCAACCGGTATTTTCTACCGGTTTAGTTCAGCTCCAAGATGGCGTCGACTCTTTCGGTTCGGTTCAGTTCCGGTTAGGCCAGAAATAACGGTTAATTACGGAGTTTGGTTCGGGTTCAGTTTGACTCTCTGGATGCCCGCGCCATTCGAGTCTTCAATGGAAGCTTGCCACCGACGGTCTTCCTCTCCGCGAGCGAACTACGCCGGTTTCACATCTCTCGCTCTGATGACGGTTGCGACGACGATTTTTTTTTTTTTTTTTTGCAGTGGCGCCGATTAATGCAAGTATTTCAGCACTCGACTGTCTCGTAGGCCTTGTTCTTATCGGTGGGTCGCACCGCACGTCAGTCAGATCTGTTTTTTATTCTATCTATCTATCTAATCTATCTACCAGTCAATTAGTCCGAAACGTATTAACAACTGCAGAAAACGACGACCTTAAAAGATCCGTTTCAACTCCCCTGCACTCTGAGGGTCTTCGCTTGAATTTCCTTGGGGGATCACCAAGCTTGCGACTACTTGCTACTAGACCGTTGATTTGGGCATTGAAAGCACCATATTAGAAATCGACCATGTAGGGTTTGGACAGAACTTTCGGTAGGAATGTACTAGTAATACCAATCTAGTAAAAACCTATAAGACCTAAACCGATAAAACCTAAACCGATAAGATTTTCTTCAAAAAGTATGGCTTCGCCAGGTTTAAAATAGGCGCGTGATTGTACCAAATTACTGTAATTGGTAATTTATGTTATTGGCATGTTATCTTCCCAAAAGGTTAACATCTTTGGGCCAAAGGGAGGTTCGATACAATATTTCACTGAATGCTGCCATCAAAACCATTTAGCTCAAGTGTCGCCGTCATCGCGTACCGCGAGGGGAGTGGCAGTGACGAACATCTTTATTCTAAAAGCATCCGCCACACCAGCAAATTTGGATAACTGCCGCCGATGGTATGTAGCAGTCCCGAGACTCGAATTTCGTGTTTGCGGTGGTTGCCGCCGTAACAGCAGTAACAGTTTCCGCCTCGATGCCAATACACAGTTTAATCTGGTCATTTGATGCCAATACACTCTCTCTTAATCTGGGCGAGCTTACACTCGTTCCATCCTACAGTTGGCGATACAACAGTTTAATCTGTGCTTGTCCCGAGAAATGCTATGTTCTAGCATGCAGAGTGGAGTTGTTGTCCTCTTGTGCAAGGACCCGTCCAGAAAACGAGATCCGGATGCATACCGGCCTGTCACTCTATTGGCATGCGACTCCAAAATCTTAGCCAAGACACTTCTTTTGCGTGTTTCGCCGCTCTTAGAAAAGGTGCTACACCCGTGCCAGGCGTGTTCGGTCCCTGGCAGGTCGTCAGACCTCCACAGGATTGCGCTCCTTGATGCCATCCATTGGGTAATGTGTTCACGCACAGCAGCAGTGGTGGCTTCCTTCGATCAGTCGAAGGCATTCGATCGTGTGCGCCACATGTACTTATTTTGACTGAAACACTGAGGGCATATGGTTTTGCCGATGGTTGGGTGCGCTTCGTTGAGGTGCTATACAAAGGCGCAAAAAGTGTCGTTTCCGTAGCTGGTGGTCTATCGTCTTCGTTTGACGTTACGTGTGGTGTCGGACAAGGATGCCTTCTCTCCCCCGCCTTGTATGCCCTTGCATTCAACCCTCTCCTCGGGAGGCTGTGTTCTCTCTCAGTTATCGTAAGGCTATCCAATAGATGCCCAGCGCCTGTGTTTGCGTACGCTGATGTCTCCGTCATACTACCGCGGGAGAGTTCCCTAGACAGGAAAACACACCGCGCGAAAACAACAACCACGGGAGGAAACATAAGACACACACGGGCGCTACAGTCAGTAGCGCCCGTGTGTGTCTTATGTTTCCTCCCGTGGTTGTTGTTTTCGCGCTGTGTGTTTTCCTGTCTAGCAATGAATTACCAACTAGCCCAACAAAGCATTTTGTAGGAGTTCCCTAGAGCCAGTGTTGAAAGCGTTCGAAGACCACGGTACAGTTTCTGGGGCAAGATTGAATAGGTCCAAAAGTGTCGCTTTTATTTTAAATGTTCAGCCAACCTGTGCTGCACCGTTTCAAGTTCCTGTAAGACCTCAGGTTAAAATCCTGGGAGTTGTTTTTGACAGTGCAGGGGTCCCCGCCAGCGGTAATACAAGCAGCTATCACACGACACGCGTTCCGCTTCCTGTGGGGCGGATCCGTTGAATGGGTCTGTAGGTCTCAATTTCACGGAAGCCGTGATCTGGGTGGCTTGGGAGTACCGGCTGTGCCAGAAAGGTGCTTGGCGCTTCAATCGAGTATTCTCTTTGAGGCGCTCCGTGCATCAGAGCACCCGTCCTGCGCATTAGTGCAGTATTTCCTAGGATACGCCACCAGGTGGTTCCTCGAAAGTCCCGAGCTTCGCCCCAGGGCGGAAGTACTTCCTCCTTATTTGTGTATTGCTGTCGTGCGGCGCTTGCGTGTCGAATGCCCAGATGAAGACATTTCCTTGTGGAGCGTCTGTGATTTCTACGCCGCCTACAGGGAAAAGCGACCGGGTCCCGCAAGGCCAGCAATGCCAACGAAATTCGGCTGGCGGCGTATCACTGCTGGCTGGCTTGATGCACGGCGCGCTAGTCTCCAGTGGAAGCTGGCCCATGGTGTCCTCCCACTGCGTGAATGTTTGCACCGTTTTCGGATATGTCGGACGGACGGTTGTCCGTCTTGTGGCATGTCTGAGACAGCAGAACATTGTTTTTTGCGATGCCATATTCCACTTTTACTATGGAGTAGGGCGGCGCAAATATTTGGGCTCCCAGCAGTTGATTGGGCCACCGTAAGGTACCTGGAGCCGTTGCCGGTCGCACGCGCAGAGGGAAAGCAACTAGCATTGCTGATTTCGGAAATTAACTTCCAAATTTGGATTCGCCGATGCCGGTTGTTCTTTGGTGGCCCAGATGTTGGGAGCATGGCTATTTTTCAGGCAGTGAGAGCCGGGCTGCGTGCACATGTTACCCGTGAGCAGTCATTATTTGGGTCTGTGGAGTCCTGTCGCCGCTGGCTTACAGCGACTCGGCTCTTTGATCATGATCAAGGTGAGTGGCATATCAAGTTCTAGTAAGCCCACTAGGACTGTACTGCTCCCCCGTAGCGACTCTTCCGGAGTTTCAGGGTTGTTCGCAGGGTATGGCACGTACAAAAAGCAATCTCCCTTTGGAGCGTTGTTATCTGGTATGTATGTAAGATAGAGTTTGTGTAAAAGAGGTTACCTCCATAGGTAGTTATCGTGCTTGATGACAAAACACACTCCGTTGTTCACTACTAAGCATTACTTTCCTTCGTGCCGGTATCCCGTACGCAACTCTTCGCAGTATTGGTCTGTTGCATGGCGACGACAAGCACGAACAGCAATCCTTAACGTGACGTGATTTCACAAGCAGGAGTTGGCATTGCACTAGTTCTAGTTTTAGTCCTAGCTTGTTGAGATAGTTATATGGGAGCCAGTCCCTGTGACTGGTCTTCCGCCTCGATGCCAATACACACAGTATAACAGTAACAGCAAGCTTTCGGTTGTCAAATCCTACAGTTGGCAATACAACAGTATAAGCATCAGCATAAGCATTCCACGGACCTCGAAGCCGTGCACTGTGCAGTCACTGAACGCTTTCACAAATACCTACAGGGATTACCTCATTTTGATTTTGTAGCAAACCTGATGTCCAAGAAGAACCCAAATCGACGATTTGAGCGAATCATCATCGATTTGGCATCGTATCGCTTCACGATTAAGCAGACATCCGGCAAATCAAACGTCCCAGCGGACACGTTGTCGCGAATTCTCGCACCCGTCAACAATGTGTTCGTCCTGCGAGCAGAGGACTCGAGACTGACCACTGCTCAACGCAACGACCCGTCCCTAAAAGACATCATCGAGCGACTCGAAGATACGGAAAGAGCCGCCCCGGCAAACTACAGACTCGTCAACCAGATGCTAATGCACGGTTACATCAAAAGACGACAAAGAGATTTTACGTGTTGAAATCCCAGCATGCTTGCGACAAGCCGTGCTCGAGTGCTATCACGACCAAGACGGACACGCCGACTGTACAAGAACTTTGACGAAAATCCAGCGACGGTACCACTGGAAACATATGGCGAAATACATCAGAGACAGAGAATATGTAGCCACATGCGAGACCTGTGGCAGGTACAATGCGCCGACTGGAATTCAACCACGGACTCTGCATCCTCGATACCCACTCAAAGTTCCATTTGAGCAACTTGCTTCGGATCACGTCGGACCAATCAACACGGCAGACCCAAACCCTTACTTCATTACAGCCATCGACACGACAACCAGATACATCATCACTCGAGCCGTACCTGATAATTCGACGGAACACCTGCTCAAGTCCCTCGAATAAATCATTTACACTTTCGGCAATCCTAGAATCGTAATCACCGACAACGACAAAGTAATGGTATCGAAATCCGCAACAAAATATCTCACAGAGGGGCATATCAAGCATGTTTTATCCATACCATACGTTTCGGACACAAACTGACATGTGGAACGCGCCAATGGAAACATCCTCTCAGCTCTGCGCAAAAACATCGGCGTAGACACGGACAATTGCAGCAAATACTTGAAGCAAACGACATTCCAACTCAATTGCCAAAAACACGTTGGACTCGACACATCACCCTTCGAGCTCTTGTACAACTTCACACCAAGAAATACATTTGACAACTACCTGGACATCGACTCGCCAGATGACATTCCTGACGCAGAACAAGTACGAGACGACGCCAACGACGCACTGACGAAGTACCTCACCGACATGAAACGGTCTTACGATAATCGACACCGTACGCCTCATTTCGATATCGGTTACAAGGTGCGGTACACCGCCTGCACCAGCGAAAACAAATTGGAGCCATTGTAGAACGGCCCCTACATAATAGCGGATATCGTCAACAGCCAATACTCCATTGCACAAACCATCGGGATCAGCCTGAAAAGTACCCGTACAGCGACATCTACGCAGCTAAAACGCTTCAACGAACCACCCGATCTAGACAACGTTTTCGACATACGAACCATATTAACTCACAGAGTGGACAATGCAAACAACAGAAACCACGTCACCCCGGACGTGACTAGCGACGTGCATCACGCAACGCCACTGCCTTCTGCCCCACCCGGACCGACACGATGTGTACGACGACGACCAGCATGGCTGGACGAATACGTCACTAATGATGATGAAACTGATGAAACTCAGAGTCACTAAACTTGCGAGGACGCAATTAATCGCCAGCAGGGGGAGTGTCAGCGACAGGAGAAGACGAGAACGAAACGGCGGGGCTCGAGAGAGCGCGACGAACGTTTTTTTTTTTTTTTTATTGTTTTTCGTTTTTTGGCCGGTCGGACGGCCGCGGGTCTGGAATAAACGTTGATTTTTCTTGTTTTTTTTTTCTAATCACGCTTTCGACTACGTTACTAACAGTAACCTCAAGGGGGACAGGTGCATGGCTTTATCCAATCGAGGAACAAAGGGGTCCAAAGGGATCCAAACGAGGAAACCGTTTTCTCGATGATTAAAGATGCCTGTTGGCAGCAAGAAAAATGGGTAGGTGATCGCTGATTGCTATAGCGAGTGTGCCGACAATCAGCTCGTCAGCAGGTATATTTGTAACAAATAAGTCGATAAGTGTCGCACTGGTAGCTGTAATACGTGTCGACGAAGATACAACATTCGAAAACAAGTATGAATCCATAAGAAGGGGAAACTCACGACTCTTTGTATCTTTTGACAGAATATCTATATTTAAGTCTCCCCCAAGGACCATAGTACGAGGGGTGTTCAAGTCAAACCGGGACTTTCTGTCTCCTGAGTGTAAAAATGGCTCGCGCTACTTCTTTATCGTCATTTTCACACGCGACGGGCCTCCGCGTTTAGCACGTGGTGGTCCAACGTTTGTGCAAAACAGAAGACAGGTGCTGGACAAGATGACCGACAACGAGGTGAGCGCGCACATCAAACAGCGAATTGTCACGAAGTTTCTCGTGAATGAAGGCGTAAAGTCATCTGAAATTCACAGAAGACCTCAGGCTCAGTATGGCCACGAAACACTTAGCCGCAGCAAAGCGTTTGAGTGGGGCAAGCGGTTCCGAGACGGTCGTACGTGAGTGCAGGACGATCCCGGCCGGGACGGCTAAGAGCCCAGTGCCAGAGCTCCTGAGAACATCCAACTTGTGGAGCACCTGATCCTCAAGAACCGACGGATAACATGTCTTGAACTTACTCGAAAGACGGACCTTTCTGTGGGAACGTTGAACACCTTGTTCATGAACACCTCCAGTTTCGGAAAGCCTGGCCTCATCACCAAAGGAGTCCTCCTCCTACAGGACAATGCACGCCCACATACCGCACATCTCACGACTCGCACCTTACAGGAACTTGTCTGGGAGTCGCTGCCACATCCCCCATACACTCCAGATCTCGCCCCCAGCCATTTCCGTCTCTGCGGTCCACTGAAGGCGTTCCTTGGGGGCTGCCACTTCAGCTGCGACGACGAGGTCAAGAATGCGGTCCGATCATGGCTGCTACGCACCGGTAAGGATCTCTGCACTGCTGGCTTCCAAGCCCTCGTGAAACGCTGGGACAAGTGCATTAGTGCAGCTGTAGATTACGTTGAAAATAAAACTAATTTCTCGCCTCTAAGTTCATTTTACTTTTGCGAAAAATGAAAACTCCCGGTTTGACTCAAACGCCCCTCGTATAATGACCCTCACTTGCAAAAGATAGCACCTTATCTAAAAAGCACAATAAGTCATCTACGTTAACATCTGGGGGCCGATAAATAACGTCCAGTGGATGTCCAGATTTATCCAGATTACGTTGAAAAACGTAGTATATAGACGATGGAATGCTTGTCCAGATCACGTTGCTGGTTCGTTGCAGAGATACTCCAGCTGGACGTTTCGCCCCTCCGATAGATATACATCCGAAGCGTATATGGATGTCCATCGGATGTTCTATGTGACCACCCCTGTACACTGTACATGCAGTGCATTATGATACAAGAAGTATTTTTAATTTCACCTGAGGAGCAGCACAAATTTCACAATTTTTCAATCTTTTCGTCGAAGCGAGGTGGTAGTAATTCAACGAAGCAGAGTTTTGTGTCACAATTATTTCAATACACTGGAGAACAAATACTTCCAACACAAATCTCACTGAAACTGCTTGAAGTGTAGCACATACAACTTTGTACTTTGATACTTTCCGGATCACAAAGTATCACACGTGTTAAAATATACAATCGCGACACAGTTGTCTGACGTCGTATGTCAATAAATATGCAGCCCATATTAACTTTGTTGTGCTCGAAAGTTATATCAAGCTAATATTGGTATGATACACCGTCTACACACAGCAAGGCGTTTCAATAAGTCTGACAGTGCTTATAGGCTTCACCGGACATATTCACATGCTACAAAACTATGCAACGAACACAGAGTAAGACCAATACCAAATGTACGCACTTATTCTGTTAAACAGTGCCAGATTTCCAAGCAGAAAGACGCGCGAGGGCGAGAGCACAGACAGAGGAAATGGCGAGCGACGATACGGATGATCATGACGATATCACCTTTGCCACTACCAATTATGCTAATACTTTCACGAGACGTTGAGGACGGCTAAAAAAGCTTCAAAAGGCGGCATAGGTTCCCACATTCCTCCCGTGGCTGTAATTAACACACTGAACACAAAATAGCAGAAAATTGAAGAAGCTACTCATCAGTGATGGAAACCGAAACTGCGTGAAGAACCATGCGTGGCGTTCGGAACTTGAAAAAAAGAAGAAGAAACAGATAAAAGCATTAAAAGAACAGGGCGATCGATTCGTCACACAGAGAGAGACTTTATTTTGCCAGTTAAGAGACAACTGGTACGACGACGGATGAAAAATAGTATTTTTTATTTACCTTAATTATTTATTTTATTTTTATGTATTTGTTATTATTTTAATTTCGACGTTTTTGCGCTCTTTTTCGCACTGGAGATCAAACTAGATAGCAACATTTCCCATTCACCATCTCGACGCCAAACATCTTTATCTTTACAACACATGTGCACAACATACAGGGTGTCCACGCCAAGTGTGAACAGATTTTTTAAAAATATATCAATCACTTTTTCTGAGATGAAATCAATTGCGATATAGCATATGCTGAACGGCACTCCCTAGAGGGGCACTCCCTATAGACTCCTAAGGCAATGTCTTAATTAACTTTCAATAATTCACTTTTTAATTATAAAAGCTACGAAGTTGCTCCAATGAGAACATCTGATCTCTTCGGTCACCAGATACCAAAACCGTTTTCAGAACAAAAATCCGTTGGGTAGATCGTCCGCGAAAAATTCGTGAAGGAACGCCATTTTTTTTCTTTATTTGGTTTATTGTGCATCTTCAAAGAAGCGGCTTTCTTTTACTCCCAGTGTGAGAGAGTGAAAGAGCACAGTGCCGCCTCATGCATCGAAGATTAGCTTTAACTTGCGGAAACAAAAGAAAAACACAAATCTATCGGGTGACTCTATCGCGACTGCCCTTATCTTGGCCTGCATTTTCTGTTTTCTTTTAACCTTTTTCCAGGACGCAAGAGGCGATAGTGTGCTCTTTCATCCTCTCGTATTGGGGGCGAAGGAAAGACGCGTCTCTAGAGATGCGCAATGAATAAAATAAAGAAAAAAAATGGCGTTCCTTCACGAATTTTTTGCGGACGATCTATCGAACGGATTTTTGTTCTGAAAACGGCTTTGGTATCTGGTGACCGAAGAGATCAGATGTTCTCATTGGAGCAACTTCGTAGCTTTTATAATTAAAAAGTTAATTATTGAAAGTTAATTAAGACATTGCCTTAGGAGTCTGTTAATGCCCCCCTAGGGAGTGCCCTTGAGCATATGCTATTGCAATTGATTTCATCTCGGAAAAAGTGATTGATGTATTTTTAAAAAATCTGTTCACGCTTAGCGTAGACACCCTGTATCGGACGTTCAATGCACATCAGAATGGACGCACACTAGACGTCTGAAATCAGGGTACAATGTACGTTCCTTAGACCTCCAACTTCTCTAACGTACTTGCTGTCCGTACGATGGATATCGATGAGATGTTGCTTTTGGATGTAGACGTTTTGGATGTAGATTTTTCATTGACGTCCGGTAGACGTTTGCGGTTTATTGGGATACATGACGACGTTCTCTCGATCTGCGATGCGCTGTTTTCACGGGGAGATGATTTTTGAAATGGGTGCGGAACAGAGGCTTTGCGCGTGCGCAGTACGTCAGCTGCGGTCATCCTCCTTTCGTGGAAGCTCATTTTATTCTTTATAGAACACGCCACAGCGAAAAAAAAAATAAAATGAAATTGCGGGTTTCCCTCAGTGCACATTTAAAGGCTCTCTAAAGGGGTTGGTCTTCGTGGGTCTCGTAGGTTGCAGGAAGCTCGTATATTCCATGCTCAATATTGGTTATTTCGAATACACTCGCAATGCAACGTAGAAAGGATAATGCGGTGCGCCCTGACTGTGATGCGTGTGTAATCCCTGTGTCATCGAACAACTTGTTGCAACCGACGGTTCGGTTCAGGAGCACCCTGATGGAGTTCGATCACTACTGCTTGATCATTTGATGGCGGTTTTTGACTCCGTGCAGCCTGCCGTCATCGAGGGTCAAGCCCTTTTGCCGGACGCACGACGTATCGAGCTCAGTGCAGCTCCGTTCTCTGAGGACGAATATACTGCTCCCCTCAAAGCTCTTGACACAGGAAAGTCTCGCGGTTCCGATGGTCTCCCAGCTGAATTTTATAAATGCTTCTGATCCACTCTTCGAAGGCCTTTGACAGTTCTGTTGAATCAATGCTTGGCACGCCGTCTCCTCTGTCCGTTCATGAGGGAGAGCATTGCCACCTTGTTGTGCAACGATGCTTCCAACAAAGACCCAAATGCCTATCGTCCTGTTTCAGTGCTTAATACTGACTACAAAATTTAATCAAAAGCGATTTTGCAACACATCTCTCCAGTTCTTGGTACGGTTATTCCCTCTTTCCAGACTTGTTCTGTCCCTGAGCGCCTCATACGCAGCCTTTAAGAGACTCCTTGTATTGGGCACATAGTCGGCGGCAGCCTTGTGTTTTAGTGTCGTTTGACCAAAGGAAGGCCTTTGATCGTGTGCCTCATGAATACATGTATCGTGTGTCGGAGGCGATTGGGTTTGATCGCGAGATCATATTGTGGTTTCAAGCACTGCATGCTGGTGCGTCAGCTGTCATTTGGTGTCAATGGGGGTGCCTCTGCTAACTTCCCCATAAAGGTAGGTGTCCGCCAGGGCTGCCCCTTGTCACCGTCACGGTATGCCCTAGTGTTTAGCCCGCTTTTGGAGTCCCTCGCATCCTCGGTTGCATCCCGGATGCTTGGCCTTCCGGGTATATCAGCATTACCACTTTTCGCGTATGCAGACGACCTATCTCTCATCCTGACTGACGAGGAAGCTATCGGGAATGTTCTCCAGGTAATTCAGAGCTACGATAGGGCTTCGAATGCACAGATCAATAGAGAAAAAAGCGCACTACTTTTAGTCAACCCCCACCCGTCGTACTCCGCACCTTTTCAATTCCTGTGAAGAATGCCGTGCGCGTTCTTGGGTATAATTCCCTGCCTTCGGGAGTATCTCCCAGGTCCTGGGCACGTGTCCATATTCGTAGTATTCAGGGAATTGAAAGAGCTCGTACTCCTCAATACCTGCAGAGCGCGTCTTGCTGCGTCTTGGTTTCTGAGCAAATATTGGTATTTAGCCAATATTTTCATCCCTCTGCGGACTACCCTTCAGTCCTTTACTCGTGCAGCGTTTGAGTTTACCTGGGGAGAGGGGGGTTCTGTAGAATGGGTATCAAGAGGCCGTATGTATCAGCCTCGCCTAGATGGCGGCCTATTGGTGCCCAATTTCAAAATGAAGTGCCTTGCCCTAGTTCTGCGCGCGATCTTTCAGTCTCCAAGGGTAGCAGCATCCTGCTCGGGGTCTAATAAATTTTTCTGTTAGGACCCGACACTCTTTTTTTTTTCTGAGCTGACACACACACGCTCGCGTTCAGAATGCGTGGCTCCCCACCTAAAGGCATACGTTGTGGCAATGCGCAGCCTGCGAGCTTCTTTCCTGGATGACGATGTGACATCATGGCCTGTGCGGCGCCTTTACATGACTTCTTCGCTTGGCTTTCTTGCGCTTGATCGGCCACCCCCGAACTCGGCGCGTGTTCAACGCCACATAGCGTGGCGTACGACCACTGCTGGCTGGCTGGCTGGACGTCCGCCGGGCCAGTCTTCAGTGGCGCTTAGCGCATGGCATCTTGCCACTGCGTGAGGTTTTCTCCCGTGTTGGTATAACGCCACCCGCTGTCCCTTTTGCGAGTACGGGGAGTCAGCAGAGCATGCTTTTAGTTTATATTTGTTGCCGGGTGTCCTGTGGCATCGTGTAGCAGGCGTCTATAGTCTGACACATGTTGAGTGGAGTACCGTTCGTGGCCTGTACCCACTCCCTGTCTCGCAGCGGGATAGGCGGCATTTTGTGCTCTTGGTATCCGATCTTGGTATCAATTACCAAGTGTGGGTTTCACGCTGCCGACGAGTGCACGCGCAGCAGAGCCGCAGTGTACAGGAGGTGATTCAGGTAGCTAACGCGGGTATTCGCAGAGTTCGTTGCAGGGAGCGAGCGGTGCTTGGAGCAGTTGAGTTTCACCGTCGCTGGATGCCCTCTGACATTCTCTTCAGGGTGGACAATGGCAAGTTCCATGTTAATCTATGAGGTGTCCACATCCTCGTGTTGTTCTTCCACTTGAAGCTTTCCAGTGTCATGGACTGTTGCATGGCGAAACTGACACGTGCTTCAAGCTCTAGACTGCCTTAGTTGCTGGGCGAGAGTTATTCAGAATGTTGTTCGAGTCTGTTTGAGATGCGGCAGGAAGCCGGCCCCTGTGGCCGGCCTTTCATTTGATGCCAATACACTCTCTGACGTTCCGTTGCGCAGTGTCCTACAATTCGGGAAGAGTGCAACGCCGCACAAGGCACTGCAAAAGTTGGTCGCCTAGGGTGATGGCAACAACAACAACAACTTTATTTCCGACCTTGGAGAGTAGGGAGTTTCATCGCCGCAGGCGATACTCTACCCCATTGCTGGTTGGGATGGTGGGAATAAAATAACGAGCCCCTTCACAATAGCGATCGAAGTCCGATGGTGTCCAGAAATGTCAGAAGAGCTTTGAGCGCAGAGCGTTGCTAGGCTGGATTGGGCCAGGGACCAAGCAATTTCGATAGGGAGAAAGGGCGAGAGTCGAGCTGACGAAGAGACTCGGAGAGTGTGGTTCGGGAAGGTTGGTAGTGAGGATAGTGAAGAAGAATATGCTCCAGATCATCAAGAGCACCACAGTGGCAGCAGGTGGGAGAGTCAACTTGTCTCAAGCGGTAACGCCACTGAGCTGTAAAGGCCACATCGAGGCGCATTCGGTGGAATAATGCAGCATCTTGACGAGGGGTGTTTCGTGGCATGCGGAAAGCGATCGTTGGATCAACTCTGCTCAACATAGAGGGGGGAAGAATGTGGGTTGTCCGTTGGCGGGAAGCCAAGGGTTTCACTAGGCGTCACAGAATTGAACGGCGGTCTCCTCTCAGCAGAACAATACGGGTCCGTTTCTAATACGAGAGTGCTGCTTCTGCGGCGATGTCGGCTTGCTCGTTCCCCACGACACCACAATGGGCTGGAACCCACTGGAGAACTAGCCTGTGGCCTGCGGCGTAGATAGTGTGGTAAGCCATTAACACATCTGTGACTACGGGTGCGGATGGGCCTCGTATGCCGGAATTTTCAATTGCTTGAAGTGCAGATTTGCAGTCTGTAAAGACTGCCCACTGCATGGGTTATAAAATGAGAGATGTGTTATAGAAAGAAAAGGATGGCATAGAGTTCCGCAGCTGTGGAGGAGGTTGGATGTGAAAGGCGTCTTCCGTGCACGACGCCTTCGGATGGAATGACGAATGCTGAGGCGGACTTGTTGTTTCGGGATGCGCCATCGGTATATGCTGCCGTAAACGTAGAAAACTTCTCGTGTACCAGAGCTTGAAAATGGGCTCGGAGGACTTGAGGGGGGACCTGATCTCTTCTTTCCAGAAGGTTTGGGAGGCGTACAAAAGTTGGCGGTACCGGTAGAGACCAGGGGGCTTCCGGCGGTATAGTGTCCTTAGTTATGAAGCCAGTGAGAGTCTGGCGTGTCCTCTGCGCTACTCGATAGAAGTCGCTTTCAGGGCGGTACCAAATTTTCCTGAATAGCGGGTGGCTGGGAATGTGAGCACGCAAACGGAGGTAGTGCCGAGCCGTTTTCCGTTCACGGAGAACTTCAATCGGGAGCTCACGAGCTTCAGCCAGTACTTGCCGTGTTTCAGCCATTCTTGGAACTCCGAGGCATCGACGAAGACTTCAAGGAAACAGGGACCGAAGTGTATTTAATGAAGTTGTTGATATCCTTTGCAGAATAGGAAGGCTGTAAAGCACAGTTGCCCTCACCAATTCCCCGTGAACCGCGAGCAGGGAACGCTGATCACAGCCCCATCCTGAGCCAGAAAGATGTTGAATTGCGGGGAGCCATCGCTGCACTTTAGTTTCAAGGTGTTTGATGTGCCGAGCCCAGCGCAAGTCCGAGTCGATTACTACGCCAAGGAAGCGGTTCAAGCGTACCGGTTCAAGCTTCTTTGTACCAAGCCAAAGATGGAAATTGGCCATAGCTTTACGCGTGAAAGGGAGCTCGACACACTTTTCGGGTGAAAGGTCTATCCCGAGGTGCGTGAGGTACGTATGGATATTGTTTAAAGCGAGCTGCAGGCGGCGCTGGAGAGCTGGGCGTGATTTTCCTACTGTCCAAAGGGCGACGTCATCTGCAGACACGGAGAACGACACTTTCCGAGGAGTGATGGCGAGGTATCCCTGTACGAGTAATCAATGCGGCGAACTTGATGGTTATACGCGGGTCCATTCTCCATAGAGATTATGTATATTTTAATGGGAAAGTAAGAACGATAGTTCTACGCGATATATCGTTGCGCAGCGGATCGTTTTGTGCGGGTTTATCTGAATAACGCGGACAGAGGGTGCAGCATTGCTATCTCTTTATTTCGTTCACTGCCAATTCTTTCTATTATAGCACTTTTAATATGATATGTTACATGTGTGATATTAGCTTTCGAAATAAATGCCATCGTGCTCTTCCATAAGGAAGTCGTCACTGGTGACGACCCAGGACGCAAATATCGTAGTCATATGTCTTCACTACCACGTGGAAAGGAAAAGGAACAAGGACAGTACGGTGACGAAAGTGATTGTAACCTCGCAAATGACACAACTGGCATATCAACTGAATCTGTATTAAATGGTCTACGAAATATTTTCGTGATGCATAAAAATGCATGAAAATTACGAAATTACGGAAGATTACGAAATGTTACTTCAACGATCGCCGTAAACGCAAATTGGGTTTCTTGCGACTGCGACGTATCATTAGTGCCTGCTATACAAGTTTGCTGGTGCCGCGGAAGCGTCAACGATCAAAGCCGTCGCCTCTACAGGTCCTTCACGACATACGACGATTGAGTTTCCAAAATCAAATAAATGTGATGTTGGTGACATGGTCTGGCTCAAGCTATCCCCTCTCATTTCTTCTTCCTGTTTTTCTTTTTTTTCTGCTGGGATGACCCCTGTGCCTGATGTCCTTAGGTATCATGGAGTGTTTGTGAAAAAAAAGGTTGTACTCCTTGGCGCACTGTGAATTCTGTGATAGGAGATGTTTTCCATGCAGCGTAACGGTATAGAGCTTTGGTTGACACTGCGTTTGATAGCGTTCAGACACGTATACGTACGAGAAAAGCAATCAGCTGGTGGTTGTGATAGCGACAGAGCTCGCCGTTGTGGGCCTCACGGAGGCGGGGAACGTCATGACTGACGACCCTGGACAATGCGCTTACTGCGTCGACTTCCAAGGGAACTGCACTGACATATGTGCGGAAGCGACTCGGGAAAGCACAGGAAAAAACCCAGACAGCAAAGCCGGCACCAGGGTTCGAACACCGTGAGCTTCACATACATGCATGGTGCCGCAACTGTCACCCAGTGCGTGCGTTTCACTGAGTGTTATGGTGTCAAGTTCCATGTCCACGTTTTAGTTACGTACTTTAACGTAACTAAGCTGTTAACATGTAATGAATCCTGGATATTTCTTTCTTGCTACTTCCCTGCAGCCCATGTTTGCTGCGGCCATGTTGCAATACGTGTTGGCACCCATAGGGACAGCGACGACTGGGAAGATCATCTGTCTCGCGTGTGTATCACACGGAGTAGGAGAAGTGATTCCGCACGCAAGCACAATCAGGCGGCGATTCGGTCCCGCTTGTCGCTTGATACATTCATTGGACAAAATTGATACGATGAATAAATACTATGGAGAGTGAAGTACGGCGCCCCGGTGGAGCACAATTACACAGGATACCACGCTGTTATTGTTTGGTAGTTCCATGCCGAATAAGGCAGAGTGATTTGGTCGATATCTTTTTTTGTCTGTTTGTTTCAAGCATATATTGAAGCATTCTTCCTGGGAAGCATATTGGCACTGAAAGTCGTCGAATTTTTTAAATGCATTCCTGTTCAGATGTGGGCATTTCGACCATTGCGCTTGCTACGGAGTTGATGCCACGTATCTTCATAACTGGTTGACATACTCAGCCGATATATATATAAGAAAACACAAAGGGGAGTTTATTAACACATATAGGGATAGGGGTCGACGTTTCGGCAGTCAGCGCTCCCTTCGACGGGACTTATTTCATTCTCGTGGTCAACCGCCCTCCTAAGCTTCTAATATATATATACATATATATATAAAGAGGGGGGAAAAGCCATTAAAAAATAAGTAAATGATGCTAGACGTGTTTGAAATTCAAACTTACAGATTAAAATGGCTTCTATGGCTGCACGTAGAGAAACAGATACTCATTGAACGATGCGACAGCACCAGAGGACACGTGTTTCGCCGTGTTTGCGGCTCGTCGGCCCTGGGTAGCTGTGCATCGTTCGGGATTGGCAAACCAGGGGTCACTCAGCGAGTGATATACACCTGGGAGGGTGACTGAACACTCCTCAATGCCACAGTGCAAGCCAGTGAATTATAAAGAGGGGGAAAAAGCCATTAAAAAAATAAGTAAATGATGCTAGACGTGTTTGAAATTCAAACTTACAGATTAAAATGGCTTCTATGGCTGCACGTAGAGAAACAGATACTCATTGAACGATGCGACAGCACCAGAGGACACGTGTTTCGCCGTGTTTGCGGCTCGTCGGCCCTGGGTAGCTGTGCATCGTTCGGGATTGGCAAACCAGGGGTCACTCAGCGAGTGATATACACCTGGGAGGGTGACCGAACACTCCTCAATGCCACAGTGCAAGCCAGTGAATTATAAAGAGGGGGAAAAAGCCATTAAAAAAATAAGTAAATGATGCTAGACGTGTTTGAAATTCAAACTTACAGATTAAAATGGCTTCTATGGCTGCACGTAGAGAAACAGATACTCATTGAACGATGCGACAGCACCAGAGGACACGTGTTTCGCCGTGTTTGCGGCTCGTCGGCCCTGGGTAGCTGTGCATCGTTCGGGATTGGCAAACCAGGGGTCACTCAGCGAGTGATATACACCTGGGAGGGTGACTGAACACTCCTCAATGCCACAGTGCAAGCCAGTGAATTATAAAGAGGGGGAAAAAGCCATTAAAAAAATAAGTAAATGATGCTAGACGTGTTTGAAATTCAAACTTACAGATTAAAATGGCTTCTATGGCTGCACGTAGAGAAACAGATACTCATTGAACGATGCGACAGCACCAGAGGACACGTGTTTCGCCGTGTTTGCGGCTCGTCGGCCCTGGGTAGCTGTGCATCGTTCGGGATTGGCAAACCAGGGGTCACTCAGCGAGTGATATACACCTGGGAGGGTGACTGAACACTCCTCAATGCCACAGTGCAAGCCAGTGAATTATAAAGAGGGGGAAAAAGCCATTAAAAAAATAAGTAAATGATGCTAGACGTGTTTGAAATTCAAACTTACAGATTAAAATGGCTTCTATGGCTGCACGTAGAGAAACAGATACTCATTGAACGATGCGACAGCACCAGAGGACACGTGTTTCGCCGTGTTTGCGGCTCGTCGGCCCTGGGTAGCTGTGCATCGTTCGGGATTGGCAAACCAGGGGTCACTCAGCGAGTGATATACACCTGGGAGGGTGACTGAACACTCCTCAATGCCACAGTGCAAGCCAGTGAATTATAAAGAGGGGGAAAAAGCCATTAAAAAATAAGTAAATGATGCTAGACGTGTTTGAAATTCAAACTTACAGATTAAAATGGCTTCTATGGCTGCACGTAGAGAAACAGATACTCATTGAACGATGCGACAGCACCAGAGGACACGTGTTTCGCCGTGTTTGCGGCTCGTCGGCCCTGGGTAGCTGTGCATCGTTCGGGATTGGCAAACCAGGGGTCACTCAGCGAGTGATATACACCTGGGAGGGTGACTGAACACTCCTCAATGCCACAGTGCAAGCCAGTGAATTATAAAGAGGGGGAAAAAGCCATTAAAAAAATAAGTAAATGATGCTAGACGTGTTTGAAATTCAAACTTACAGATTAAAATGGCTTCTATGGCTGCACGTAGAGAAACAGATACTCATTGAACGATGCGACAGCACCAGAGGACACGTGTTTCGCCGTGTTTGCGGCTCGTCGGCCCTGGGTAGCTGTGCATCGTTCGGGATTGGCGAACCAGGGGTCACTCAGCGAGTGATATACACCTGGGAGGGTGACTGAACACTCCTCAATGCCACAGTGCAAGCCAGTGAATTATAAAGAGGGGGAAAAAGCCATTAAAAAAATAAGTAAATGATGCTAGACGTGTTTGAAATTCAAACTTACAGATTAAAATGGCCTCTATGGCTGCACGTAGAGAAACAGATACTCATTGAACGATGCGACAGCACCAGAGGACACGTGTTTCGCCGTGTTTGCGGCTCGTCGGCCCTGGGTAGCTGTGCATCGTTGGGGATTGGCAAACCAGGGGTCACTCAGCGAGTGATATACACCTGGGAGGGTGACTGAACACTCCTCAATGCCACAGTGCAAGCCAGTGAATTATAAAGAGGGGGAAAAAGCCATTAAAAAAATAAGTAAATGATGCTAGACGTGTTTGAAATTCAAACTTACAGATTAAAATGGCTTCTATGGCTGCACGTAGAGAAACAGATACTCATTGAACGATGCGACAGCACCAGAGGACACGTGTTTCGCCGTGTTTGCGGCTCGTCGGCCCTGGGTAGCTGTGCATCGTTCGGGATTGGCAAACCAGGGGTCACTCAGCGAGTGATATACACCTGGGAGGGTGACTGAACACTCCTCAATGCCACAGTGCAAGCCAGTGAATTATAAAGAGGGGGAAAAAGCCATTAAAAAAATAAGTAAATGATGCTAGACGTGTTTGAAATTCAAACTTACAGATTAAAATGGCTTCTATGGCTGCACGTAGAGAAACAGATACTCATTGAACGATGCGACAGCACCAGAGGACACGTGTTTCGCCGTGTTTGCGGCTCGTCGGCCCTGGGTAGCTGTGCATCGTTCGGGATTGGCAAACCAGGGGTCACTCAGCGAGTGATATACACCTGGGAGGGTCTACGTTTCGGCGGAAGCTCCGCCTTCTTCGGGACTGAGACGAAAATCTATGTACAAGGTCTTTTAAAAGGTTACAAAAGTACCAACTGTGACGACACTTTTGTAACCTTTTAAAAGACCTTGTACATAGATTTTCGTCTCAGTCCCGAAGAAGGCGGAGCTTCCGCCGAAACGTAGACTTCCCCAGACCCTTAGTTTAAATGCCAGCTTAATAAATAACTTCCCCTACTCCCTACTTCAGTCTCTGGTGTCTTTTCTCCCCTATCTATATATATATATATATATATATATATATATATATACAAATATAAAAATGAGCGAATGCTCCATGGCTGCACGTGACGCATACGTTTACATGTGAAGCGTGCCACAATCCCAGCTGTGGACGGCCGTTTCGAGTTAGTTGGCTCTCATCGGCACAGCGTAGGGATGTGACACGCTCTTGGGTCGGCACAAACGCTGTGTCTCTGCAAGACATCAATGTTGCAGGGTGTTAGCAACACCTCTGGCGGCCGCAGTGCAAAGCCAGTAAGTACAGATACAAATATAAAAATGAGCGAATGCTCCATGGCTGCACGTGACGCATACGTTTACATGTGAAGCGTGCCACAATCCCAGCTGTGGACGGCCGTTTCGAGTTAGTTGGCTCTCATCGGCACAGCGTAGGGATGTGACACGCTCTTGGGTCGGCACAAACGCTGTGTCTCTGCAAGACATCAATGTTGCAGGGTGTTAGCAACACCTCTGGCGGCCGCAGTGCAAAGCCAGTAAGTACAGATACAAATATAAAAATGAGCGAATGCTCCATGGCTGCACGTGACACATATGTTTACATGTCAAGCGTGCCACAATCCCAGCTGTGGACGGCCGTTTCGAGCTAGTTGGCTCTCATCGGCACAGCGTAGGGATGTGACACGCTCTTGGGTCGGCACAAACACTGTGTCTCTGCAAGACATCAATGTTGCAAGGTGTTAGCAACACCTCTGGCGGCCGCAGTGCAAAGCCAGTAAGTACAGATACAAATATAAAAATGAGCGAATGCTCCATGGCTGCACGTGACGCATATGTTTACATGTGAAGCGTGCCACAATCCCAGCTGTGGACGGCCGTTTCGAGCTAGTTGGCTCTCATCGGCACAGCGTAGGGATGTGACACGCTCTTGGGTCGGCACAAACACTGTGTCTCTACAAGACATCATCCCTACGCTGTGCCGATGAGGGCCAACTAGCTCGAAACGGCCGTCCACAGCTGGGATTGTGGCACGCTTGACATGCAAACATATGCGTCACGTGCAGCCATGGAGCATTCGCTCATTTTTATATTTGTATATGTACTTACTGGCTTTGCACTGCGGCCGCCAGAGGTGTTGCTAACACCCTGCAACATTGATGTCTTGCAGAGACACAGTGTTTGTGCCGACCCAAGAGCGTGTCACATCCCTACGCTGTGCCGATGAGAGCCAACTAGCTCGAAACGGCCGTCCACAGCTGGGATTGTGGCACGCTTGACATGTAAACGAATACATATACTCCACTCGCTCAAACGTCGCCCACCTCCACATTGCTGATGAAGGCCCAATAAGGCCGAGACAGCTGTCTAATGCTGGTGTGGCGACGTTTGGGACTTATAAACATATGTTCAACGAGCAGCAAAAGAGCCTCTGCTAATTTTCTTCCCTATACATATATGTATACTCATGGAACGATCCGACAGCACCAGAGGACACGTGGTTCGCCGTGTTTGCGGCTCGTCAGCTCGCATCGTTCAGAATTGACAAACCAGGGGTCGCTCAGCGAGCGATAGCGAGGCTTTCGAGGCTTTCTTTCCTGCATTATAGTACACTGGCTTGCACTGTGGCATTGAGGAGTGCTCAGCCACTCTCCCAGGTGTATATCGCTCACTGAGCTACCCCTGGTTTGCCAATTCCCAACGATGTGCAGCTGACGAGCCGCAAACACGGCGAAACACGTGTCCTCTGGTGATGTCGCATCGTTCCATGAGTATCTGTTGCTCTGCGTGCAGCCATGCAAGCCATCTTAATCTCTAATTTTGAATTTCAAACACGTCTAATGTCATTTACTTGTTTCTTTAGTGGCTTTTTTTCCTGCATTATATATATATATATATATATATATATATATATATATATATATATATGGCACTTTGTAAGGCGTGGATAGGATTGCATGCGAAGTTCTGCAGATTCTAAGGTTCGCCTTTGAGGAGATAACAATCGCAGATTTTCTAGATTTATAAAATATGGTGAGAGGTGACGCTGTCGCAAGTTAAGTAATTTTACTTTAACTTATAGTTACATTTATCCAATAATTTTAATTGCTCAAAATCATCTGCCAACATTGAACGAGCCTGATACAGAGCTTCAAACCCTTTTGTTATTTGCTGTTTGTCGATAGGGAGTGCAAAAAGCACTTGCAGCGCTTCCTAGGTACGGTTGGTTTTTACAGACAATTCATTCCTAATTGTGCCGAGCTAGCACAGCCGCTTAACCAGTTGTTGCGCAAGGACACGTGCTGGAATTGGGGAGAAGAGCAGGAACGATCACTTCGAGCTCTATCACAAGCAATCGCTGATACGGCTAGGCTTTATCTGCCCGACCTCAACAAACCATTTGTTGTGCAAACAGATGCAAGCGATTATGGTGTTGGCGCAGTTCTCTTGCAGGAGCATGACGCTACTCTTTGTCCAGTGGCTTTTGCAAGTCGCACGCTGAACCCGGCAGAACGGAACTACTCCGTGACGGAAAAGGAGTGCTTGGCGATCATCTTCGCTTTCAGGAAGTTCGACCTTTACCTGGACGGCAGTACCTTCACTGTCCAGACTGACCACCAGGCACTTTCTTGACTGCAGCGGCTCCATAACCCGTCTGGACGACTTGCCAGGTGGGCCCTGATGCTACAAGGCTACTCCTTCACCCTGGAGTACAGGCGGTGCTCAACGAACGTGGTAGCAGACGCACTGTCCCGCGCGCCTCTACCGGAGGGGGAAGAGGAAGGCACCGAGGCGCCTTCTCAACTTCTGGCAGCAGCACAGGTGGCACGAGACGTATCTTCGTCTTGGGGCACGGTCGTGAGCAGAGAGCAGCTCCTAGACGCTCAGAGAGCGGATGGCCTTTGTCAGCGGGTGTCGCAGTAGATAGCTGAGCAAGACTCGGCGGACACCGGAACGACTGACGGACGGCACGACTCCTATCTGCTGGGCGAGGATGGCATCCTGTTCAGATACATACCCCAGGCGGATGAGGACGACGGCTCATCCCCGTTCAGAGTCGTGGTGCCACGGAAGTTGCGTAAGTCTTTCATACGTTACTTTCATGACTCTGCCTTGGCAGGTCACAGCAGCGGCAGGAAATCTTATCAAAAGTTGTGTCGTGTTGCGACATGGCCAGGAATGAGACAGGGTGTAACAAAGTATGTTCGTACTTGTCCCGTATGCCAGAAAGCGAAACCTCGTGGTGGTTTACCCCCTGGTCGCTTACTGCCTGTTCAGAGCAATAGAGCCTAGCAGATAGTTGCTTGTGATGTGATGGGACCATTTCCCCGTAGTCCTAGAGGTAACCAGTATTTGTTCGTGATTACTGATCATTACACGAAATGGGTTGAGCTGTTTCCTCTCAGGACGCTGACTTGCCAGAGAGTGTGGGAAAAACTACTCGACACCTTTTGCCGGTTCGGGTTTCCCGCACAGCTGATCACCGACAACGCAACCTACTTTACAAGTAAGGTGTTCTCAGATCCTTGCGCTGTCTTAGGCATTCAGCATAAGAAGACTTCCCCATATCACCCGCAGGCCAACATTACCGAACGTGTTAATCGGAACCTGAAAATGATGTTGGTTGCTTTTACTAGCCAGCACCACTGTGATTGGGATCTTCGCCTGGCTGAGCTGGCGTTCGCTACACGGACGACGGTCAACAGATCTACAGGCTTCACCCCGGCGTTCCTGAACTTGGGACGAGAGGCCCCTTTTCCAGTGGAGAATGCTCTGGGCCTCCGGGATGGTGCTACCCGGCCTCCTTATTCAAGGTTTGCTGAGGACCTCCGGAGTCGACTGGACGATGCAGCCCGGACGGCTCGGGAGAACCTGGACGTCGCAAGGTTGGACCAGGCTCGCCAGTACAACCGCGGACGTCGGAACCTCACCTACAGCGTTGGTGACCTCGTCCTTCGACGGACTCACCCGCTAAGTGATGCGTCTTGAGGCTCTGCAGCTTCACTCGCAGATAGGTGGGATGGTCCCTTCGAGGTAAGTGCGTGCTCCTCCGGCCTCACTTACAGGCTTTGTCGCAGCGACACCGGCGAAGAAACTGGGCCAGTTCACATCTCGGACCTGAAGTCTTACCACCTCCGAGACCCTGACGGAGAGGAGCCCGATTCGCAACCTGCCTCCCTCCAGGACCCGGATCCCGTTCCCGGACCTGCGTCCAGCCTCTACAACTTGCGTCCCCGCAGGCGGCGCACGTAGCTGCCACTGTCTCCATCGCTAAGCATAGTGCTTGTGATATAGTGCTTTATTAGTGTGATTTCTGTTGCACAGTTTTCCGCTATCTGTTTTAGGGGGACGCCTTCTCAGGCGCCCATGGTTTGAGGCTGCCTTCTTGACGTTTCCCTTTTACCTCTCGCAGATGCAACGTCTCCCGCAGATAGCACCAAGGCGTCGGACATGGGACACCTCGGGTTCCCGCGCTTCCTCTGGCCCTCCGGCCTTTCGCTTCCGCCGTCGCGAAGGCTCGGCTCGTGCTCCCCATTTTCAGGACCAGCCTTCGCAGACTCATCCTCAACAGCACTCCGTCACCACCCGGACGGTGGTGGCAAATGGCCAACCCATCTCCTGGGCTTCACATTCCGCAGGCAAAGCCAGCCTCGACCACTCAGAGGCGACGACCTCTCCAAAACTCCAACCCCGTTCAAAGGTCTCACGCTGTCGGAGCGCCGCCCGTCGGAACCCCTACAACCTCTAACGCAGGAAGAGAGACGGCTGTTATGTTCACTTTGCCTGGTTCCGGAACTTCACAGAAACACGCATCGCCGAGGCTCCCTCCACGCAGCTCGCACCGAAGCGCCGCGTACTGCCACAGATGTAGGTGCCGCCCTGGCGACGCTCAGACGACTGCGGCCGGACCTCCTCACAGAGTCCGGAACCATGAAGACTGGTCAACCCAGTCCTGCTTTCGGCGCCTCCGTCGGACAGAAAGTTGTGCCCCAAGCTTCAGAGGACGCTATCCTCGACGCTTCCGACGACCTGATGGACTTTTAAGGAGGGGGGAGTTGTGGCGTGGTTCCGCAGCAGAAGCCTGGATGGCAGCACCGGTGGGAACCGGTTGTGATTAGAGGGCGTTCCCGTTCGGGATACAGCATAAAATACGGTGCAGGAGGGGAAAACGGGGTTCGAGGCATTATTGTCGGCTGGACCGTTGGCTCTCTTTCCTCAGGTGAATAAACCTGGTATGTTTGCTTGAATCTGCTGTTGAGCTGCTTGTTCCTTCGCGCACGGAACGGACGGGCTGGCGCCCCGAGGTTGTGGGAACTTAGGTTTCCACAGGATATAGACATACGAATGCACGCTTTATCTATAACTTCAGACTAAAGTTATATTAAATGCGATAGCATTGATCTAACGCACTTTGGGTCCATGCTGTCCGCGTCCCGTCACACTCCCTGCATAGCTTTCTTTATCGCGGCCCCGTTTATCCACTTATAAGGATAGGAAGGATAAGAAGATATTTTTCAGATTGGAGTGTATATATTAGAAATATTCCGAAGATGTGATAAGCCAATGTCCTAATTCCCTTGAAGTGGCTGGCATCATGCCGCTGTTCTTGTATTTCACCAGCAATGGGGTAGAGTATCGCACCGCGATAAAACTCCCCATTCATCATCTTAGGCAGCGTTCACACGGGGCAACTTTTTCCAGCCACTATGAGCAACTTTGGAGTTGCTGTCAGCCGGCAACCTCCAGCAACTCGAGTTGCTCAGAGTTGCTGCGAATCGCACGCCGACCGAAAACTTGAGAAGTTGCTCGTACACCGGCCAATCAGCGAGGGGAGCATTGACACGTGACTCGCGATGGCGTTGTGGATTTCCTTCGTGGATCCATGGGTTCAAATCCTGCAGGTGCAGCTGAGAAATAACTTTTTCTTTTTTTACGAAGTTCACGGAAACATATCAATTGCCATTTTTGGAAGGTAATAATGATCTATTGGGGCAATAAAACTGACTGAAATTTGATAAACAGCAGCTAAAGAAAAGATTCTACCAGTTCGATTCGAACCCACATTCTCCGGTCACCATAAGGTTGCTTGTGGGCGGAGCTACCGAGTTGCCGCGTGTGAACGCGGACTCGAAATTGCTCGAAAGACGTTGGTGTGAGTTGCTTCGAGTTGCTGGGAAAAGTTGCCCCGTGTGAACGCCGGCTAACAATGAGGTTGCTTTTGAGTCTTGGGTTTTACAGCTTCCTTTATCGTAGAGTTTTCTAAATCGCTTCCTGTGTACCAACACATCCTATTGCGTGCATCGTTCTTACACACACACGCGACACAAGTACGGGTGCGAGCGGAGCACAGCAATAGACAGATCTCAATTTCGCACTACATCCTATGTGCCCATGAACAGCAGTATGCCTTGATAATGGTGCACATATGAACTAATGTAACGGACAATTAACGATGAAAAAAATGACAGGACTGTTACGACTGTGCAACTGTTACGAATTTCAGCGGTGGCTGTTGTGTGTGGGTGTTGACATTTTTATATATGACACTGATTACTTCAACTACTTTAGAGAGACGAGTACCGCCGTGGGATCTGTAAAATGAGTGGTGATGTGTAGAGCTGGTATTAGTTGGACAAAAGTACTACTAAAATCGTGACAACAGCGGGACAGGAAACCCTGAAAAACCGGGATACTTTCCGGTACAATATACCCATCTCTAAATATGTCAACACTGACTTTGAGCTTGATAAACCTGCTTTTGTTTGCTTCAGATACCCTTAAACTGTTTTGCATCAACGAACCCGACAGTCAACAGACAGAAGACGACGACAGAAGGAGACAGAGAAGAAGAAGATATAAGAAGCGGCGGGGGGGGGGGGGGGTATGTTTATTAAGAAAAAAAGAAAGGAAAGGCGGGTTTCGTGGTACAGCTATGTACAGCCACAGCAATTTCCAGAGAACTTCCCCTTAATAGCTGCCACTGCAAAAAAAAAAAAAAAAAAGAAGAGAGAGAGAGAGAGAGAGAGAGAGGGAAAAAAAAAACACAACACCAATGCGCGTGTTGTCCTGAGTTCGCGAATACATCTATAGAAGGGGTGTTTAAAGGGCAAATCCACACGGAACCTCGGGAAGCGTACTTGACTACACGCAGCCAGGTGACCCCGTGATACGCACCCCTTCTATAAAGCTGAGCCCCTTAGAGAAGGGGGATCTGCAGCAGATTACGCCTTGCGTTGTAGGTCAGATATCTCAAGTCGAGCACGTTCGCGTGCTACCCCACATGTTCTTCTGTTTGGATATACAGTTGTTCATTGGTGTATGACTCATTGCAGGATGTCTTTTGTCGTATCATTAGTGTGTGTTTCCAATAACCCTTATTCGCGAATGAGCTCAAGAGCTGCCGCTGTAAAAGTAATTCGTAAGTTATACACGCGTTGAGAATCGCGTGGGATTTAAAAAAAAACATGCGAAACATTTTCATGTAAGAATCATCATATGTGGCAAAGGAGAGAACTACTTCCAAAATCTGGAATCAAAAAGGAAGCACCTAAGGAGAGATCGTAGAGGAACACGTGTTCCGAAAGAGAACGTTAAGGCGGACTCGGTTCTTAAGAAGTGTGTGGGAAATTTTTGTTCGTAGGCTTCTCGTAAGCCTCGCTATATTTCTACACCAAACAGGTGCAAGCGTATTGCCGTCTTTCCAGTTTATCTAGGGCATGGCGTATTTTTCAAGGCCCGACGCGATCCACTGATTTTTTCAGAAGTAAAGTTTGTCATATTTTCAATACATGGGAGCCTATGGGAGATGCAACAAAATAGCTTCTCTCTGCACGCCCGCCCGTGATATTTGGGCCAAAATAATGGCATTCCCTGCGGTAATAGTCGGGGCATTGATTACAATGAACAAGTTCGACAAGTTTACTGCAGTTTTTCGGATACTTCCGAATCAAAATTGGAGCTTCGTCGTTGGCTACCATGTTCTGCACACCGGCGTCGATTGCATTACTTCCTTAAATTGTGGGCGGAAAACAAAGCCAAGAAAGCAATTCTGCCACTGTGCAGCCAATTCTCTCCGGAAGCAGAAGTTAACTAGACCCCATGAGTCCGCCTTAACTCGAAACAGTTACGCAATGCGTGAATCCGTTTGTGCAAAAACCAAATTTTACGCTTGAATCTACTAACATGCAAGCGTGGTAAATGCAACAACTCCAACAGGCAGTCATAGTCATTGTAAACTGATGGACCAATGTATCTGATGCAATGTATCCCAACAGTTTTACGTGGATCACCAATTAACTTTACCAAAAGGTTGGGATTCGGTATTCCACCATGCGAAATTCCCCATCTTGAAATTCACGATCTCGAAACGAAAGCAAATGTTCGACTGCTTTGCGTTTGTTTTAAACACTCGATATCACTGATTAACCTCTCATCTTCAAGACTTTTCAGTGTGAGTCGAAGTCAGCGATGAAAGTCATATTTTAACGGACGTTAAGCTTAGCAGGGCGGACAATCTACAACTGCATTTCGGTTTAAAAAATAACTTTAGTGTGTACAGTCGTGTAATGTGTCAGCACTTTTTGAAAGCCGAGTACGGTTAAGCTGGCATACTGCAATGACAACGAGGAATGGGGCGTAGGAAAGGACTGACAGCGGTACCTCGTGACTGGTGGAGAACAACTTGTTTATTCGCGCTCAGCGCGCTCACGTCCAAACTGAGCTGCCATCATCCGATGGCCCTAGTGCTGCTACAGGCCTCCCTCCCTGGTTACCACCAGGGGCGGAGGCCTGTGGGAGCACAAAAAACAATTTTTCTTGGATTTCTCACTCATCTGGAAAGTGCCCTTAGCGAGGCCGAAAGTGGGACGAAATAGCCCGGCGAACGGGGTTCGATTGACTGGTCAAATGCGCAACGAGCGGGAATATTTCAACCTTGGCACATTATTTGAACCCTGCTCTTTCGTTCTGCACCACAAACACCTGTCCAGCTGCAATATTCTGCCCACTAGTCTACATACTTCCCGGTATGGTTTACGTCATTCTTACCCCGCATAAATCTTGAGCGGGCGAATATTTTGGAGTAAATCTCGGAGCCGTGCCTTTTCCTGTGGTAAGGAATGCTTGGTAATTTTTGAACCAAAACTGCGGGGGTCGCGCGCACATTGGATCATTTCGCCTGGAATGACCCTTATGTTCTGCATGGTCACTGCTTTTTGCTTTCTTTATTGCATGCCACAAGTTTGTCCATGACTTGAAAACCTGAGACGAGGTAGGGGCGATAACAGACAAACACAAACACGGTCTCAAGACCGTGAGACCGTGTTTGTGTTTGTCTGTTATCGTTCCTACCTCGTCTCGAGTTTTCAAGTCATGGATCGTCACCACCAGCTCGCTTGCTACCTAACTTTCCTTTCGTCACAAGTTTGTATTACAAATATTATAAAATTTTAGCTGACAGGTTGTCCTTGTCCCCATGTAAGGCAGCGCCATAGTTTTCCGCTCACATGGGACGCCAGTGGCAATGCTCATACAGGCGAAGTCTGGTGTGACCGTTTTCGTATTAATTATTCTCCTTCTCATAGTGCTGATTTGATTTCACGTATGCACATAGAATTTAGTCCAACTGTCTTATGCCTGTACCATTCTCATACCGTTCATACTCATACCGCTGATAGCGGCACGCATTGCGTTCATTGCTCTTTGCCATAAAACTTGGAATGCAAGTAGAATTTGACAAAGATTTGGTCTTTACGTTTATCAGAGCTTAACTGCAATGATGTGCCACAAATGGGTCCTATATATTAATGTGGCCTACTGCTCCAGAAACTTCAACTTGCAATAACTTGATTAAGATAAAATTTGCATGTTCTGGTTTGCACAGACGCACTTCATCAACCAGAACATCAGCAAAACTTGCATGCACTTCTTTTTGTTTTGGCTGATTAAGCCTTACATCGATGGCCTTGATTTGGTTGTCAATATCCTAGTTGTAATTGTGAGCATTACTATTAGTGCCTTATTTCGTTTCCTCTTTGTTTGGGGGTACCACATGGAAACGGAGAGGATGGTGCTCACGGTGATTGAGAAAGTGCCCAGGGTGCAAGGGTTGAGAGAGTGAAGCCTGCAGATCACTGTAAGATGGCAAAAGCCGTGGCAACGTGGTTGTCCCGCATCCAGCGAGACTTCCAGTGCAAGTCAGGTCACGCAATGTGTCTGAGGCAGGTGGCAGTCACACGAGTGTATATGTATTCCAGCATGGACTGCACTGTCTCAGATAAAGTATCTGCTCTGCTGTCAGGATCAATCAGATTCCCAGACGTTCTGTGTAGGAACTGCATTACACTAGTGGTGAGAGGATCCTCTAGTCTTACGCATTCTCGTTCTCAAAAACACAGCAGTATGCATTGTATTGAGGATACAAATAAAAAAAAACACCGGAAATACAACAGCTGATTGATTGACTAGTTATGTGAAGAAACATGTGGAGATACAGAACAGTTAAAAGCAAGCGGTGCGCTAATAGTACTCAGTGAAGTGTGGCAGTGTTGGTGCTTTGCTATATGAATATGAATATGGCAAGCTACTCGAAGCAAACAATTTAATGATGCCAGCACAACGAGGAGCAGCCATACGTGCAATCCCCTCTTGAGCGCCTGTCAAGTGAGATAATATTGTTCCGTCACTGCAACCTCAGTATGCATGAGTTCGTGCGAAAAACGATGGGACCACGGATGAGAACGGGGGCTTCGGGAAGGCCACTCCAGTCTCTGCCGCTAAGAGGGGAAAAGAATTCCGAATAATATGAAGCATTAGTAGGGGGACAGCTAACTTTCATGGTTCGGTCAACACGTAGTGAGACGATACAAGGAGGACGTAAGTGCCACCTATGGAGGACGAGTAACTGAATTTATGGGAGAGGAACAACCGAAGAATCTGCGACGTAAAACGAGAAGGTTGAACATCGTTCAGGAAGTGCACCTGTCGCATTCCCCAAAACTCGAGTATGGAAAGAAAATTCACTTATTGGCTATAGACCAGCATTTTTTAGAATCAGGTCTCTCGAGCGGTTACTGATTAGAAAAAATAAGCGTTGCACGCGCTCTTTTAACGAAGAAAAGAACATGGCGAAACATAGTCGCCTGTGCGTGGATGTCTTAGGCATTCAGCACAAAAAGACTTCCCCGTATCACCCTCAGGCTAACATTACCGAACGTGTTAATCGGAACCTGAAAATGATGCTGGTTGCTTTTACTAGACAGCACCACCATGATTGGGAGGCTGAGGTAGCGTTCGCTACACGGACGACGGTCAACAGGTCTACAGGCTTCACCCCGGCGTTCCTGAACTTGGGACGAGAGGCCCCTTTTCCAGTGGAGAATGCTCTGGGCCTCCGGGATGGTGCTACCCGGCCTCCTTATTCAAGGTTTGCTGAGGACCTCCGGAGTCGACTGGACGATGCAGCTCGGACGGCTCGTGATAACCTCGGCGTCGCAAGGTTGGACCAGGCTCGCCAGTACAACAGTGGACGTCGGAACCTCATCTACAGCGTCGGTGACCTCGTCCTTCGACGGACTTACCCGCTAAGTGATGCGTCACGAGGCTTTGCAGCTTCACTCGCAGATAGGTGGGATGGCCCGTTCGAGGGGAGTGCGTGCTCCTCCGGCCTCACTTACAGGCTTCGTCGCTGCGACACCGGCGAAGAGACTGGGCCAGTTCACGTTTCGGACCTGAAGTCATACCACCTCCGAGGCCCTGACGGAGAGGAGCCCGATTTGCAACCTGCCTCCCTCCAGGACCTGGACCTGGATCCCGTTACCGGACCTGCGTCTAGTCGCTACGACTTGCGTCCCCGCAGGCGGCGCACGTAGCTGCCACTATCTCCATCGCTAAGCATAGTGCTTGTGATATAGTGCTTTATTAGTGTGATTTCTGTTCCACAGTTTTCCACTGTCTATTCTAGGGGAGCGCCTTGTCAGGCGCCCATGGTTTGAAGCTACCTTCTTACCGTTTCCCTTTTCTCCTTCGCAGATGCAACGTCTCCTGCAGTCAGCATCGAGGCGTCGGACAAGGGAGACCTTCGGACGCTTCCCCTGGCCACCCGGCCTTTCGCTTCCGTCCTCGCGAAGGCTCGGTTCGCGCTCCCCGTCCTCAGGACCGCCTTCGCGGGCTCCTCACTCTCAACAGCACTCTGTCGCCACCTGGACGGTGGTGGCAAATGGCCAACCCATCTCCTGGGCTTCACGATCCCGCTGGCAAAACCAGCCTCGACCACTCAGAGGCGAGCACCTCTCCAAGACACCAACCCCGTTCAAACGGCTCACGCTGTCGGAGCGCCACCCGTCGGACCCCTACAACCTTTAACGCAGGAAGAGGGGCGGCGATTATGTCCGCTTTGCCTGGTTCCGGAAGTTCACAGAAACACGCACCGCCGAGGCTCCCTCCACACAGCTCGCACCGAAGTGGCGCGTACTGCCACAGACATAGGTGCAGCCCTGGCGACGCTCAGACAACTGAGGCCGGACCTCCTCACCGAGTCCGGAACCTTGAAGAGCAGTCAACCCAGTCCTGCGTTCGCCTCCGTCGGACAGAAAGTTGTGCCCCTAGCTTCAGACGACGCTATCCTCGACGCTTCCGACGACCTGATGGACTTTTAAGGATGGGGGAATTGTGGCGTGGTTCTGCAGCGGAAGCCTGGATGGCAGCACCGGTGGGAACCGGTTGTGTTTAGGGGGCGTTTTCCGCTCGGGATAGGGGATAAAATGCAGTGCAGGAGGGAAAACGGGGGTTTGTTGCGTGATTGTTGGCTGGACTGTTGGCTTGCTTTTCCCTGAATAAACCTGGTATGTTCGCTTGAATTTCTGGTTGTGCTGCTTGTTCCTTCGTGCGCGGAACGGACGGGCTGACGCCCCGAGGTTGTGGGAACGTAGGTTTCCACAATCCTTAAAAAAAAACCCAAGAGAAAAGAGGGAAGGCACACGCAAACGGGAATAAGTAAGAACCAGGACTCGCTTGGATGTTCGATGTATTCATGTCACTAATTGCTGAAAATATATTGCTTTGCTCTTAGTTTAAATTTGCGAGAGCAAGTAATAGTTTTAACATCGAGTGGCAATCTACTCCAATTATTTGAACCAAAGTAAATAAGAGAGTGGAGACCATAGTTTGTTATTGGTGTTAGAGCAGCGATTGCAGGCAAACTCCTGAGGGAGTAGTTTGTGCTATGTCGGCAAAGTGAAAGTGGATTGGTGGGACTGCGATAAAGCAAGCGCATCAAAACGACAATCTTGTAATTAATGAGGGTATAGATATCTAGGATGTTTAACGAGCGAAATGCATAAAAGATGGAGTCTTGAGGACCATGGGACAATATTACTCTGAGCGCCCGTTTTTGCACTATTAGCAGTGGATTAATAATGGTAGGTACGTCAGACCATAAAGTTCAAAGGTATACCAGATGCAATAATATACTAGAGCGTAGTATACTGCAATGAAGATGTTAATCGGAACTAAGTTACGGAAGACGTACAGACCAGAAGAAATCTTACCACGAGTGAACTGAAAGTGATTCCGCTATGTCAGGTCACGAAGAAGAGGTGATGGTTGCTCGTGTCTATGTGACTCTGAGGAGTATGAAATATAATGTAGGACGTTTTTGAACGTAAGCTGCTTGTTTGCTCAACGGCAGCCAGGGACAATTTTTTTTTCCATAGCAGTGTTTGCTTTCGAATACAGAATAGTGCCTCTCCGTCTGGTCCCATATAGCTAAACAAGCCTAACATTTTTCAACGTTCTGTTAATGTTATGCCCGCAGGCAAGTGCTCGCCTTCAGTCAGGTCTCCTCCAAGCTGAATTTCGTTATTATTTTCTAACATCCGCAGTATTATTCCCAAACAATATGACTTGCTCGGGCTCATAAACACTACATCAGGTGATATTGTGATTGTAACTGAAACTTGGTTAGCAGCCAGTGTGAAAGACGGTGAACTGATTCCTGGTTTCAAGATATATCGTCGCGATAGGGTAGCCCGCCGCGGAGGCGGTGTCCTTATTGCCATAAAGAATTATTTTCGCTCTACACTGATTGAAGTGCATAGTGATATTGAAACTGTTTGGTGTCTCTTGATAACTCTCATGATAAGGTGTTATTTGGTGTTTGTTATCACCCACCAGACTACCAATCTTTTGTACCACAGTTTCATGATTTATTAAGTTGTCTGGTGCGGCGCTTTTCATCATATTCTTTCCATGTTTTTGGTGGTTTTAACCTTTCTTGTATAGACTGGAGTGATATGTACAACCCGGTTTGCTATTCATCCGAAGAAGCTGCTTTTGTTGATCTCTGTTTAACACTCAATCTTCGACAGATTATTGTTAAACCTACACTTGTCACTGCCACAACCGCTAGTGTCCTTGATCTGATACTCACCACATCGCCTAGTACCTTTGGCCAGCATCACATATTGACGGCTTGAGTGACCACTGCTCCATTCATACTGAATTAAGCGCGGTCATTCCCAAAATTAACCCAAGACGAACGGTAGTTAGGAACAATGCCGCAGGCAATTATGATGCCATGGTTCAAGAACTCGCCTCTTTTTACTGTACGTTTGAGTCTGAATTTTCACTTAGGGGTAGTTTCATTTTAAATCGAACAACGTGTGAAAGTCGTATTTTTCAATTCGCCCAGAAAAAATATATGTTAGAGGACAGTTCAAACGACGCAAATCGCGCCATGTGCGACGCTCGTGCGTGGAGTAGTTTCCGCGTAGGAGAGGGGGAAAGTCGGAGGCTGCTTGGGCGCGCTTTCTTCTGGACCGACTTTGACGGGATCTAGCACCGCTGACTTTATGTCTAGGAACTGGAGAATTTTTGTGATTATAGGCTGCACCATAGACACTGTCGACAGCCACCCACAGAACTCTGAGAGCTAGAGATTTTCTGTTAAAAAATACCAAAGTTGGCGTAAACGTTCAAAAAGGCCAAACTTTGTTACCAATTTTCTTCATGACGGAACGTCTGAGAACATCGAGCTTAGTGCCATTCCATAGGAAGTTGAAAAAGCTTTCCTGCTGTATAGAATTCATTTTCCTCAGCCCAGTTGTTTCTGTGTTATTAACTTGAGAATCACACATGGTAGGCGAAAATTGCCAATGTTGCATCTCAATTTTCTCAAAAATGCCATATTCGATTTCCTTGATTATTTTTCAAAAGGCGGCGTCATGTCTCTACTTTAGACGTCAAGTGAGACAATCTTTATTTTTGCCTGAGAGACGCGCAGCGATTTTTTTTTGTCAGGCAGGCTGCGGCCTTGCGCGCCCCACCCACGAGCACGCGACCGTCAACCTCTTCTTTGCTACATGTGTCCCGTTGACGGAGAAATCAATGACCACACTGCGTGAGCTTGTTGTAGTGTCCCCGGAGCATCACTTTACGTTTACCCAATGGCCTCTCAGTTCTGTCAGGCTCATTCAAACCGTGGGAGAGTACATGAGTTGTCTGTGCGCCCTTGACGAGAAGCCCCAGTCCGACGAGCATACCGGCAAAGCAGTGAGAAGAAACGAAGCGCTTCGTAGAGATCTTTATCCACTGGTAACATCTTAGCTTTTGTTTCAGGTTGCCGCCAGTCCCTCAGGCAGTGTGAAAGGCACATCCTTTTCATTGGTAGAAGAATGAAAACCGAAAGTTTCGAAAAACGTAAAATGTGCCCATTGCGAGACCCCTGCAGGTGGTGGCTGCCACCATTGGATTAGCATCATCCGATAGCTTTAGACATGACCTTTCACATGATATAAAGTGACTGGGTTCAAGCGCATTCTTTGTCCGCCTAGTATCGCAAAACCACGAGTGGTACGCGAAAATTTTGCACGTACGATCTTAATTATTTCTAAAAAGCCGGAATATTTTTCACGATTTATTTCACAGGGGCAGAATTATGCCGGTACTTTGCGCTGCTGGTAATGTACCTTTTCTCTTTTTGATTGAGACGTAGGGCTACCTTTCCGCGGAGCGATTTTTCCACAAAAAGGCGTTCTTCGTATGTTTACGAGGGCGTTTTGCTTCGTAGTCTTTGCTTTGTAATTTAATGCCCAGATGTTGCATTATGTACTTATTTTGCACTTATGGTACGTATGTTTATTTTTTCCTTTGGAGACGCAGGACAATACTTTCGTGGGCGACTTGAACTTGCTATTACGCACTTTCATGGGAGTCCCACGCACGACGTGTGCGTATACGCACGTGCGCATATCACTATTCTCCCGCACATGTGCTTGAGGCAATGCACATACGCACGCTATGAGGCTGTCGTGCGAGTTAATATTAAGAAGGCAGAACTACGGCCACAGGGGACAGAAGGTTACAACACCTGAGAATACAAATTTGTGGTCGCGTGGTTGCAGTCGCCTCTTAATTTGGGCGCAATAAGTGATAGTTCCGAAGGTGTGCATGCTCTCTTTAATTAGTTTTAGGCTCCATAGCGTTATTTCGAAACTACGGCGAGTGGTACAAAACCCGTAAGACCGCTGTGATGACAGTTGCTGCTCTCAAGTATAACACGTTCGCCCTCACCGAGATGTGTCAGTGTTACCGTAGGAATCAAAATTTCCGACAGAACAACGCACAACTAAAATCCCTCGTTTCCGGTAGCCGTAGGTACCTTAAACCCTCGGTGTGGTCTTCAGTAGTCACTCTGACATCCATGCGCTTGAACCCATTCACTTTATATCATGTGAAAGGACATGCGTAAAGCTATCGGATGATGCTAATTTAATGGTGACAGCCACCACCTACAGGGATCTCACAATGGGCACATTTTACGTTGTTCGAAACTTCCGTTTTTCGTTCTTTTACCAATGAAAAGGATGTGATTTTCACACTTCCTGGGGGACTGGTGGCAACCTGAAACAAAAGCTAAGATGTTACCAGTGGATAAAGATCTCTACGAAGCGCTTCGTTTCTTCTCACTGCTTTGTCGGTATGTTCGTCGAACTGGGGCTCCTCGTCAAGGGCGCACAGGCAACTCATGTACTCTCCCACGGTTTGAATGAGCCTGACGGAACTGGAAGGCCATTGGGTAAACGTAAAGTGATGCTCTGGGGACACTACAACAAGCTCACGCAGTGTGGTCATTGATTTCTCCGTCAGCGGGACACCTGTAGCAAAGAAGAGGTTGGAAGTCGCATGCTCGTGGGTGGGGCGCGCATGGCCGCAGCCTCGTGCACCCTGCCTGACAAAAAAAAATCGCTGCGCGTCTCTCAGGCAAAAATAAAAGATTGTCTCACTTGGCGTCTCAAGTAGACACATGACGCCACCTTTTCAAAAATCATCAAGGAAATTGAAGATGGCATTTTTGAGAAAACTGAGATGCAACATTGGCAATTTTCGCATACTATGTGTGATTCTCAAGCTAATAACACAGAAATAACTGGGATGAGAAAAATTAGCTCTATACAGCACGAAAGCTCTTTCAATGTCCTATCGAATGGCACTTGGCTCGATGTTCTCAGAGGTTCCGTCATGAAGCAAATTGGTAACAAAATTTGGCCTTTTTGAACGTTTACGCCAAGTTTGGCATTTTTTCACGGAAAATCTGTGGCTCTCCGAGTTCTGTGGGTGACTGTCGACAATGTCTATGGTGTAGCCTATAATCACAAAACAACACCAGTTCCTAGAGATAACATTAGCGGTGCTAGATCCCGTCAAAGTCGGCCCAGAAGAAAGCGTGCTCAAGCAGCCACAGACTTTCCCCCTCTCCTACGCGGAGACTACTACACGCACGAGCATCACACGTGGCGCGATTTGCGTCGTTTGAGCTGTCCTCTAACATATATTTTTTCTGGGCGAATTAAAAAATACGACTTTCACACTTTGTTCGATTTAAAATGAAACTACCCAATTGTAAGAGTGTGAGATAACAGTTTCAGATGAAAACACAAGACAAGGAATAAACAAATTGATTACCTACATAATATTTTACTGCATTGTACTGTCGTGGTGTTTTGCGAAAAACAAAAAGCGAAATGCCTTTTGGCAGAACTAGTCAGTTCCATCTTTTGCTCCGACAAAAAAAAGTCACAAACTTGTACTCGCATCTGGTATCGTACAAAAAATATATAGAAAAACGAACGAAAAAGGGTCGGTCGGTCGTACAATTATTTCACCTGTGAACTGATTGCCGAACCGGTAGCCGTACCAATTTTTTTCGGTTCAGTTCCCGTTCTTTTCAGGAGAAGCGAAACAACTGTTGGGGTTCGGTTCGGTTCGGGCTCGACAGAAAATAACGCTTTTTTCGGTTTTCGGTTCGGGTTCAGTTCCCGTAGCGATCCCTGCTATCAACGCGGTGCGAAGGAAGCTGCTACATAAATGAGGCATGTAGGGATACACACCTTGTCGGAGGGTATCTGTAGTAGCAGGAGCTTCCGTTAATACAGCCACGCAACAAGCTAGGAGGAATATACGGGCGTGTTTGAATTCCTTTGCATTAGGGGAAGTTTACAGCGAAAACAGACCGGGATGCCTCAATACTAGCTCCATCGGCATACACACAGGGAGCTAGTATTCAATCACCCAGCAAAGGGCACGTTCGCGAAAGGAGTTCGTGCCGGTGATACACGGAAAGAGAGTACCATTCTTTTTCTGTTACGTTTGAAAAAAAAAAAAAAAAATATGCGCGGTGTCCCAGAAAACCTATCATTGAATAATAATAAAAAAACTACACCACCTAGAGTCATGCAGTCAACGGAGCGGGACCGGCTTGCAACCTTTCTTTCTGCACTGCTTCTGCCCAGATTCCTCAGATATCAAGATTGTGGTGGCAGCACTGTGCGCCTACAGAACCTACAAAAGGACGCTACACCCCTCAGATCACTGCAGTCAGCGGCTTGTTTCACTGTTACTCATATCTGCTTCTGATGTTTGAATAGGTAAGCACGTACAATCAGTAGTCATCAATTTGTAGTGGTTATTGGCGCCGGCGACTGCATCATGAGTGACTGTATTAGTTGCAGAAAGGCTTTGCCTGTTGATGGTCATATGTTGTGCTGTGCAAACTGCAAATATGGGTACTATTCAAATTCGCAATGTTGTGGTGTGAATGACAATACTTTTCGGTGAATGAGTTTTCTAAAGCGGCAGGAATGGGCCTGTCGTACTTGTCGGGCAGATGAGACTCGTTCAGGGCATACTAGCCAAGGCGCTCAACTACCTGCGGCTGCTAATCAGAGTATGAACGATTTCAGAGGTAGCACTGATAAGATTATGGCTGAATTGTTGTCAGTTAAAGCAAGTGTAAGTCAAATTCCTTAACTGAGTGAGAAAGTCGAGGACCTCGTATCAGTGAAGCCCGTAACTGAAACACCACTACCTATCAGGGACACCATCAGTGAGCTTAAAAGCTCAGTTACCTTCCTCTCTGCAGTTTATGATGAAGTTCATGCGACAGTAACCAAAACTGACATCTCAAAGAAGGTAAACCATCTGGAAGATAAGGTGAAAGACCAATCTGAAGTAATCCAGAAACTGCAGACTTCTCTAAATGAAAATGAACAGTACAGTCGAAATTTGAGTCTAGAAATTCATGGTGTTCCTGTAGAGGCGAATGAAAACATAGATGACATAGTCGAAGACATTGCTAAAAAACTTGGTATGTCTGAATTTAAATCAGAACATGTGCAGGCTGCCCACCGCCTTCCAGTGGTGGTGGTGGTGGTGGTGGTGATGGTGAAAGGGCTTGCCGTTGTCGGCCTCACGTAGGTAAGGCAACGTCACGACTGACGCCCTGGGGGAATGTGCGTCCTGGGCCGAGTTCTAAGGGAACTGTGCCGACGTATGTCCGAAAGCGTCTAAGGAAAACCCAGCAAAAACCCCAGACTGCACAGCCAAGTACCACCAATACGAATCGGATTTATCTCTTCGGCGATAAGAAACAAGTGGATGTAGAAAAGGAAGGTTGTTCGTTTGCTGTTCTAAAAAGGTGTTCTGCCGTTTCCCTTCTTTGTCAATGAGAATCTAACACGCTTCTACAGAGAACTGTTGTGGAAGCCCAAACAACGCGCTAAAGAGTGTGCATACAAGTTTGTATGGGTAAAAAATGGAAAGATTTTTGTGAAGAAGGAAGAAAAGGGTTCCATATTGCGCATTACCTCTCAGAGTGATATTGTTAAAATTGTTTGAACGGTATGGATTTATGTACTGCATGGTCTAGCTTCAATGAATTGCAACAGAAGGTAAACGTTTTTAAGACTTCTGGAACTTCTGTTGGTGTTTTGCACATTAATATCAGAAGTATGGGTAGGCATTGGGCGTTATTGCAAGTTACAAATAGCAAAGTGAAAAAATTGGGTCGACATTTTTGTTATAACGGAAATAAACGTTTCCGCTGCTGAATTAGATCTCTATCAGATTCCTTGTTACTCATGTTTTTCGTTCACGCGGGAGAACAGTTGCGGGGGCGGTATAGCTGTTTTTGTTAGAAAT
The DNA here is from genome assembly GCF_037126465.1 of Ornithodoros turicata. Lineage (NCBI taxonomy): Eukaryota > Metazoa > Arthropoda > Arachnida > Ixodida > Argasidae > Ornithodoros > Ornithodoros turicata. Next base: position 869,585 of record NW_026999351.1, on the reverse strand, counting down.
GGTATTCTTGCAAGCATAAAGTCAACCATGTGGAAAGGGATGGAGTGCATGGCCTTAAAGATAACTACAGACAATGCTTCATTTGGTTTGTTAACCATATGCCGGCCACCGCAGAGCAATATAACTATTTTTCAGCGAGTTAAGACGGCTTCTTTCTAGTTTTTCTTCCGCTGACATATGTATGATTGGTGATATTAATATTGATGTTTTGAAGCATGAAAAATGTATTGCATGCGATTATTTGAATATTCTTGCGTATTTTGGTATTTCTTCACTGATACAAGTACCTATTAAGGTTGAGCTTCTGGATGATCATCTTGTTTCTTGTTTAGGCCATTTTAATATGAGATGTCGTGACACTTCCGTTTGGGGAGGCGTTGTTGAGGAAAAACTTTCTGATCATTTTCTCCTTTGCATTTATGTGTTGTCAGGATTTGTTAAAACATCCTGCTACCGTACACCAGTTTGTTACTGCTTAAGTTATTGATAATGATATAGCTGACAGACATCTAGCATTGCTTGATTGGAATCATGATTTCAAAGATTGTACGCACTTAAAAATGTACGATATTTTAGTTGGCAAGTTTAGAAAATGCTATGAGATATCGAAAAGGCGAGTAAGATTCCACAAGCGCAAGGTTGAAAATGCGTGGCTTGATAATAATATTCTTCCCTAATTAAGCAAAAGGAAATTTTGTCGCATAGGTGTCGAAGGTTTCCATCAAGACTTAATAAATAAATTCAAGGTCATGCGTAATAGGATAACTGCTCTCATTCGATCAGCGTGTTTAGTAAACCAGTTGCGGGGTGTGCACGCGGAACGTATTCTACATGAATTTTTGCTGAATAGCTTTGGTAGTGTGGACAATCTTGCCGATAAGTTTAGCGATCATTTTACTAGTGTCCCAAGGCAGCGGGTTATTATACTTCCTTTGGTTATGAGTTCCCAGTATTTTCCAATAGGGATTCCTGTGGGTTTCCCGAGTTGCAAGTAGATGATCTGTTGTTTACTGTAAACAGCCTCTGTAATACAAGACGCCCTGGGTGCGATGGCATTCGCTCGATTGACATCAAAAGAAATATTCATCATATTAAACATATCCTGCTTTCTATTTCTAAATGGTATTTTTTCCAATGGTCACGTACATGTTTTATTAAAGCGAGCGGTGATTAGGCCTGTATTTAAGAAAGGCAAGCGTGATAACGTTAAGAATTACCGTCCAATGTCTATTGTCCCGGTTCTTGCATTAATCATGGAAAAATTTATATTCTCGATAATGAATAACTTTGATGCCCGTTTTAAGCTTTTTTCCGAAAACCAGTTCGGTTTCATTGAAGGTCGTGGTACAATAATGCTCTTGGAGAGCCTTAGCGATCTACTTTATGGTGCTTTAGAAAAAAGGCAGATCGCTGTTGGATTATCCTTCGATTTGTCTGGGGCCTTTTACACCATATCCCATGATATTATTTTTCGTCTTATCTCTGCTTATTCAGAAGCGTCTTCTGCGTCTTCTCTGGCTTGTATTACGCTAACCATTTGTCATGCAGTAATTGCCACAAAACAATTCCATCCCGAAAGGTGTTTTCAATAGAATACGCTCTTTTACCGGTGTTTTTGTTGTTAAACACCCATTATACCAGTGTTTTATGAGGAAGACACCTATTTGAAGTGTGCTATAGACAACACCCCTTCATTCGGGTGTAAAGGCAACACCAAAAAGGTGTGCGCCATGGGACAAGCCATTTACAGCAGAAACAGCAAAAAGTTTACTGTGTAGACTCGTCCGCCCAAAAGACTGATTGGTTTTGGCAGTGTGATGTTTTCTCCAATTTCGAGAAAGGGAATTCCGGAATACTCTCAGAAACTGCCGTCTGCTCTTACTACGCTTCACATAAAACTGCACAGGAACTATTCCAGAAATTTGCGTGAGGCTTTCAGGGTTATCGTCGGTAATGAACGAGGAGTAAAAGAGCGCTACAGTTTCGGAATTGACCGCGACTAGAGTCACTAAATAGGGAGCAAAGTAGCGACACTGAGCCACGCCGGTGGGCGAGACCACCATCTTGGGTCCGGACCGGCTGCGTCGCCTAGCGATGCGACGCAAATCTCCCCCTTCTCCGCAGTGAAACTGCGCCCAGTCGAGTCAGCTAGCAACCAAGGAAACATATTTTGGATAGAGGGGACCCAACATGGACGACGCGTTCTTAGAAAGATAAACCACATGGCACGACCGGTCCAACTGCGGACAGCGAACGACGGCTTCTGCAGGGAAAAGGAATGCGATACTTTGACCCTTACTTAGTGACCCTAACCGCTACGGATGCAGCAGTCACTTTAATGCTTGTCAATGCTTGAGCGGCGCCATCCCTTTTGACGATCAACCTGCACTGTAGCGTTAAGGGCAATGTGTATTTGAAAACTTTGAAAGACCGTATGTTTTCTGTGCATACAGAATGTTCCAGCTAAATGCGAACATATATTTTAAAAATAGTTATATCACTTTTTTCGAGATGAAGTCAGTTGCAATATAGTATACGCTGAAGCGCGCTCCTTAAGAGGGTCCTGAGGCTATGTGCAAATTAACTTCCAATAATTAACTGCAAGAGCTACGAAGTTGTCCCAATGGGAATATCTGGTGCCCTCGGTCACCTGATACCGTAGCCGCTTTCTGAACAAAAATTCGGTTCGATAGATTGTCCGCAAAAGTTCGTGAAGAAGCACCTTCTTTTTTCTCTAATTTGCTCATTGTGCATCTTCGGAGACTCTTCTTTCCACAACTTTCTCATTCACACTTTGGCCTTGTCCTTATGATAAAAAAAATTACTAATGCATTTCACTTAATTCATTACAAAACGGAATTGGTTCGAGCATCCTCACACCCATGGTAACACGATGCAGTCACTCTTTTTGACGTGCGATGTGCCACTGTTTCACAACTTTGGCTCATTTTGCGTGATACAGCCTGTATATTGTGTGCAATAGACAAGCAGTAGTCCATGATATGTTGTTCCTGCGAACCTTTGGGAGTACGATATGGGAGTACGATATGGGAGTACGATATGGGGGTATGATATTTTGGGAGTAGGACATACTAACTGGGCCTTTATTCTTTCTGAAGAAGACAACCTTGACTCTGAGTCCTCGAGCAATTCTGCCGGAAGCTCCGCATCCAATAAGAATCATTTCCCAATTTTCACAAACATAACACACGTTGTGAGCAGTAAAGTGACCCAGTGCAAAGCGTAAACCACAGCAATAAACTTTCAACGCGATAGAAGGATCTCTGAGCCAAAACCTTGTCGGAAGTTGTGTCTGTAGAGATTGCGATGAAAATGGATGCTCTGAGTTTGGAACACAGAAGAGTCAACAACACAACACACAAAAATCAAATATCAACTGCCTAGGACCAATGAAAGCGTAAAGTCACTCAAAAAGGTTAGCCATCTGTAGGACTCGAACCCACACCTTCTGTGTTAGCGGTCGAGGGCTGTACCAATTGTGCTAAGCTAACACACCTCCCAACGGCTTCCAAGGTTGCGTCAATTGAAGGGACAAACACATCCCACTCGCTCACTCATTTTATTTTCACTCTTACACGTTTCCTCGCTTACGCACACATTCATGCGTTTATTTCACCACCGTTTCATACGTCAATTTCCATCGTGTTCAACAGATGCTGCTTGGGTCTCCGCTTCGTATGAATGTGTGCGCGTGTGAGAAACCATGCAAGAGTGAAATTGGAATGAGTGAGTGGATGTGTGTGTTCCTCCAAATGACGCAACCTTGGAAAGGGCTGTGGAGTTGTGTTAGCTTAGCTCAATTTGTAGAGCCCTGGACCAATGGAGCCCTCGACGTCAATATAGAATATGTGCGTTCGAGTCTTACAGCTGGCTAACCTTTTCAATGACTTCCTCCTTTCATTGTATAGAGTGCATGCTAGTAGTATAGGGGGGACCGCTATAAGGACATCCTTTTTCTAATCCAGTTCTAGGAATTTCTAATCCAACACAAGCCAGTTCTAATCCCTCTGGTTAGTGGCCCCACTTTGATTGACAGGCCCCTTTTTGGCTCGCCCATTCATGCTGATTGGTTTGAGATGACCCCACTTCGATTTACAGGCCCCTTGTTTAGCTCCACCCCTTCACGCTGATTGGTTCAAAATGACCCCACTTTGATTGACAGGCCCCCTTTTGGCTCCGCCCACTTCACGCAGATTGGCCCCTCCAAACCTACTGATTGCTGATTGATCCATCCACTTCGCGCTGATTGGCTCCTTCTAGGACAGCTGATCGGCCAACCCAGTGACCCCGCTACAGCTCTATCTTAGACAAACAAAAGGAATACATTGCAACGTTTATTGAGTACATCATGGCTGTCTTGGAGAGATTGATTCCTTTGATGCTGGGCATGGTTCCTCGGAAGTGACGAATCATGAAGGTGTCTCTGGGACAGCGGCTAAGAAAAGTTTCATCCTCCGTGAGTTGACACATTCCACGCGCACTGGACGCTTACGTCCAGTGGTTGAAGGCACGTGCGTAGCGATCCAGTAGCGTTCTTGTCCAGCTTAATGTTGGACCGCATAGGTACCACATACCAATCTGTGATAGTGAAGATATCACCAGGGCATTCAAGCGAGTAGGTGTGCTTATCCTTCTCAAGTTTCATGCGTCTTCAGTTGCAGGTGTCCAGCGCCAGCGTGCATGAGACGAGCGAGAAGAGAACGAGCTACCATATCCTTCCACTGGTCCAACTGACGCTACTCCTTCTCATCCTCTGCATTATCTGAGGAGAGAAAGAATGCCCAGTTAAATCACGCTATCTCCGTCATACACTCAAGCTTACCATATTCGCAGCTTCCGTATGGGTAGGAGTCGATGTCATTGTAGAGGTATCGTTTGTCGTCGTACGCCATCAGACTTCTTTTCACATTTCTGATGGTGTACATGCACTGTTTCTTTCCCACTATTGACACCTGTTCGTGCGATATGCTAGTGTGCTTGAACAGGGTATCGTGGTACGTATCATGGAGGAGGTGTTTGCGCACAATGTTCTTTTTGACCCCTTTAGCTCTTGCAATTTGTTTTCCCCCAGCTAGTTTGATGGAGTACATTTTGGCTTTCAAGCATATTACTTCCTCTATGGGTATGCTACCGGTTTCACTTTTGAATGCACCAAGCCTACCACGATTCCTCTCGCTGTACAGTGGATGACCCCGATCGAAGGAAGACAAGTCTAAATGGTCGTCGGCGATCACACGTAACTGATCTTCGTAATCCTTGCAGAATAGGCCGAGGATCAGAGAATCCGTGTCAAAGTAGCAGGTAATCACCGGACAAGTGAGCTTGCTCAGCAGAGTTTCGTAGTAGAACGAGTACATCGTTAATTTACTCAGTTCTAAAATCGTGAAGCCAATCTGCAAGGGGAAATCACATCGCACTTTTCTTTTGCGCATTTCGTACATGACACAATCGGGGGACAAAATTTCCATTCGCACGCATTCTGCCCGACTCCCGAGGCGACTCGCCGTCTCCTCATCGAAGGCTACTCGAATATCCCTCATGTTAAATTTATTTAAAAGCGTTCTTCCAAAGACCGCATTATTTGAGATTTTGTAGAAATTTTTTTCAAACGTCGTGCCTGAGGCAACGCGCCTGGCAACATTGTCCTCAATGTAGGGACGCAGGAATGGTGCCTGACGAAATTTTAGAATTCGGTGAATTTTTGTCACCCTCATGCCCAATCTACAGTAGAGTGCGAGCAGTGCGTAATGAACGACGTACTCGACCTTGTCCTTGCACGTCAGCAACAGCTTTTTGCTGTTAGCTGGCTGATACATTAATTCTTCGAGAAGACCTCGCTGGAATGGCGAGAGCCATTCCTCCGGGACCACAGCCTTCTCGGGAGCCAGGGGGAAGTACCGCGTTAGAGCGTGGATAGATTTTGGATACTCCAAGTCGCACACATACACGTACCCCACCTCCGAATCTGTGGGGTGACGCATAAAATCCACGGAGCTAAAATCCTCGACCCACTCGAAATCGCCGACGGGGAGGTGCTTTACCATACTGAATCCGTAAAGATTGTTGCAATCTATGTATGATATGTACACCTCCTCTTTTTCGGGATCATAGCCACTACACAGAGGGTTGTTAGCCCGCAAATGACGCCTGCTCGCCTGACAGAGCCCGCCCCTAACACCCGACTCGATGGTTCTGTACATGTCCTCGTCGATGATTAACTCCAATTTTGCCTGCGTGTAATTTAGAGCACATTGCCACGAATAGGATGCCAGAGAAACACAACGAAGCAATTCTAATCCACGCGCGTCGTAGCACAGTCGTCGAAAGTGCTGCATTACATCAGCATGTAATAGGGCATCCGTTTTCAGGTACAGTGCATTATAATCCCTCAGATTCGAGCATCCAAAATGTTCAAATACTTGCAGCGCATACTGGTAGTCTTCCTCGCTTATATCCTCCCCAGTGAGATCATTTCGGAAGGCAGATTTTGCCGGCAGAGCCAATTCGTCGTACACCGCAAAAGAATTAACGTGGCTGTATGGGAATACACCTTTACGAAGCAGAATTTTGTAGTCGTTTCCAAATACCTGCTTCAGGCACTGGAACGCCTCTGCGCCCCCCATGGATTTGACGGTTTCCACGAGCTCTCCCAGCGACGAATTTAGGTACTGCATGGTATCTCTGAATAGGAAGGTGCCAATTTCGAACGATCGAATTTTTTCCATGGAACTGGCAACGATGAAGGGAGCTCGCTTCCACCCGAGAAGGTGAAATTCCCGCAGCAGTCCGGCCAAATCGTAGGCCAGATTGTGCACCATGATCGGTAATTTTTCTCTCGTCGTGCACGCCACGTTACAGGGGCTGCACAGCGTCGCAATGTAATTTGTGTCCCCGGCAGTACATCGCTTGGAATGGTCGTGATGACGGACACGGGGTAGATCTCGCGTGAACTCCCGTTTACAGTATGCGCAATGGGTGGCAGCTCTGTGCTCGGCCCGTTGCTCATCATTCAGCACCATTGTGGCGGGGCAGGCATTCAGGGCAACCACCTCGTCCCGCATTTCCATCAAAGCCTTCACGCACTGCCTCGCGGAATCTTCACCGTGGTGCGTCCTGACGCGCATCACCTTCGAGTCGTGGGTGCGCACGAGCACGGCACAGAAGCTAGAGGTGATGTGACGCTGCATGCCAACACCACTGGGCGCGAGTACGCTCTCTGTGTCCAACGCGACGACGTAGTTGTACTGCTGCTTGTACTGTATTTTATTAAATTCTACAAAATTTTTGCCAGGTTCGCAAAATTCCAATAAGATTTCGTTCACGTCCGCGCACAGGCGACGATGTTTCGCCATGCTCTTTTCCTCGTTAAAAGAGCGCGTGCAACGTTCGCATACGAAACACCTATTGTCTCTCATCAGTAATCGTTCGAGGGACTTGATTCCAAAAAAATGTTCATCTATAGCCAATAAGTGAATTTTCTTTTCACACTCGAGTTTTGGGGGTCGCGACACGTGCACTCCCTGATCGACGTACTCGTACACGTAAACGGATATCTTGTTTTTGTCTTCGAATTCGTCCAGATCAGAAAATGAAACGGGGAAGTGGCTTGGCCACCAGTAATCTACTGCATAATTTTCACATTTTTTCCACGAATTCCTTTCCTGTGGGTGCAGGAGAGCGAGCGTATTGTATTTAAAACATTCGCCCTCCTTGCGTGCTGGTAAATGGATATTCGTTAACACGTTCCTGCGTTTAGCCAGATTCGTGGGAAGTACCCCATTGCACCCGAATTTTTTAGTTTTCACAGCAGAAATACACATTTGAACTTTTTGGACGTCAGTGGATACAAACCCACTACCTTCGCGCTGGTAATTTTCAATGCGCCCGGTGGACTCCTGAATCACATCCATCAAAGTATTTGCGATAGCTCCGTCGCTGTGGACTTCGCGAGCAAGCGCCATAAAATGAGCTATGTGTGCGGTTACATCCCCTCGATTTTCTTTCATCATTAGAACGTCAGAACAAATGCAAAACCTAAAGGGTATTCTTTGCGCTCGCAAAATAGCAATTATATCGTGGAGGTGGTTTATTAAATATTGTCGCAAGTCCTCTACTCCCTGATCGTGAACAGATGCCAATAGCACAAACGCTTTGACGATACCTCGAAATGCGCTCTCAGTTTGAAAGAAAGGCAGGAAGGAAATGTCCACATAGGGATGCGATCGCTCGACGTGAGCATGCAATGTGGCAGGTGAAATGTCTGGAGAAGATGGTCAATTCCCTTCCAATGGCTCATCATCCCCGATATCATGAGGATCAAAAAAGCAGAACACGCATCTAGGCACTGAAAAAAAGAAGAAACACTAAGAAAACGTGCGCCACAGAGCGTGGATGAAAAATACTCACTCTTGAAGCGAGCTCCGCACACTCCCGAAGTGACGCGAAGACTGCTGCCTCTTTACACATCCTCCCCATTTATATAGCGGCGACCTCGCTGCATGCCCCAACATGCACGGGTGCGGCGAGTCGTCATAGCCTAAAAATAACCTGCTCTGCATGTTCAAGGTCGCAGCTTGCCCTTGGCTTCACGTAATGCTCCGTCCGCCTACACCATTGCCGTACCTGAGCGCAAAGTTCGCTCTCATCACATGTCATTCCGATATGCAAGTTGCTTTCATGAGCAGGCACACAACCATCCCTTTTTGTTCACAGTGGCTGTGGAATTTCAATAATATTACTTAAAAGAAACAAATTGCAGTGAAATGCAGATTCATCTCACAGGAATTTCTACCCTCAGCGTTAAACCCTCAGATACCAGCATTTCTGCTCAAATAGCAAAATAGCTATGACCTCAAAAATTAAACACATGCTAACAAACTACCATCAACTGCTATCAGACAATTATTGCATAATGCTAAATACTCAATTGCATTGCCCCTAAGTGAAGAAAGCGCAGGACAAGGGTACACAAATTCACTTAAGCGATGAGGGAAAAGGCTTAAGACCTCAGGTCACCACACATCGCCACGCAGCTAACACAAGATAACAACAAGATACTAGCGGCGGGTAAGATTGTAACACTGCTAAACAAGCCCCAACATGCCATGATGACGTCACAAACCAGGAAAAAAGCACACACAGCAGCTCAGGAATGCACAAGGAGAGGTGCTTTATTGGAATCTCTACTCCTGGCTCAGACACCAACATTTCTGCTCAAATACCCATAACTGCAAGATTAAGCACTGCTTACTTTATCAAGATATCGAACACCCAACAAAATGAAACAAACAACCCCACTTCCACTGACAGAGCACTATTCACCTTTTACGCAGGAGGCTTTCTTCTACATAAAAGTAGAGAAAATAAGAAAAGAGCAGCGAAAAATTACACGCACTTTTGCTCGCATAGCTATAAGAGAAAAAATAAAATAAAATAAAATAACGACGCACACGCTAATAAACTGTGACAAAGACACCCATTTCTGCTATCAGATAATTATTGCATAATGCTACATACAGTCGCATTGTCCCTGCGTAAAGAAACCGCAGGACAAGGGTACACAAATTCACTTAAACGATGAGAAAGGCTTAAGACCTCAGGAATAATCGCAGAGTCACCACACATCGCTACGCAGTTAACAAAAGATAACAACAAGATACTAGCGGCGGGTAAAATTGTAACACTACTAAACAAGCCCCAACATGCCATGATGACGTCACAAACCAGGAAAAAAGCACACACGCGCGCACACAGCAGCTCAGGAATGCACAAGGAGAGGTGCTTTATTGGAATCTCTACTCCAGGCTCAGACTGCTCAAATACCCATAACTGCAAGATTAAGCACTGCTTACTTCATCGAGCACCCAACAAAATCTAACAAACAAACAAACAAAAACAAACAAACCCACTTTCCGTGATAGAACACCATTCAGCTTTACCAAGTGATTTTCTTCTGCTTTAGCAGTCAAAGAAGAAAAGAGCAATGAAAAATTACACGTACTTTCGCCTGAATAGCTATAACTGCAAAAAAAAAAAAAAAAAAGACGAGGCACATGCTAATAAACGGGGGAAAAAGGCACTCATTTCTGCTATCAGATTATTATTGCATAATGCTACATACACAGTCGCGTTGTCCCAGTGAAAAGAGAGCACAGGACAAGGGTACACAAATCGAATTGGGAAAATCACTTCTACTCGCGCAGCATAATACGCTGTTTTTTTTTACGGGTGAAAATTACAATAAGAAGCCACCTGCTATGCAAGTGCAACAACCCTTATTTTTAAACCAACACTTCATGCAATACCACATAAATTTATCACTCGAGTCACACGAAAAGGCATACACAATGTACTTACTGGTTAAGTGGGGTCACAGTTGCACACACACACACACACAACACAGACACAACGAGCGACAGTGGAAAATAAGAAATTACACGCAATTCTGCTCGAATAGTAAAGTGTCAAGCATGACAAAACAGATTTTCTACCACCAGAAAATTATTAAACAGAATAACACAATATTCGCAAAAATTAAGCTTGTGTGGCAAACACACAACCTGAGGAACACACCTATTCACATCTGCTTTCTGAATTTGTTATACAGGCGTGAGCGATTCGATAAGAATAAAGCACGCTGCTTGGAGAAAGCATATATCATGTGTAACGCAGTCTACTCTATTGAAAATGCGATAAACCTTATTTTTCAAACAAAAAAATCACAGTCGGCATAATATACGGCAATATCGGCAATATCACTGAAGTCAAACACAATGAACTTACCTGTCAAGTGGGAACCCAGCTGCACAAACGCGCACGCACACTCACACATTTTTAGTGCCTCACAACGAGCAAAAACCCAAGGTCTATTCACAGCCACATAAATTCATATTATTCCTCACGTCAATAATTATCCAACCATCGTCAAAACGGGGAACACGCATATGCCAATGCGAAACAATAGGCCTTCCCGCCGGATGTAATACGATATCGCCAGTCGACCGTCCCAAAGCAAAAAAGAAACACAGCATCTCAGGAATCCATGTTGCCTATACATCCAAGAACAGCGTGCAGCAATTATAACACAGAATGAGATTCATTTCCTTGTACTTTTGTTTTGCTTGCATATAAATATTTCACAAGAAATATTAGAGAGTGAAAAAGGAGAACAGCATTCGCTACACCCTGTAGCTCTTATCATTTTTAAACAAACCAGTTTTCATGTGTTCATAACCACACTACCATTCATTAAATAGGGGCAGTCACTAATGATTCAAATAAGATAAAATATCATTCCATCATCATTGATTGCAAACTTCACGCAAGAATAAGCAACTGCTGCGTGTCGTTTTTTTCTTATAAGAAACACCAAATGGACTCAATCTCGCCCTGTTAAATACCAACAGCAACGATTTTTTTTGTATTTTGTATTTATTTTTGTCCTTTCCAGCAGCTCATTACTTTGTGCGAGTCATCAAAAATTAAAAATTTCTGATCTGCTGATAAAACAGTGTACGGGGAAACGATAACGGAGCGCGCGTCATTGCGTCAAGCGTGTCCTAACTGCGTGAACGGGCCCAATGCTGCTCACGTGGGGGCACACTGTTTTATCAGCAGATCAGAAATTTTTAATTTTTGATGACTCGCACAAAGTAATGAGCTGCTGGAAAGGACAAAAATAAATACAAAATACAAAAAAAAATCGTTGCTGTTGGTATTTAACAGGGCGAGATTGAGTCCATTTGGTGTTTCTTATAAGAAAAATACGACACGCAGCAGTTGCTTATTCTTGCGTGAAGTTTGCAATCAATGATGATGGAATGATATTTTATCTTATTTGAATCATTAGTGACTGCCCCTATTTAATGAATGGTAGTGTGGTTATGAACACATGAAAACTGGTTTGTTTAAAAATGATAAGAGCTACAGGGTGTAGCGAATGCTGTTCTCCTTTTTCACTCTCTAATATTTCTTGTGAAATATTTATATGCAAGCAAAACAAAAGTACAAGGAAATGAATCTCATTCTGTGTTATAATTGCTGCACGCTGTTCTTGGATGTATAGGCAACATGGATTCCTGAGATGCTGTGTTTCTTTTTTGCTTTGGGACGGTCGACTGGCGATATCGTATTACATCCGGCGGGAAGGCCTATTGTTTCGCATTGGCATATGCGTGTTCCCCGTTTTGACGATGGTTGGATAATTATTGACGTGAGGAATAATATGAATTTATGTGGCTGTGAATAGACCTTGGGTTTTTGCTCGTTGTGAGGCACTAAAAATGTGTGAGTGTGCGTGCGCGTTTGTGCAGCTGGGTTCCCACTTGACAGGTAAGTTCATTGTGTTTGACTTCAGTGATATTGCCGATATTGCCGTATATTATGCCGACTGTGATTTTTTTGTTTGAAAAATAAGGTTTATCGCATTTTCAATAGAGTAGACTGCGTTACACATGATATATGCTTTCTCCAAGCAGCGTGCTTTATTCTTATCGAATCGCTCACGCCTGTATAACAAATTCAGAAAGCAGATGTGAATAGGTGTGTTCCTCAGGTTGTGTGTTTGCCACACAAGCTTAATTTTTGCGAATATTGTGTTATTCTGTTTAATAATTTTCTGGTGGTAGAAAATCTGTTTTGTCATGCTTGACACTTTACTATTCGAGCAGAATTGCGTGTAATTTCTTATTTTCCACTGTCGCTCGTTGTGTCTGTGTTGTGTGTGTGTGTGTGTGCAACTGTGACCCCACTTAACCAGTAAGTACATTGTGTATGCCTTTTCGTGTGACTCGAGTGATAAATTTATGTGGTATTGCATGAAGTGTTGGTTTAAAAATAAGGGTTGTTGCACTTGCATAGCAGGTGGCTTCTTATTGTAATTTTCACCCGTAAAAAAAAAACAGCGTATTATGCTGCGCGAGTAGAAGTGATTTTCCCAATTCGATTTGTGTACCCTTGTCCTGTGCTCTCTTTTCACTGGGACAACGCGACTGTGTATGTAGCATTATGCAATAATAATCTGATAGCAGAAATGAGTGCCTTTTTCCCCCGTTTATTAGCATGTGCCTCGTCTTTTTTTTTTTTTTTGCAGTTATAGCTATTCAGGCGAAAGTACGTGTAATTTTTCATTGCTCTTTTCTTCTTTGACTGCTAAAGCAGAAGAAAATCACTTGGTAAAGCTGAATAGTGTTCTATCACGGAAAGTGGGTTTGTTTGTTTTTGTTTGTTTGTTTGTTAGATTTTGTTGGGTGCTCGATGAAGTAAGCAGTGCTTAATCTTGCAGTTATGGGTATTTGAGCAGTCTGAGCCTGGAGTAGAGATTCCAATAAAGCACCTCTCCTTGTGCATTCCTGAGCTGCTGTGTGCGCGCGCGTGTGCTTTTTTCCTGGTTTGTGACGTCATCATGGCATGTTGGGGCTTGTTTAGTAGTGTTACAATTTTACCCGCCGCTAGTATCTTGTTGTTATCTTTTGTTAACTGCGTAGCGATGTGTGGTGACTCTGCGATTATTCCTGAGGTCTTAAGCCTTTCTCATCGTTTAAGTGAATTTGTGTACCCTTGTCCTGTGGTTTCTTTACGCAGGGACAATGCGACTGTATGTAGCATTATGCAATAATTATCTGATAGCAGAAATGGGTGTCTTTGTCACAGTTTATTAGCGTGTGCGTCGTTATTTTATTTTATTTTATTTTTCTCTTATAGCTATGCGAGCAAAAGTGCGTGTAATTTTTCGCTGCTCTTTTCTTATTTTCTCTACTTTTATGTAGAAGAAAGCCTCCTGCGTAAAAGGTGAATAGTGCTCTGTCAGTGGAAGTGGGGTTGTTTGTTTCATTTTGTTGGGTGTTCGATATCTTGATAAAGTAAGCAGTGCTTAATCTTGCAGTTATGGGTATTTGAGCAGAAATGTTGGTGTCTGAGCCAGGAGTAGAGATTCCAATAAAGCACCTCTCCTTGTGCATTCCTGAGCTGCTGTGTGTGCTTTTTTCCTGGTTTGTGACGTCATCATGGCATGTTGGGGCTTGTTTAGCAGTGTTACAATCTTACCCGCCGCTAGTATCTTGTTGTTATCTTGTGTTAGCTGCGTGGCGATGTGTGGTGACCTGAGGTCTTAAGCCTTTTCCCTCATCGCTTAAGTGAATTTGTGTACCCTTGTCCTGCGCTTTCTTCACTTAGGGGCAATGCAATTGAGTATTTAGCATTATGCAATAATTGTCTGATAGCAGTTGATGGTAGTTTGTTAGCATGTGTTTAATTTTTGAGGTCATAGCTATTTTGCTATTTGAGCAGAAATGCTGGTATCTGAGGGTTTAACGCTGAGGGTAGAAATTCCTGTGAGATGAATCTGCATTTCACTGCAATTTGTTTCTTTTAAGTAATATTATTGAAATTCCACAGCCACTGTGAACAAAAAGGGATGGTTGTGTGCCTGCTCATGAAAGCAACTTGCATATCGGAATGACATGTGATGAGAGCGAACTTTGCGCTCAGGTACGGCAATGGTGTAGGCGGACGGAGCATTACGTGAAGCCAAGGGCAAGCTGCGACCTTGAACATGCAGAGCAGGTTATTTTTAGGCTATGACGACTCGCCGCACCCGTGCATGTTGGGGCATGCAGCGAGGTCGCCGCTATATAAATGGGGAGGATGTGTAAAGAGGCAGCAGTCTTCGCATCGCTTCGGGAGTGTGTGGAGCTCGCTTCAAAAGTAAGTATTTTTCATCCACGCTCTGTGGCGCACGTTTTCTTAGTGTTTCTTCTTTTTTTCAGTGCCTAGATGCGTGTTCTGCTTTTTTGATCCTCATGATATCGGGGATGATGAGCCATTGGAAGGGAATTGACCATCTTCTCCAGACATTTCACCTGCCACATTGCATGCTCACGTCGAGCGATCGCATCCCTATGTGGACATTTCCTTCCTGCCTTTCTTTCAAACTGATAGCGCATTTCGAGGTACCGTCAAAGCGTTTGTGCTATTGGCATCTGTTCACGATCAGGGAGTAGAGGACTTGCGACAATATTTAATAAACCACCTCCACGATATAATTGCTATTTTGCGAGCGCAAAGAATACCCTTTAGGTTTTGCATTTGTTCTGACGTTCTAATGATGAAAGAAAATCGAGGGGATGTAACCACGCACATAGCTCATTTTATGGCGCTTGCTCGCGAAGTCCACAGCGACGGAGCTATCGCAAATACTTTGATGGATGTGATTCAGGAGTCCACCGGGCGCATTGAAAATTACCAGCGCGAAGGTAGTGGGTTTGTATCCACTGACGTCCAAAAAGTTCAAATGTGTATTTCTGCTGTGAAAACTAAAAAATTCGGGTGCAATGGGGTACTTCCCACGAATCTGGCTAAACGCAGGAACGTGTTAACGAATATCCATTTACCAGCACGCAAGGAGGGCGAATGTTTTAAATACAATACGCTCGCTCTCCTGCACCCACAGGAAAGGAATTCGTGGAAAAAATGTGAAAATTATGCAGTAGATTACTGGTGGCCAAGCCACTTCCCCGTTTCATTTTCTGATCTGGACGAATTCGAAGACAAAAACAAGATATCCGTTTACGTGTACGAGTACGTCGATCAGGGAGTGCACGTGTCGCGACCCCCAAAACTCGAGTGTGAAAAGAAAATTCACTTATTGGCTATAGATGAACATTTTTTTGGAATCAAGTCCCTCGAACGATTACTGATGAGAGACAATAGGTGTTTCGTATGCGAACGTTGCACGCGCTCTTTTAACGAGGAAAAGAGCATGGCGAAACATCGTCGCCTGTGCGCGGACGTGAACGAAATCTTATTGGAATTTTGCGAACCTGGCAAAAATTTTGTAGAATTTAATAAAATACAGTACAAGCAGCAGTACAACTACGTCGTCGCGTTGGACACGGAGAGCGTACTCGCGCCCAGTGGTGTTGGCATGCAGCGTCACGTCACCTCTAGCTTCTCTGCCGTGCTCGTGCGCACCCACGACTCGAAGGTGATGCGCGTCAGGACGCACCACGGTGAAGATTCCGCGAGGCAGTGCGTGAAGGCTTTGATGGAAATGCGGGACGAGATGGTTGCCCTGAATGCCTGCCCCGCCACAATGGTGCTGAATGATGAGCAACGGGCCGAGCACAGAGCTGCCACCCATTGCGCATACTGTAAACGGGAGTTCACGCGAGATCTACCCCGTATCCGTCATCACGACCATTCCAAGCGATGTACTACCGGGGACACAAATTACATTGCGACGCTGTGCAGCCCCTGTAACGTGGCGTGCACGACGAGAGAAAAATTACCGATCATGGTGCACAATCTGGCCTACGATTTGGCCGGACTGCTGCGGGAATTTCACCTTCTCGGGTGGAAGCGAGCTCCCTTCATCGTTGCCAGTTCCATGGAAAAAATTCGATCGTTCGAAATTGGCACCTTCCTATTCAGAGATACCATGCAGTACCTAAATTCGTCGCTGGGAGAGCTCGTGGAAACCGTCAAATCCATGGGGGGCGCAGAGGCGTTCCAGTGCCTGAAGCAGGTACTTGGAAACGACTACGAAATTCTGCTTCGTAAAGGTGTATTCCCATATAGCCACGTTAATTCTTTTGCGGTGTACGACGAATTGGCTCTGCCGGCAAAATCTGCCTTCCGAAATGATCTCACTGGGGAGGATATAAGCGAGGAAGACTACCAGTATGCGCTGCAAGTACTTGAACATTTTGGATGCTCGAATCTGAGGGATTATAATGCACTGTACCTGAAAACGGATGCCCTATTACATGCTGATGTAATGCAGCACTTTCGACGACTGTGCTACGACGCGCGTGGATTAGAATTGCTTCGTTGTGTTTCTCTGGCATCCTATTCGTGGCAATGTGCTCTAAATTACACGCAGGCAAAATTGGAGTTAATCATCGACGAGGACATGTACAGAACCATCGAGTCGGGTGTTAGGGGCGGGCTCTGTCAGGCGAGCAGGCGTCATTTGCGGGCTAACAACCCTCTGTGTAGTGGCTATGATCCCGAAAAAGAGGAGGTGTACATATCATACATAGATTGCAACAATCTTTACGGATTCAGTATGGTAAAGCACCTCCCCGTCGGCGATTTCGAGTGGGTCGAGGATTTTAGCTCTGTGGATTTTATGCGTCACCCCACGGATTCGGAGGTGGGGTACGTGTATGTGTGTGACTTGGAGTATCCAAAATCTATCCACGCTCTAACGCGGTACTTCCCCCTGGCTCCCGAGAAGGCTGTGGTCCCGGAGGAATGGCTCTCGCCATTCCAGCGAGGTCTTCTCGAAGAATTAATGTATCAGCCAGCTAACAGCAAAAAGCTGTTGCTGACGTGCAAGGACAAGGTCGAGTACGTCGTTCATTACGCACTGCTCGCACTCTACTGTAGATTGGGCATGAGGGTGACAAAAATTCACCGAATTCTAAAATTTCGTCAGGCACCATTCCTGCGTCCCTACATTGAGGACAATGTTGAGAGGCGCGTTGCCTCAGGCACGACGTTTGAAAAAAATTTCTACAAAATCTCAAATAATGCGGTCTTTGGAAGAACGCTTTTAAATAAATTTAACATGAGGGATATTCGAGTAGCCTTCGATGAGGAGACGGCGAGTCGCCTCGGGAGTCGGGCAGAATGCGTGCGAATGGAAATTTTGTCCCCCGATTGTGTCATGTACGAAATGCGCAAAAGAAAAGTGCGATGTGATTTCCTCTTGCAGATTGGCTTCACGATTTTAGAACTGAGTAAATTAACGATGTACTCGTTCTACTACGAAACTCTGCTGAGCAAGCTCACTTGTCCGGTGATTACCTGCTACTTTGACACGGATTCTCTGATCCTCGGCCTATTCTGCAAGGATTACGAAGATCAGTTACGTGTGATCGCCGACGACCATTTAGACTTGTCTTCCTTCGATCGGGGTCATCCACTGTACAGCGAGAGGAATCGTGGTAGGCTTGGTGCATTCAAAAGTGAAACCGGTAGCATACCCATAGAGGAAGTAATATGCTTGAAAGCCAAAATGTACTCCATCAAACTAGCTGGGGGAAAACAAATTGCAAGAGCTAAAGGGGTCAAAAAGAACATTGTGCGCAAACACCTCCTCCATGATACGTACCACAATACCCTGTTCAAGCACACTAGCATATCGCACGAACAGGTGTCAATAGTGGGAAAGAAACAGTGCATGTACACCATCAGAAATGTGAAAAGAAGTCTGATGGCGTACGACGACAAACGATACCTCTACAATGACATCGACTCCTACCCATACGGAAGCTGCGAATATGGTAAGCTTGAGTGTATGACGGAGATAGCGTGATTTAACTGGGCATTCTTTCTCTCCTCAGATAATGCAGAGGATGAGAAGGAGTAGCGTCAGTTGGACCAGTGGAAGGATATGGTAGCTCGTTCTCTTCTCGCTCGTCTCATGCACGCTGGCGCTGGACACCTGCAACTGAAGACGCATGAAACTTGAGAAGGATAAGCACACCTACTCGCTTGAATGCCCTGGTGATATCTTCACTATCACAGATTGGTATGTGGTACCTATGCGGTCCAACATTAAGCTGGACAAGAACGCTACTGGATCGCTACGCACGTGCCTTCAACCACTGGACGTAAGCGTCCAGTGCGCGTGGAATGTGTCAACTCACGGAGGATGAAACTTTTCTTAGCCGCTGTCCCAGAGACACCTTCATGATTCGTCACTTCCGAGGAACCATGCCCAGCATCAAAGGAATCAATCTCTCCAAGACAGCCATGATGTACTCAATAAACGTTGCAATGTATTCCTTTTGTTTGTCTAAGATAGAGCTGTAGCGGGGTCACTGGGTTGGCCGATCAGCTGTCCTAGAAGGAGCCAATCAGCGCGAAGTGGATGGATCAATCAGCAATCAGTAGGTTTGGAGGGGCCAATCTGCGTGAAGTGGGCGGAGCCAAAAGGGGGCCTGTCAATCAAAGTGGGGTCATTTTGAACCAATCAGCGTGAAGGGGTGGAGCTAAACAAGGGGCCTGTAAATCGAAGTGGGGTCATCTCAAACCAATCAGCATGAATGGGCGAGCCAAAAAGGGGCCTGTCAATCAAAGTGGGGCCACTAACCAGAGGGATTAGAACTGGCTTGTGTTGGATTAGAAATTCCTAGAACTGGATTAGAAAAAGGATGTCCTTATAGCGGTCCCCCCTATACTACTCATGCTGACTCCATTTTATATAAACACATATAGTCTACTGCTAAGGGACAGTCAAACGGTTTACTCTCGCTTCGTCTGTTTTCTTTTTTTGCATCGAAACGATGTTTGTGAAAGCACGATCGAAATTTTACATTCGGCAAGCCAACTCTTTTTTCGCAAACAAGTATAGACGACGTACAGGACCTATACCGGTTTTGTTCACGTGGCGACGCAGCACAGTGTGCGATTGCACATGGAGTTGGGTGTGTTAGTACCCATTTACCATTTTCCCAAGGTGCCTTCACCGCATACAGTAGACCACCAATGCTGCATACACAGACCATGATTCTCAACTACCTACAATTTTACTGTTTCGAAAGAGAATAATATGCGCTAAGCGTCTCACGTGACAAGTACCCTGTTTGAAAAATGGTACGCTTGCACATTTGTTCGTCCTTGCTCCTTCACCCCTACGTAAAGGAGTATCATTGTAAAACATTGAGCATGCCATCGCTTGCGCCTTGTGACGCCACCGTGAACCGCATGCTACCAGGATTGGCCGATGCTCTTGGGTGAAAGTATCTTGCAAACTCAATGTAGGGAGGCACCGATAACACGCGTCAATACCGTTAACAGAGGACAAGAATTGTGAGGAGGAGGAGGAGAGGAGAGGAGGAATGTGGATGTGCAATGAGGAGGGGGTTTGAACCGTACGTGGTTGCGAAATCGCGCACTTTAACCCCGAAGGATTTATCGTATAAAAATTCCCCAAGGGCAAGTGTTGTCATGAGCAAACATCTAATAATCTGTTCGGGATAATTTACAGCTCATTAAATGCATGAGCTGTGCCAAAACATTTGGCGATGATGCTGTAGCGTAAAGTGAAAAAGTGAATGTTCGTTGCCTGACGACTGTGAAAGAGATATGCCTAACATGGGTGTCGGACTCGAGACCCTCGTGTGAGCTGTTTCAGTCGTATTTGGCTCGCGACTAAAGCCTCGAGTGATGAATTATGGCATTTCGTAGAGCAATTATCAACGCTGCGAGTTTATACCTTCGTGGATATTCAGTCCGCAACGTAACACCCCGATCCGGCGATCCGATGTTATGCCGATGATGCAAATAACTTTTTGCGGTAGTTCTGGGGTATCATGCACTCGTATATCTTTCGTTTTGGCACAGGCACTGTCATGATGGATGCTGCCTATGAGATAAGACCTGAACTAGTCTACCGTTCAGAAGACGTCTCTGGAAAGAAGTACTCATACCGCGCACGTCCAGAATCGTATGGAAATCGCGTGAAGCAGTATGCTGTGCGCCACACCAGGCCCATACATGAGAGGTACGCGTCGTTGGCTAGCAGAAAATCATCGTTCGACATTTATCCTGCAACTGCGAAGGGAAACACAGAAAAAATGGCGAAAGCTGGATTCTTCTACACTGGTAATCAACATTTTTTGTTTCGTCAACCGATGCCTCCATGTCCCATTTGAGAATTTCACGGTTCGAAATTCCTGCATATAGTTGAAAGTACATGCAACATTCAGATGCTTAGGAGACACTTTGTGGAAGTAATGTAAAACCACACGTTACTTCCACAAAGTGACTCACAACCTGTTGGCCGTTGCGAAAAAATTTCAAGTCAGTCTCGTTTTCAAGAACAACTTCCGTCTTGACCACCTCGCGCCTTTCGCCAAACCTGGAGTTACTTGCAAGAATCACCGGAGCAAATTTGTCCCCTGTTGTTCAAACGCCGTTTATCGGACATCCCTAGCTTGTGGTTTCTGTTATATATTGGCCAGACAAAACGTTGCTTAAATGATCGCTTGAGAGAGCATTCATTTAAAGTACAAAAATAAAGCTTCTAACTCTTAAATTGCCAAGCATTTGGAAGAATGCTCAGATTGCTTTTGTCGCGTGTTGAGTGAGGCCAGGAGACAAAAGGCGTCAAGTCGGACCAAACTATTTTATTGACCGTTCTGGCCGGTCGCTCGAGTAGAAGAAGAAGAAGTAACTAGCTCGCGTCTCGTGAGCGCGAGATGGCAGGGCACAAACAGGGTCATGTGGCCAAAGGCGATGTTGGTGCAGCTAGTGCTGCTACATCATCCTCCCTCCCCTGGAGAAAGATGATGCTGAAGCTGCAGGCTGGACAGTGCTGTGCAGATCCCACGATACGTGCTTGCTTGAAACTGGGCGCAGTGGGAAAGATCGAGATGCGGCTGAGGGGGCGGCTCGATTGTCATTCTGTGCGTCAGGCTCGTTCGAAGAGTCTGAAGAAACTTCCAGCTGGGTGAAATGCGCCAGAGATTAGGGGTCTAGGTGAGCGGGCTGCAGCCTATCGATGGAAATGTTGTCCTCGCGGCCATTAAGCTGTACACGGTAGAACTTGGCGTATCGGTGCAGAACTTGAAAGGGGCCGTCGAAATGAGGTTGAAGGGGCTTACGAACGGCATCCCGGCGAATAAAAACATGTGTACAGCTTTCAAGCTCTGGGCTGATGAAGGGATGGCTACGAAGGTTTCGTCGGGTTGGGGAAGGGCAGAGCTGGGACATTGTCAAACGGAGTTGGTGAAGGAATGACGATGGCTCGGCTGCTTCGGGGCGCACAGGATGGAAGAATTCTGACGGCAAACGTAGTGACGTCCCGTAGACGAGTTCTGCGCTGGAGGCGCCGATGTCTTGCTTGAGGGCCGTCCGAATACCGAGCAGCACTGTAGGAAGAGCGGCGAACCACTGGGTACGCTCACGCGCGCAGGAGAGGGAGGCCTTAAGGTGACGGTGAAAACGCTCAACGAGCCCGTTTGCTTGGGGGTGGTATGAGGTGGTTCGTATCCGATGTGTGCCGAGGGTCTCCAAGAGCTGGGTGAACAGCCTGGCTTCAAATTTGCGGCCGCGATCTGTGGTAAGGGTAGCAGGCACACCAAAACGGGCTATCCAGCCGTGCAAAAAGGCTTCGGCAACGGTCTCGGCGGTGGAATCGGCGATGGGAATTGCTTCTGGCCACCTCGTAAATCTGTCAACGCATGTTAACAGGTATGAATGACCATGCGACGGGGGTAGCGGGCCCACCAGATCGATGTGCACGTGGGAAAATCGGGCGTCAGGGAGCGGGAATGCTGCTAAAGGTGCCTTGTTGTGCTGGTTGACTTTCACACGTTGGCAGACGAGGCAAGCGCGGGTCCATGCCCGAACGTCGGCGTTCATCGATGGCCATAGAAAGCGGGTGGTGAGCAGCTTCTGCGTGGCGCGGATACCAGGGTGGGCTAGGGCATGCACGCTATCAAAGACAAGGCGACGGAAAACCTGCGGAATGAACGGCCTGGGTCTGCCCGTGGAGATGTCGCAAGTTAACTTGAGGAGCGATCCGGGCAGAGGCACCTCTTCGAAAGAAAGAGTGGTGGCAGAATCTCGCAATTTCCGAAGCTCTTCGTCTGACTGCTGCGCCTCGGCGATCTTGGAATAGTCTATCGTCAACTTCGGAAAGGTGACAGCATCGACGTGCATCCTGGACAGAGCATCCGCTACAGGGTTGTCGGTTCCGTTCACGTGGCGAATGTCGACGGTGAACTCACTTATGAAGGCCAGGTGCCGGGCTTCACGGGGAGTGTAACTGTCGGCAGCCTTGGACAGGAACGCGTAAGTCAAAGGCTTGTGGTCTGACAGGATGTAGAACGTTCTTCCTTCGACGAAATACCTGAAGTGGCGGATGGCTAAATAGGCAGCGAGCAGCTCACGGCCAAACGCGCTGTAGCGGGACTGCGCTGGAGAGAGCTTCTGCGAGAAGAAAGACAAAGGTCTCCACTGCCCGTCGATGTACTGCTGTAAGACACCGCCAACAGCATGGTCAGAGGCGTCAACCATGATGTTAGTTGGCGCGCCGTGTTTCGGGTAGACGAGGACAGTAGCGTCTGCAAGGGCTTGTCTGGCAGCGAGGAAAGCGGTGTTCGCTTCTTCCGTCCACGAAAACGGCGTTGAAGATGGCGTGCCGCGCAGCATGTCTGTCAGAGGTCGCAAAATGCGCGCACAGCAGGGAATAAATCGTCGATAAAAGTTCACCATTCCCAAAAACTCTCGCAGCTTACGCAGTGACGTTGGTGTTGGGAAGTTGCGTATGGCAATAACTTTGTGGTCGAGAGGGCGGATGCCGTCGCTGCTGATTAGGTGCCCGAGGAACTCCAGCGATGGCTTGCCGAACTCGCATTTTTCGGCGTTCACAACAATGCCGAACTCTTGGAGACGCTGGAAAAGCGCGCGAAGGTGGTCTTCGTGCTCCTCGGGGGACCCGCTGGCAACGAGGATGTCATCTATGTAGGCAAACGCAAAGGGAAGGCCGCGCAGCACTTGATCCATAAAACGTTGGAAGGTCTGGGCGGCGTTTCGCAGACCAAAGGGCATCCTGAGATATTCGAACATGCCGAATGGTGTAACGATGGCAGTCTTGGAAACGTCGGAGGGTTCTACTGGAATGTGATGGTAAGCTTTTACCAAATCGACCTTGGAGAACATGGTCATGCCGTGGAGATTGGAGGCGAAATCGTGAACATGCGGGATGGGATAGCGATCTGGCACAGTAACCTTATTAAGGGCTCTGTAGTCGCCGCACGGCCTCCAATCTCCGGTCTTCTTCGGTACCATGTGCAAGGCTGATGACCAACTGCTGGAAGAAGGCCGGACGATTCCAAGCTGGAGCATGTGTTGGAATTCCTTTTTCGCAATGGCGAGGCGCTCAGGGGCCAGGCGACGAGGACGGGCATGCACGGGAGGACCTGTAGTGACAACGTGGTGAGTCACTGTGTGCATCACGGGCCGCTCGGTGTTACATGGCTTCAAGAGGGATGGGAACTCCTGCAGGATGGCGGAGTATGGACAGTTTCCAGCCTTGAAGCGGGCGATGCGGCTGCACACTGAATGGCGACAGGGAATGCCGTTGACGCGAAACCGGGTTTGTGCATCCCAGAGCAAACGTTTTTTCATGTTAACCATGAGACCGAAATGGCTCAGAAAGTCTGCTCCCAGAATAGGGTACTGCAAGTCAGCCACAAGGAAAATCCATGCGAAGGAGCGGCGGAGGCCCAAGTCGAGAGTGAGGGAATGCTCTCCGTACGTCGCAATCGGCGTGGAATTAACAGCTTGCAGGGTGCGGGACGTTGGCTTGCGTGGTGAACGAAAAAGAGAGGACGGAAGTACACTGACGTCAGCGCCGGTGTCAACAAGAAACTTTAGTCCGGAATTGTTGTCAAGAACAAAGAAGAGGCGGGATGGACGAGTGCCAGAGTCACCAGCCGCCATATCTAGTGACTGGCTCGGGAGTTTCCCTGGAAGGTGCATGGTGGTGTACAGTTGCGAGCCTTGGTGCGGAAACGGCGATGATACCAGCAAATTCCAGCTGGAGATGGGGAACGTCGATGCGCGAAGCGGGATCGGCGTGGAGACGGAGAAGGACTGCAGTGGCGGAGGGCTGCAACCTCCAGCTGCAGGTTGGAGATCTGTTCCACGAGCTGAGAAAGGTCCACTGCTTGCGGCGAGCTGGAACCAGTAGCCGTAGGCGGAGAAGGGGGGTGCGAGGCCACAGCTGCGATCTGCGGTGGTGCCATTTCCATGATCTTGTCGGCAAGGTTGGCCAGGTCGTTCAGGCTCATGGTGCCAGCAGCGGCTAAAACCATGCAGACATTGGCCGGCAACCGCTGGAGGAAGAGTTGGCGGAGCAGGGAATCGTCGATTACGGCGCTGTCGGGACGATCGCCGAGCAGTTGGCGCATACGCCGTAAGAGCTGAGAAGGCGCGCGATCTCCGAGTTCTTCTTGGGTCAGCAGGCGCTGGAATCGCTTTTGCTCCGACATAGACGTCCGGCGAATTAATTCAGTCTTGAGCACGTCATATGGTGATTGTGTCGGTGGGGAGGCAACCAAGTCGCGCACCTCGGAAGCATCAGTAGGGGAAAGTGCGGCAACGACGTGGTAGAACTTCGTCAGTTGGTCACTGATGAGACGAAGGGCGAATTGGGCCTCAGCTTGCCCGAACCATACGACGGGATCGGCGGCCCAAAACGTCGGCAGCTTGATAGCGACGGCGGAAACTTGCGGTGGGGGCAACAGGGGCGCCGCAATAGCGGGCACCGCAACGTTCTGTTGCTGTGGTCCTGGGACTTGCTGGACTGGCGGAAAGTGGCCTGCTGGTCGTGGGAGAGGGCCAGTAGCAGAAGGGGGTCCAGTGGCCATCACGTCCGGTTCACCAGTTGTCGCGTGTTGAGTGAGGCCAGGAGACAAAATGCGTCAAGTCGGACCAAACTATTTTATTGACCGTTCTGGCCGGTCGCTCGAGTAGAAGAAGAAGAAGTAACTAGCTCGCGTCTCGTGAGCGCGAGATGGCAGGGCACAAACAGGGTCATGTGGCCAAAGGCGATGTTGGTGCAGCTAGTGCTGCTACACTTTCCTCTATGGGATGAAACAATTGTAAAGGCTTCCGAAGTGGACCCTCACAGAAGGCTTTTAAGAGAGACTCTATGCATAACCTCTTGCGCGAACTGTGCCACCAACCCATCCGTATCCTCGGTCCGGCCTTGAACAGACTGCTCTTTCTCCCGAACTGACCCCTTTTTGTCCTCATCTGGTTGTTTCTCTTCCCCCTGTTGTGTGTATATTTCCTGTATGTGAAGTAAAATTTTTAGCTGTGTTTGAGACTTCGTGTTTGTGTCTGTCCCATCAGGTTCCCTAGTCTCGAGGTTTTACATCATGCATCATCTTCACCAGCTTGCTTGCTTCCTAGCCATTTTTTCGTTGTCATATCGTTCTTAGTTCACCACCTTGTACCACTGCAATACGAACACTGCCACTTTTGCATTGCATCTGCGAAATTTTTACATATGGAAATTACCGCTTGAGTAAGCGTCGCACGCACGTTGCACTTCACTTTCGCCTGAAGTGAAAGCATTGTGGAAGGATTGATTTTTTTTCTTCTATTTTTCTAGCTCAGTTAATCGCGTTAGTTCAACTAACGCGTGACATTAGAACAATCTGCCGTAGTGTATCTAAATGGCGTTTTGAGCATATAACTCGCATTCTTGTGTGGTCTACACTATTATTAATTGCACACGTAACATGTAACACGTAAACATTCGCGGGCTCCTTGACAGTGTTTTATTTTTTTTCCCCTTTTCGACGTATTATTAATTGCTAAACTTTAGCACTTTAGCAAACTTTACCGTTTAGTACTTTTTAATGTTGCACTTGACGAACTGCTGCTTCTACACTGTCAGAGGAAAAGGTATAAAAAGCGTATGCATAAAAAAGCCAAACTAGGGAGGAAGTACCATTTTTGTACCTATGTCAACTGTCTATACCATTGTTTAAACCAAGTGTAACTCACTGATAGCAGTAGCTAATCGTATAGTACGGGGCTGGCTTCATGCATGCGCAATGTGCAGCGCCACATTAATTTGGTGTGGAGATTGTGCTGGGTTAGTTCGAGTAATTTGAGTAATAAACACAGTCCTTAAAGCAGTAATATATTAACCAGTTGGAGGAAATATTTTTAATGACTTTTATTCGCTACCAAAATAACAATCTATGCGTGCTATCCTCACCCGTGTGGTTTAATCGCGAGCTAGGACGGCTCCACATGTGGCCTAGCCATGTGGTTGCGTGTTCTACCAGTATCTGTTCCTCAGCAAACACGTCACAGGCTTGTGCGTGTGCAAGTGTTTCTCGCTTGCTTGTCTTTATTTTACGTATTTCTTCGGTTTCTTGTATCTCATTTTCTTCCTTTTTTTGCGTTTTGGAGTGGGATGTGGCGGTAATATAAATGGAAAGTTTCTGGTTTTTGAAATAAATAAAAAAAAAAGATTATCGAGCTACCGCCAACGGCTACGCGGTGCAAACAATGCGTAGTCAACCAGTTGTCGAAGCTGTATCGAAAATGAAACGAGATTCTATTCATATTGTATACGGGGAATTAGGGTTGCCACCTTTCGGAGTGAAAAATACCGGCTGAGGCAGAGGAGGTGGAATAGAGGGAAAGGAGGAAAGGCTCGTGGGAAAGGGAAAGTGGGTGAGGAACGTTGTAGCTGGCTCGACACAACCACGAACAGCTTTACACAACCACAGCTCTTGTACCCTCCGAACACAAGACGTATTGAATAACAACGAATAATAATAATAATGAATAACTAAGAAAACGACTGGTGACTGCGGAGTTTCGTCTGTGCTCCAGATTTATTCAAGCTGTAGTGGAATGTTGTAGGAAAAACCCCGTAAAAGCCCTTATGAAAGGTCTTGAGCCACAAATACCGGCAAAAGGCTGCCGGTATCATCTTCCTACCGGCAACCGGCCGTGCCGGTATAATACCGGCCTGGTGGCAACCCTACTTGTAATACGCTCTCTAATTCCTACCTAATATTGTTTCTAGTTTCTATAAAATATCGTTTCCAGCTTCGATTCAAATTTGCTATCCAGTTTGTATCTGTTTCTATCACCAATTATTGAAAGGAACCACATCCAAGCCCAGATAAATGCTGTATACACTCTCTATTCAGGATTAATTCTCTCATTCTATGTTCTTGTTTACAAACTCTATACAATCTAGAAAACTTTTTTCATAAGGGATTTCGCCGGCAAGGGAACGAGAAGCAGCGGCCCTGTGGGCGCTGCACACCGCCTATTTCGAAGTCATGGTCGCATTTTATTGCTCCTCGACCACAGAGCACGGTACCAAAAAGTTTCATACGAATTACTGGAATAGCTTTTGTGCGATTTTATTAACTTCGCTGCAAGAAGAGGCGTTGCATTGTGACAGCTTGGCGGCATTTCCTCTCTAGAAGAGTCATACGATAGCGACAAATGATTGCACGCCTCCACCAAAGATGAGCTGGCTGAGCGGCGGCCGCCTTGCAGCGGCGTATCACTTAAGTTCGGAAGACACACCGAGAAGAAAGAAAACAAACGCAGTTGCCAAGCAGTGGAGGTGTGACGTTTAAACGTTCCACGCATTTATCAGGGTGGAACACTTAGAACCAGTGAAGCGTAAGCGAATTGTGGAGACAGAGATGTCGTCCTCACGCAACACGCTCAGGGTCGCCTTCATGGATGCAAAGTCATTGTATGCTTATGATCAATACTTATGGTCAGGTCTGTATACTCAAAATGCATTCTCTCTGTTTCTCAAAATACACGTCACTACTCAAAATACACAAAGGGCTAGTTTGAATAGTCTGTTGCTTTTCGGCAATGTTCCTCAGTGTCGAACTACGAACGAATTGTTCGTAACAATTGATCATAACCACGTGAAACCTGTATTTCAAACCGAGAAACAGACAGGAGGAAGCTTGACACTGCAAGCGATTCCACATGACCTGATTACAAAGGTGCTTACGTGGTTCTTATACTTTGCGTGATCACGTTCTTCTCTCCGCGCAGGTGCTCAAGATCGCACAACCTGCTTTCAGTGCGGCAACTCTCGTTGCAATTGGAGCGATGAGGACGACCCATTATTTGAACACGCCAGGTGGTACAGAGACTGTCCTTACGTCATTCTACAGCTTGGTGATGCGGCTATAGAGAACATTAGACGGGAACACAGCAATACACTGGCAGAGGTAATTTACCCTCCACCCGCGATAAAGCTGCCCAACCTAGAGGAATCTAGTGAATC
Organism: Ornithodoros turicata; assembly: GCF_037126465.1. Taxonomy (NCBI): domain Eukaryota; kingdom Metazoa; phylum Arthropoda; class Arachnida; order Ixodida; family Argasidae; genus Ornithodoros; species Ornithodoros turicata. The sequence continues at coordinate 840,748 of NW_026999351.1, read as the reverse complement.
AAGCCCTTGTACAACCGCAGCGTATACCGTGCTAACAGCATGAGGCGCAAAGTGTACGTAGTAGCTGAGTTGGGGCAGGTTGCTTTGGGGTGTTTGTTTACATCCTTCTGTTCCTGTATTTGGTGGACATCTCCCCCTGCAAGCGCTCCTCCTTCACTGTGCATACTGAACATTCTAAGTTTTGTTCTAAATTTGCTAAATATTTTTCGAATGCTTTTCTTTGTTGTACACTGCACCTTCCCGTTGTTGTTTTGTCGTACGCATTTTCTGCATGCTTTTCTGCTGTGCATAGTGTCCGTTGCTGGTGGTTTTGTTATAGAGATCTCACTGAATGCTTTGCGGTTGGAACAACAACAACTTTATTTTTTCTTTGAAGGGAGGTTCATCGCCAGAGGCGATACTCTACCCTATTGCTGGTGGGGATGCAGGGAATAAAATAACGAGCCCCTTCACAATAACAACCGAAGTCCGATGGTGTCCAGAAATGTCAAAAGAGCTTTGAGCGCAGATCGTTGCTGGGCTGGATTGGGCCAGGGACCAAGCAATCTCCGCATATCTTGCGAGTTTTAAAATAAATAAAGTAGGAACATGACTTTGGCCACTCGGAGTCCAGCAACTCAAGATGGGCGTAGCCTTCATCCAGTGTCGCACTTATAAGCGGACGCTCTCAGTGGTAAATAATACTGCCATGGTCATGGTGAAATGGAAAAAGTGCCGTCTTTCCATGGTCTCGTGTACTATGTAGATATTACAGGGAATGAGTCATGAAAATTCAAAAACAATAATGGAAAGTCACTCATATTCCATCGCACAACAGGAATAGCCATTACCCGAATTCAATACCGAACGATAATTTTCGTTTCCCTTTCGGTTTCTGGTAGTCGAGGACCGTGGTAAGCGTTTCCGTTATCGTTACCACCTCACATTTCGGTAGTATACCGTTTCTGTTTCGTTTATCATTACCGTTACCCTTCCCTGCCATCAATGTCCGACTCATTAAATTTTTTTTCTGTCTTTTTTGTTCTGCGCGATGAAGCTGTGCACGTGGTGTTACATTAAAAAAAACGAATTATTTTTACAAAATAAGGTAAAGCAGCAATAAAGGAGGACAGGTCAGCCAGGCACCACACCGGCCTGCTATTCCGGCTTGAAAAAGGGCGTATGTCATGCTCCTGGGTTTTGTTCAATTCCTCCTAGGTCACACCCTCAAAAAAGATTCTAACAGGGCATTCTTGTTGAGTAGACACATGCCTATGCATATCACATTTTGCATATGCGTTATTCGAGGAAACTCAGCTGTAGTTACTTTACAGCGACATTACTTTACCTTTTTTCTCCGTTTGCGATTTTGCGACTTATCCCCTTATTGCATAGAGAGGCTCAATTATAGGTGGTGGACGCTGCCAACACGTTTGTGTGGTGCGCTAGCTTGCTTACCTGTCCTCATTGCCAAGTTCTCCGTTGAATTTGTTATCGAGCAGAGATGACCTTCGTCGAGACTACAAACTTTCGTAGTATATTTTGAACTCGTTCTCTTGTCATTATTCAACTATAAAGGTCGCATGTCGTCTTATTTTCTACTTCTAACGGGACAATAGCGTCACGTTAGTATTCAGAGGCAGAAGGCACTGGGGGAGCGTCGGGTGACATTTGGAAGAAAGAACATTAAATTGAAATGTATCATTCACGTTAGAAGAGTGTGGTAGGGTCGGTAGATGTCGTACAGTCGAGACAAATCAGTCTTTATTTTCCCATGGAGCGGCTCGTCGCGTGATCTGTTGTTCTTTATCCGACGCTCACTCCCAAGCGGAGTGCAACGTCAGCACGTAGGGTGCATTTTACACTCCCCTATCGCATGATTGGATGGAGATGGATGGGAGAAGCATCCTGAGTTTCTGTGCCATGAAAGTTCCGGTATAGAACAAGAAGTACGGACTCAAACGGTATCTCAGCGTTACTTGCGCTCGACTGGAAGGAACGTCTCATGTTGCCGATGCTCGAGGCAGTTGCCTCTTTTACTGTAAATAAAGTATGTTGAAACAACTTGATATCTGGGCTTGTACCGGTGCTGCGGACACAAAGACGTGGGCCGTAGGTGCCAACTTGTAGTTGCGGCGTAACCGCTACACACAACGCTTGTTGGTCATTCGTCTCTAATGTCATTACATCGATGTCACCACACTGATACACGCACTCAAGATACGACGTTTTAAACCAAAATAAATGTATTTTCTCAAACAATCGTCGCATGTCTCCTGTGAAGATATCATTTTCGTCTAATTAAAAGACAAACCGTGACGGTGCACCAAGCAACGTGTTGTTCTTGAGCAATCGTCCCGTCTTCGTGAATTTGTAACGACGTGTTCGTGGTGTTGATGCTTTGCCGTTTGCAGGAAAGACTGCAAGGGAGGAGCCGACGCGGTATCCTGAGGACCCCAAAGTTTCAGAAAGTGCTCTCCTCTCTCTCCGAGTCACACTCATAGTTTGAAAAATACCCTTTCATTTGAAATGTAGAAGAGTAGTATGTTCGTACAACATTCTGCGGGCTGAATGAGGATTCTCAACCGCGGTTAGAAGAGTCGTCGTAGACTGAGAGCCGTACAGTTTAACCTTTAATATTCGAACTTTCATTACAGAAGCTGATACAGGTGACTTGAGCAAGTGCATCATCTGCAAGACGGGAGATAGACACATGATCTTCCTTCCATGCAGTCATCTTGTCTCCTGCACTGAATGTGCCGCATCCTGCACCGTCTGTCCATCATGCGAGCGCAAGGTCGCAACCACGAGGGAGGTTTTCTTGGCCTGAAAACATGGGAAAGTGATGGGTATGCAAAAGGCCAGGACTGGCTGTCACATGGCATTACACCACTCAACAACACAACGCACGCCGGGGATGTCCCGAAATTGCAGGAACACATAGAGAAAACTGACAGAGCTATTAGGCAGGTTTAAACTCCGACGTGCGAATGGCAACGCGAACGGTGGATGAAGAACCTTCCCCGTTGGACTGCCACTAAATACCAGAAAAAAAGGTGCGACGACGTCAGGGTACACCCCCGTGCACCTCTGATAGGTCGGGTAGCTGACGACGTGCGAAGTGTGCGTAGTGAGAGGTGTTCAGCACGCGGTACGCACCACTGGACGTCGACTGCCTCACGAAGTAAAGCCATGAATCATTATAAATATTTTTATTATTGCAACTATTATTAATTGGAGAGCACGACATTCCGGCGCAGGTAGGCTTTTACAGGGTAGGACCTTGTATACAGAGTGTCCCAGCTTTATGCGAACATATTTATAAATAGAAAATATATATTAGGGAATTGCGGATATTAGGGAATATTAGGGAATTATATATTAGGGCGCAGGCAAGTGACACGATCTTTGGTCGGCACTAACAGTGCGTCTCGACGAGACATCGATGTTCCACGGGGACGTCTCGCCGAGACGAGTCCCAAGTAGGACGAAATCTTGACCTTTACATGGGATATGTGGCACTCCCACAATATGTCTTCGGAAAAATATACACCAAGCGTCTTAACGACCCTTACAATTTCAATCTGATCATGGCCCAGATATACACAAACATAATCATATATATCGTCATATCATCAATCATATGTATACATCAATATAATCATTTGAATGAAGCGAATAAAATCATAATAATAATAATAATAATACTTATTATTATTATTATTATTATTATTCAATAACACGTTTTCTGGACAACCTGTACATGAGGTGCTCCTGTCAGGGTACAGCATATCGGGACTCGTATGGTCTGTTTCTGCTAGCGAGGGCTGATATCGACCATTTTCAAATGACATCTTACAATAATATTTAAAAAAAGCTTACTCCCAGCAGAATGCACCGTCAGATTAGTAGTATGGGATGGACTCTCATAGTGCACAACGCTACAAGGCTTCTGGACGCCATTAATTAGCAATTAGAGCTAATTGGGACCCCCCACATTAATCAGCATCATCCAATGAGTCATCACACTAATTGGGGAACGTCTATCTCGTGTCCAGACCACCCTGAACGTTGTGCACTGCGAGAGTCCATAAAAAAGAAAAAAATAGATAGAAATAGAGTGGAGAGAAGGAGTTTAATTGAAGATCAACGGCGCCATCTTGAAGAAAGCGGTCCGGAAAGGCCGCTGATCGTCGCTGGGCGACGGAGCACAGAGGCAGGTTGCAAAGCATCGCAGCTATGACCACCAGTTCCGGACATCCTGTGACGTCAGCTGTGACATCATCATGGCATGTCTGGGCAAGTTAGGACAGCTCTGGGCATGCAAGGAGAAAAACACTCGTAATACAGAGGCTGGAAAAGCAAGAGTATGCAAACCACCAATAGCTAACAACAAAAAAAATTAGTTACACAACAAATGAGCCCACCAGAACAGGAGCGCAGAACCATGCGACTGCTCCATCCGAGAGGCAGGCAGAAACTGACTCGTAATGGTTTTTGTCCTGTATAAACCCCGCAGCTGCACCCCCTAGCGGTTACTTTCTCAACTAATCTCACAACAAAATTATTAAGAATCACGCCAGCGCTACTCCCGGTCCCAAGGCAGAAGATGATAGGAAATGGCGTGAATGCCCGGACAACAGCAACCAGCACCCGACGTGCACGGGCACGAAAATCGCAAACAAAGCGGGAACAAAGTTGGCGAAAGCATTAGTTACACAACAAATCACCTCACCACAGTAGGAGCGCAGACCGATGCGACTGCTCTCGTCGACAGCCAGGGATCAAGTGACGATGGAGCGAACGACCGCACGTCTTCTCCCAACGAGAGCCAGAGGTGGACTGACGTAAGCGCCACTCTACGGGTGCTACGCATGCGCGCGCTCGTAGCGCCCTCTGCGCGCTCCTACCGCCACCTGCGAGAGGCTAAGAGAGAAGAGCATTCCTGCGCCCCCTGCTGGCCGTTCTCATTGGTCGTGAGGCTAAGTGAGAAGAGCATTCCTGCGCCCCCTGCTGGCAGTTCTCATTGGTCCAGACATCATCCTATTGTCTCAGGGCTACACTGTTTTTTTCCACTAATGCTCCTTTGGTCAATCTGCAGTGAAGCCATGGTATGACGTCATCATGCACCTGCGTGGCTCAAGGACGCGTGCGCTCTAGACAGGGGACCTATTATTTATTGAATCACTATCCCAAGATTATTTCCTTTATTCTTCTATAACGATTGCATAGGAAACTATTGCAGAAGAGCACCATGCATGAAAACTGATCGTAGGAATTCCAAAGTCTTACTAAATGAGACTTGCAAAAGAACAAAATATCCTAACATGTAACTCCATCAACGGCTAATAAGAGGACTAGGCACTCAACAAATCAACGCGCGCAGAACTCAGGGCAGCACTATCGTCAAGACGACAATGTTCCTTGTCAAAAAAGAAAAAAATACAAAGCATTAACACAGGAAAGCATGCATATCGGGGCATGTCAGGACACGTCAGGACAAATTCGCACGACTGTTGGGCAACAGAGGAAAACGAACACTTGAACAGAGTGAAAAGACGCTCACCATCATTTTTCCCGTTCACAGCATTCCCTCATTGTAAATCCGCTCGTCACAAAATCCACCTGCATCGTCGAACACCATTCACCAGTGACGAACCACAGATCCGCACCCCATCAGAGGCAGACAGAACCCCACCTAAGCTACGCTCTTCTACTGACGATCAATACAATTGCCAGGATCATAATTACCGTGTCTACACCCGCCAGTGTCCAAGAGAGAAGTGAATCCTTGCGCCCCCTGCAGGCCAGTCTCATTGGTCGTGACGGCATCCTATTGTCTCAGGGCTACCCCGTTTTTTTCCACTAATGCTCCTCTAGACAAGGTCAACCTGCAGTGAAGCCACGGTATGACGTCATCTTGCAGGTGCGTGGCTCAAGAACGCGCACGCTCTAGACATGGGACCTGTTATTTATTGAATCACTATCCCAAGATTATTTCCTTTATTCTTCTATAACGATTGCATAGGGAACTATTGCAGAAGAGCACCATAGAAAAGAGGAGATTATAGCATTTCATTCCCAAAGTCTTACTGTACAGGGAAAAAATGGTGCAGCAAGACATGTTCATCCCACCCGAGAGCCAGGTAGATAATTGAATAATAATGCTTTGTTCCTCCTGAATAAAGTCACACACCTGTCCCCCTCGCGGTTACTCTCTGAACTAAATGAATCGCAAAAGTATTAAGAATAGCACTATTCCCATTCAAGGCAGCACTATCGTCAAGGATATTCCTTGTACAAAAAGAAAAAAAAACTACATGTAGAAGGAAAGCATGTCAGAACAAGCCCAGGCATGTCAGCGCATGTTTGTCAGACAACAAGGGGGAAAAAGCGAAAAGAAACAAAGACGGAAACCAGCATCAAACTATTTCCAAGCACACGCACTCCTCTTGTTCAAAAACAGTGCTCATCATAAATCTGTCCAGGGGAATACACACCATTTTGCTACACTTTTTTCAGTAACAGTCAACGCATTGCTACAGACTGCGTGACATCATCACATCCTGTCTGAAGAAGACACCGGCAAAGACTCCTATTAATTATTGAATCGCAAGATTATTTCCTTTGTCCTACTCTGAATGACATTGATTCTCTCATTAAAATTCAACAAAAAAGCACCCTGCATATTAACTATTTTTACCCCAAAGGCTCATCATGGTCATTAGAATTACAGTAAACTACCACTGCTCCTTAAAATAATAAGTGGGACCACTCAACGTCACCTCCAGGCTTATGTAATACATGACCCTTTCTATGCTCATACATTCGTTGTCTGAGGCTACACCTGCGAGCAAAAACGCGCAAAAGCCGGGTGGGCAAAGTTCCATTCGCGCATTGAGAGCATAAAGGCGGGAAAGCCTGGGAGCAAAGTTCTATTCGCGCACTCCAAAGCACAAGACAGAACGCCTTTACGGGAACATGATGGCATTCCTATACTATATTAATGATTATTGCATTGCAGTTTCGAAAAGCTTCTACAAAACTATAATTTTAGGAGCCCATTAAAATTCAACTTTCTATGGAAACTATAATTGCCCTATAACTTGGATCGCTACTAATGAAGCGCTCCAATTTTTTCTCTCTTCCCATTTCAGCCTTGTCATGCAGTGAAGCCGACTCATATCCAAAATAATTAATTTACACTGAGGGTGCCGTGCTTCAGGAATTCCTATCCTGCGTTCAGATGCAAGCATTTCTTCACGGATACCTTTAACAGCTGACTTCCTCAACATACCGAGCTCCTAACAACATCTAACAAACAATCAGAGAAACCCACTTCTCAGCTGCACCATGCGACTTTCTTCTGCGTAAAATCGGTGATTTGAGGAAGAGAGCAGCGAAAAATTGCGCGCACTTGTGCTTGACTTAAAAAACCTGAAGCATATGCTAATAAACTAAGAAAAAAAGACACTCAGGTCTGGTATGTGATAGTGCCACATGCGCAGACGCATTGCCCTTGCGTAAAGAAAGCACAGGACAGGGATACACAAATTTCCTTAGATGAGCAGGGAAAAGGCTTAAGACCCGAGGTCACCACACATCGCCACGCGGCTAGCAGAACATGACACCAACAAGATACTGGCAGCGGGAAGAACTGCAACACTGCTAAACAAGTCCAGACATGCCACGATGACGTCACAAATCAGGAGAAAAAAAAGCACACGCATGCACGCACAGAGGACAACGCATTAAACACACGGAGCGCTCAGGAATAATCGTAGCGTTACCGCACATCGCTACGAAGCTCAACGTCTAACACAAGACGACAGCAACAACAAGATATTAACGAAGGGTAAAAATTGCAACACTGATCAAGTCCAGACATGCGACATCGCATACAAAACACTGCTCATCGGGGAAAAGGCCTAAGCCCGCGGCGGATCATCATAGAGCATACACAACTTCATTTTTCTACTTCGCGTAAACTAAACGCGGTCTGCTTGGAAAACGACGTACACATTTTCTTAAGGAGCAGAGAAATATAGAAATTTCTACTCCGTGCTCAGATACCAGCATTTCTGCTCAAAAACCTGCAAAATTAAGCACTGCTTACTTCGTCAAGATATCGAACACCCAACAAAATCAAACAAACAACCCCACTTCCACTGGTAGAACACTATTCAGCTATTACGCAGGAGGCTTTCTTCTACATAAAAGTAGAGAAAATAAGAAAAAGAGCAGCGAAATATTACACGCACTTTTGCTTGACTTAAAAAACTTGAAGCATATGCCAATAAACCAAGAAAAAGACACTCATGTCTGGTATATGATAGTGCCACATACACAGACGCATTACCCTTGCGTAAAGAAAGCACAGGACAGGGATACACAAATTTCCTTCAGTGAGCAGGGAAAAGGCTTAAGCCGTACCGCCTAGGAATAATCGGAGAATCACCGCTTATCGCTACGCGGCTAGCACAACATGACAGCAACAAGATATCAGCGAAGGGTAAAAATTGCAGCAAGAAAGACACTACTGAACAAGTCTAGACATGCGACATCGAATGCCAAAACACTGGTGATCGGGGAAAAGGGCTAAGCCTGCGGCGGATCATCATAGAGCATACATAAGTTCATTTCGCGTAAACTAAACGCGGTGTGCTTGGAAAACGACGTACAAAGTTTCTTAGGGAGCAGAGAAATATAGCAATTTCTACTCCGTGCTCAGATACCAGCATTTCTGCTCAAAAACCTGCAAAATTAAGCACTGCTTACTTCATCAAGATATCGAACACCCAACAAAATCAAACAAATAACCCCACTTCTACTGGTAGAACACTATTCAGCTTTTACGCAGGAGGCTTTCTTCTACATAAAAGTAGAGAAAATAAGAAAAGAGCAGCGAAAATTACACGCACTTTTGCTCGAATAGCAATAAGAGAAAAAAATAAAATAAAATATCGACACACACGCTAATAAACTGTGACAAAGACACCCATTTCTGCTATCAGATAATTATTGCATAATGCTAAATACTCATTTGCATTGTCCCTGCGTGAAGAAAGCACAGGGCAGGGATACACAATTTGTCTTAAGCGAGCAGGGAAAGTCACTTCTACTCGAACAGCTTAATACCATCAAGTCTGAATTTTTGCAAAGCAAATAAAGCTTGAACAGCGCTACGAACGTGACACAAACAAACAAACAAACAAACAACAAACAAACAAACAAACAAACAAACAACAAACAAACAAACAAACAAACAAACAAACAAACAAACAAACAAACAAACAAACAAACAAACAAACAAACAAACAAACAAACAAACAAACAAACAAACAAACAAACAAACAAACAAACAAACAAACAAACAAACAAACAAACAAACAAACAAACAAACAAACAGACAGACAGACAAACAGACAAACAAACAAACAAACAAACAAACAAACAAACAAACAAACAAACAAACAAACAAACAAACAAACAAACAAACAAACAAACACTTCTATTCATTTCTATTGATAAAGGCGTAAACCACACTACAAGAACAAAGCACGCTGCTTCAGGAAAGCGTATCAAATGCATCGCAACAGGACCGGCTCTCATAAAATAGCCTGCCCCAAAACGAAGACTTCACCAGGTTCGCGAGGTAATTCCATTAAAAACGCTCTCGGTCTATCCTACAGATAGCAATGCAAGCGCTGCTTCCCTTATTTTTTAAGCCACTATTCCACGCAATGGTACATAAATGTATCACTTGTGTCACATGAAAAAGCACACACAAAGAACTTACTTGTCAAGTGGGATCCCTGGTTCAGGAAAGCACGCGCGCCCGCGCGCACACATACACAGACACACACTCACATTTTCACAATCACAAACACAAAGTCCACCACAACCACATAAATCCATATTATTCCTCAGGTCAATAATTATCCTACCATCGTCAAAAGATGGCTCACTCTTGTATGCGATCGCAAAGCGATAGGTCCTCGTTCCGGATGTAATAGGATATCGCCACTCGGCCGACGCGAACCAAAAAAGAAAGAAAGGAATGCGCGTTCGCTATACCTCCACAAACGGTGGAGGTATATACCTATACCTATACCTCACAAGAAAACGGTGCCGTGCTTCTACGCAGCGCTCATCATACAGGAGTGAATTGTCTTCTTCGTTTTCCTTTTATTTTCTTGCACCCATATATTTTGCAAGAATACTATAGAGCAGAACGGACAAATGTGAACATCATTCGCTACACACTGTAGCTCTCACCATTTTTAAACCAAACCACTTAACATGTGTTCATAGGTCTTCACTAAATAGGTGAGCCGATAATGACTCAAAATGAAATGAAATCAAATAAAATAATCATTCCAGCATCGCTGGCTGCAAGCTTGGGTACCCTGCTTGGGTCTGCTGGCGCTGGAATAAAAGATTTATCACGAGGGTACTACAATGGTGAGCTCTGCTGCTGTTTAAGTGATAAAACAGTGCTTCCGAACCGCGCCCCACGCGAGCCGCGCGCGGACCCGTTTCTCGGGACGCGACGCGCGCGATTCCCCGTGCGAGCGCAACGCGGGCCTCGCGGTTTGGACGCGTGCGATCCCTTTCCCCGAGCAGGCGCACTGTTTTATCACTTAAACAGCAGCAGAGCTCACCATTGTAGTACCCTCGCGATAAATCTTTTATTCCAGCGCCAGCAGACCCAAGCAGGGTACCCAAGCTTGCAGCCAGCGATGCTGGAATGATTATTTTATTTGATTTCATTTCATTTTGAGTCATTATCGGCTCACCTATTTAGTGAAGACCTATGAACACATGTTAAGTGGTTTGGTTTAAAAATGGTGAGAGCTACAGTGTGTAGCGAATGATGTTCACATTTGTCCGTTCTGCTCTATAGTATTCTTGCAAAATATATGGGTGCAAGAAAATAAAAGGAAAACGAAGAAAACAATTCACTCCTGTATGATGAGCGCTGCGTAGAAGCACGGCACCGTTTTCTTTGTGGAGGTATAGCGAACGCGCATTCCTTTCTTTCTTTTTTGGTTCGCGTCGGCCGAGTGGCGATATCCTATTACATCCGGAACGAGGACCTATCGCTTTGCGATCGCATACAAGAGTGAGCCATCTTTTGACGATGGTAGGATAATTATTGACCTGAGGAATAATATGGATTTATGTGGGTGTGGTGGACTTTGTGTTTGTGATTGTGAAAATGTGAGTGTGTGTCTGTGTATGTGTGCGCGCGGGCGCGCGCGCTTTCCTGAACCAGGGATCCCACTTGACAAGTAAGTTCTTTGTGTGTGCTTTTTCATGTGACACGAGTGATACATTTATGTACCATTGCGTGGAATAGTGGCTTAAAAAATAAGGGAAGCAGCGCTTGCATTGCTATCTGTAGGATAGACCGAGAGCGTTTTTTAATGGAATTACCTCGCGAACCTGGTGAAGTCTTCGTTTTGGGCAGGCTATTTTATGAGAGCCGGTCCTGTTGCGATGCATTTGATACGCTTTCCTGAAGCAGCGTGCTTTGTTCTTGTTGTGTGGTTTACGCCTTTATCAATAGAAATGAATAGAAGTGTTTGTTTGTTTGTTTGTTTGTTTGTTTGTTTGTTTGTTTGTTTGTTTGTTTGTTTGTTTGGTAGTATGTGTCTGTCATGTTCGTAGCGCTGTTCAAGCTTTATTTGCTTTGCAAAAATTCAGACTTTATGGTATTAAGCTGTTCGAGTAGAAGTGACTTTCCCTGCTCGCTTAAGATAAATTGTGTATCCCTGCCCTGCGCTTTCTTCACGCAGGGACAATGCAAATGAGTATTTAACATTATGCAATAATTATCTGATAGCAGAAATGGGTGTCTTTGTCACAGTTTATTAGCGTGTGTGTCGATATTTTATTTTATTTTTTTCTCTTATTGCTATTCGAGCAAAAGTGCGTGTAATTTTCGCTGCTCTTTTCTTATTTTCTCTACTTTTATGTAGAAGAAAGCCTCCTGCGTAAAAGCTGAATAGTGTTCTATCAGTGGAAGTGGGGTTGTTTGTTTGATTTTGTTGGGTGTTCGATATCTTGATGAAGTAAGCAGTGCTTAATTTTGCAGGTTTTTGAGCAGAAATGCTGGTATCTGAGCACAGAGTAGAAATTGCTATATTTCTCTGCTCCCTAAGAAACTTTGTACGTCGTTTTCCAAGCAGACCGCGTTTAGTTTACGCGAAATGAACTTATGTATGCTCTATGATGATCCGCCGCAGGCTTAGCCCTTTTCCCCGATCACCAGTGTTTTGGCATTCGATGTCGCATGTCTAGACTTGTTCAGTAGTGTCTTTCTTGCTGGAATTTTTACCCTTCGCTGATATCTTGTTGCTGTCATGTTGTGCTAGCCGCGTAGCGATAAGCGGCGATTCTTCGATTATTCCTAGGCGGTACGGCTTAAGCCTTTTCCCTGCTCACTGAAGGAAATTTGTGTATCCCTGTCCTGTGCTTTCTTTACGCAAGGGTAATGCGTCTGTGTATGTGGCACTATCATATACCAGACATGAGTGTCTTTTTCTTGGTTTATTGGCATATGCTTCAGGTTTTTTAAGTCAAGCAAAAGTGCGTGTAATATTTCGCTGCTCTTTTTCTTATTTTCTCTACTTTTATGTAGAAGAAAGCCTCCTGCGTAAAAGCTGAATAGTGTTCTACCAGTGGAAGTGGGGTTGTTTGTTTGATTTTGTTGGGTGTTCGATATCTTGACGAAGTAAGCAGTGCTTAATTTTGCAGGTTTTTGAGCAGAAATGCTGGTATCTGAGCACGGAGTAGAAATTGCTATATTTCTCTGCTCCCTAAGAAACTTTGTACGTCGTTTTCCAAGCACACCGCGTTTAGTTTACGCGAAGTAGAAAAATGAAGTTGTGTATGCTCTATGATGATCCGCCGCGGGCTTAGGCCTTTTCCCCGATGAGCAGTGTTTTGTATGCGATGTCGCATGTCTGGACTTGATCAGTGTTGCAATTTTTACCCTTCGTTAATATCTTGTTGTTGTTGTCGTCTTGTGTTAGACGTTGATCTTCGTAGCGATGTGCGGTAACGCTACGATTATTCCTGAGCGCTCCGTGTGTTTAATGCGTTGTCCTCTGTGCGTGCGTGCGTGTGCTTTTTTTCTCCTGATTTGTGACGTCATCGTGGCATGTCTGGACTTATTTAGCAGTGTTGCAGTTCTTCCCGCTGCTAGTATCTTGTTGGTGTCATGTTGTGCTAGCCGCGTGGCGATGTGTGGTGACCTGAGGTCTTAAGCCTTTTCCCTGCTCACCTAAGGAAATTTGTGTATCCCTGTCCTGTGCTTTCTTTACGCAAGGGCAATGCGTCTGCGTATGTGGCACTATCACATACCAGACCTGAGTGTCTTTTTTTCTTAGTTTATTAGCATATGCTTCAGGTTTTTTTAAGTCAAGCACAAGTGTGCGCAATTTTTCGCTGCTCTCTTCCTCAAATCACCGATTTTACGCAGAAGAAAGTCGCATGGTGCAGCTGAGAAGTGGGTTTCTCTGATTGTTTGTTAGATGTTGTTAGGAGCTCGGTATGTTGAGGAAGTCAGCTGTTAAAGGTATCCGTGAAGAAATGCTTGCATCTGAACGCAGGATAGGAATTCCTGAAGCACGGCACCCTCAGTGTAGATTAATTATTTTGGATATGAGTCGGCTTCACTGCATGACAAGGCTGAAATGGGAAGAGAGAAAAAATTGGAGCGCTTTATTAGTAGCGATCCAAATAATAGGGCAATTATAGTTTCCATAGAAAGTTGAATTTTAATGGGCTCCTAAAATTATAGTTTTGTAGGAGCTTTTCGAAACTGCAATGCAATAATCATTAATATAGTATAGGAATGCCATCATGTTCCCGTAAAGGCGTTCTGTCTTGTGCTTTGGAGTGCGCGAATAGAACTTTGCTCCCAGGCTTTCCCGCCTTTATGCTCGCAATGCCCGAATGGAACTTTGCCCACCCGTCTTCCGCGCGTCTTTGCTCGCAGGTGTAGCCTCAGACAACGAATGTATGAGCATAGAAAGGGTCATGTATTACATAAGCCTGAAGGTGACGTTGAGTGGTCTCACTTATTATTTTAAGGAGCAGTGGTATTTACTGTAATTCTAATGACCATGATGAGCCTTTGGGGTGAAAATAGTTAATATGCAGGGTGCTTTTTTGTTGAATTTTAATGAGAGAATCAATGTCATTCAGAGTAGGACAAAGGAAATAATCTTGCGATTCAATAATTAATAGGAGTCTTTGCCGGTGTCTTCTTCAGACAGGATGTGATGATGTCACGCAGTCTGTAGCAATGCGTTGACTGTTACTGAAAAAAGTGTAGCAAAATGGTGTGTATTCCCCTGGACAGATTTATGATGAGCACTGTTTTTGAACAAGAGGAGTGCGTGTGCTTGGAAATAGTTTGATGCTGGTTTCCTTCTTTGTTTCTTTTCGCTTTTTCCCCCTTGTTGTCTGACAAACATGCGCTGACATGCCTGGGCTTGTTCTGACATGCTTTCCTTCTACATGTAGTTTTTTTTCTTTTTGTACAAGGAATATTCTTGACGATAGTGCTGCCTTGAATGGGAATAGTGCTATTCTTAATACTTTTGCGATTCATTTAGTTCAGAGAGTAACCGCGAGGGGGACAGGTGTGTGACTTTATTCAGGAGGAACAAAGCATCATTATTCAATTATCTACCTGGCTCTCGGGTGGGATGAACATGTCTTGCTGCACCATTTTTTCCCTGTACAGTAAGACTTTGGGAATGAAATGCTATAATCTCCTCTTTTCTATGGTGCTCTTCTGCAATAGTTTCCTATGAAATCGTTATAGAAAAATAAAGGAAATAATCTTGGGATAGTGATTCAATAAATAACAGGTCCCATGTCTAGAGCGTGCGCGTTCTTGAGCCACGCACCTGCAAGATGACGTCCTACCGTGGCTTCACTGCAGGTTGACCTTGTCTAGAGGAGCATTAGTGGAAAAAAACGGGGTAGCCCTGAGACAATAGGATGCCGTCACGACCAATGAGACTGGCCTGCAGGGGGCGCAAGGATTCACTTCTCTCTTGGACACTGGCGGGTTTAGACACGGTAATTATGATCCTGGCTATTGCGTTGATCGTCAGTAGAAGAGCGTAGCTTAGGTGGGGTTCTGTCTGCCTCTGATGGGGTGCGGATCTGTGGTTCGTCACTGGTGAATGGTGTTCGACGATGCAGGTGGATTTTGTGACGAGCGGATTTACAATGAGGGAATGCTGTGAACGGGAAAAATGATGGTGAGCGTCTTTTCACTCTGTTCAAGTGTTCGTTTTCCTCTGTTGCCCAACAGTCGTGCGAATTTGTCCTGACGTGTCCTGACATGCCCCGATATGCATGCTTTCCTGTGTTAACGCTTTGTATTTTTTTCTTTTTTGACAAGGAACGTTGTCGTCTTGACGATAGTGCTGCCCTGAGTTCTGCGCGCGTTGATTTGTTGAGTGCCTAGTCCTCTTATTAGCCGTTGATGGAGTTACATGTTAGGATATTTTGTTCTTTTGCAAGTCTCATTTAGTAAGACTTTGGAATTCCTACGATCAGTTTTCATGCATGGTGCTCTTCTGCAATAGTTTCCTATGCAATCGTTATAGAAGAATAAAGGAAATAATCTTGGGATAGTGATTCAATAAATAATAGGTCCCCTGTCTAGAGCGCTCGCGTCCTTGAGCCACGCAGGTGCATGATGACGTCATACCGTGGCTTCACTGCAGATTGACCAAAGGAGCATTAGTGGAAAAAACAGTGTAGCCCTGAGACAATAGGATGATGTCTGGACCAATGAGAACTGCCAGCAGGGTGCGCAGGAATGCTCTTCTCACTTAGCCTCACGACCAATGAGAACGGCCAGCAGGGGGCGCAGGAATGCTCTTCTCTCTTAGCCTCTCGCAGGTGGCGGTAGGAGCGCGCAGAGGGCGCTACAAGCGCGCGCATGCGTAGCACCCGTAGAGTGGCGCTTACGTCAGTCCACCTCTGGCTCTCGTTGGGAGAAGACGTGCGGTCGTTCGCTCCGCCGTCACTTGATCCCTGGCTGTCGACGAGAGCAGTTGCATCGGTCTGCGCTCCTACTGTGGTGAGGTGATTTGTTGTGTAACTAATGCTTTCGCCAACTTTGTTCCCGCTTTGTTTGCGATTTTCGTGCCCGTGCACGTCGGGTGCTGGTTGCTGTTGTCCGGGCATTCCCGCCATTTTCTATCATCTTCTGCCTTGGGACCGGGAGTAGCGCTGGCGTGATTCTTAATAATTTTGTTGTGAGATTAGTTGAGAAAGTAACCGCTAGGGGGTGCAGCTGCGGGGTTTATACAGGACAAAAACCATTACGAGTCAGTTTCTGCCTGCCTCTCGGATGGAGCAGTCGCATGGTTCTGCGCTCCTGTTCTGGTGGGCTCATTTATTGTGTAACTATTTTTTTTTGTTGTTAGCTATTGATGGTTTGCATACTCTTGCTTTTCCAGCCTCTGTATTACGAGTGTTTTTCTCCTTGCATGCCCAGAGCTGTCCTAACTTGCCCAGACATGCCGTGATGACGTCACAGCTGACGTCACAGGATGTCCGGAACTGGTGGTCATAGCTGCGATGCTTTGCAACCTGCCTCTGTGCTCCGTCGCCCAGCGACGGTCAGCGGCCTTTCCGGACCGCTTTCTTCAAGATGGCGCCGTTGATCTTCAATTGAACTCCTTCTCTCCACTCTATTTCTATCTATTTTTTTCTTTTTTATGGACTCTCGTAGTGCACAACGCTCAGGGTGGTCTGGACACGAGATAGACGTTCCCCAATTAGTGTGATGACTCATTGGATGATGCTGATTAATGTGGGGGGTCCCAATTAGCTCTAATTGCTAATTAATGGCGTCCAGAAGCCTTGCAGCGTTGTGCACTATGAGAGTCCAACCCATACTACTCAGATTGACAACAGGTGCATCTTTCAAAAGTGATACTGCAGGTATATTTAAGAACCTTCATAACATCAAAATACATGACTAACGTAACGATACACTTCTGAAGTACTGACTCCCTGAAATAAAACTAGATTGACCTATTATCCGCTTCACATTATAGTTTTGTGCTTAATAAAGGTACTATATCTTCGTTGGAAGACTTTGCTGATTCTTGGTATTCTGCACTTGACATGAACCTTGTAGCCGTTGCGCTTTCTTTGGATTTATTCAAAGCTTTTGATTCTATAAATAATGAGCATCTTTTGCGAAAGTTAAACTTGTTGGGGTTAACCCCCACGAGTATAATTTTCGCAAAAGATGCAAAAGATGGCCTTTTCTTTAATTGGCTATGTAGTTATTTACAAGGACGTTCACACACAGTCATTGTTAGTTGTCAACACAGCAAGTCAGTAGCCCTCCATACGGGCGTTCCTCAGGTGTCCTGTTTGGCCCCTGTACTCTTCCACATCTCTTCCACATAAACGACCTGTCGTGGTGAGCAGGACTTCAAAACTTCAGTACGCTGATGACACCGTCTTGCTCTCTACTGATTTGCGACTCCAACATGCAGTTCGATCTTTACAAAGAGATGCCAAAAAGGTTATGGACTGGTTCTTTGTAAATTGTATAGCAGTCAATGAAGCGAAGTCAAAACTAATATGTTTCAGGAATCCTCACAAACGTATTCATCTTTGCTTGTCTGCTCTACAATATTAGGTCGTGTATTCCTTGCTCAATTGGCAGGAAAATATTGCAATCTTTGGGTTATTCTATACTGAGATATGGTTTAACAATCTTTTTCAATTGTTGATTTACTTGGAAGAACAGGATTAACCATGTCTTAAGATTTGCCTTAAAAAGTGTGTCCTTTGGCCGACAGACGCGTTCAGACAGTTTATTTAAACAAAATAACCTTGCTCCATTTGAAAACTTATTTGCCGAGATAATGATTCGGAAATATTACTGGACCGAAAATTCTAAGACTGTACGGATTTTTCAAATAGAAACCAGACTCCCTGAAATATACGTTGTCCCTGGAATCTTCACTTCTTATGGAAAATGGCAACGCTCTCTCTATGTTCCCTCCCTTTTTAACTGCCTGCCAGCTGATGCTTTGAATTTATCATCGACTGCCACCCTAAAAACATTATTTCGTTCTTTATTCTGTAGTTGAATGCGCTTAACGTGTTCTTTTATTGTGAATCTATTGTAACTTTTTCTGTTTCATTGTAACTTGTTCGTTGATGCTGTATTTCGTGTTTCTACGTACAGTTTTTAAGCGCGGTTTCCACTGTCCCGCATGACTGCTCACAAGGGCTTGTTGGCTTAGGCGAGTCCTCGCATTGTAATCATTTGAATGAAGTAAATAAAATACCAATAATAATATTACTTCTTCTTCTTCCTATTTTTATTATTCAATAACACGTTTTCAAAACAACCTATACATGAGGTGCTCTTGTCAGGGTACAGCACCTCTCGCAGTTCACTGGAAAAATCCTGCTAGAAAGAAGCGGACTCGCATGGTCTGTTTGTGCTACCGACCGCTGATATCGACCATTTTCAAATCACACCTTAAAATAATATTGAAAAAAGCTTACTCCCAGCAGAGTGCACCGTCAGATTAACATCAGGTGCATCTTTCAAAAGTGATACTGCAGATACATTGAAGAACCTTCATAACATCAATGTACATGACTAATATAGCGATACACTCCTGAAGTACGGGTTCCCTGCAGTAAAACTGAATAATGTGTTAATAAAGCAGAAAATGTAGTAACTGAAGTGGTGGTTTTCCCTACCACCTCCACCTCCACCACCACCACCACCACCAATTTGTATGTGAAAATCACACACAAATAATTGGTCCCGGGGGTAAGACATGCGACCACGCATCGTGCAAACACATCTTACATAAGATGAGCAATACCGCAGAGAGTGACATTAATGACATACTGCGCTCAAGCGGAACCCACTTATACACAACCCTATGCCGGGGCCATGATGGGCCTTCTCGCACCCCGAAAGATTTGCAGTTAGAGGCTCCTATCATGCACACCAAAAGCATAATAATAAGTACTTTCGGGGTCATTATGCTGGTACCAAAACGGTTGTGTGGCGATCGCAAGATACCACAAAAACGTCGTTCTTTATCATCGTCTATGGTGAAACGACAGTTGACTAAATCACGGAACGGTGGCGCCTCGCCAGTTTTCCGAATTTATTTCTCGATTCGCACGATATGTTTCTCTCACTAGAGGGGCTCCTTGCCCTACAGAGGTTATTGTCTGCAATTACGTTCACGATAGTGATATGACATGTGTAGGGAGCCAAAGCAAACTCTGTCTAATGAGAACATGAGTAACTAAACAAATGCACTGATTGATTGATTAGGGGCTTTTGGCGAAAAAGTGACAAAAGCCATAGAGCGCCAAAAACAGTGGGCATGTGGAGAAATCAACATCAGGGTAAAATTAACTTTAATGCTATGAATTTTGAGGTCACGCAAACATCATCGACTCAACATTACAAAATACCTCTACCTCTGCAGAAGTTTTTCAAATGGTACCACACGACTTAAACAAAAAAAGAAAAAGAACAGAAGAAGGCTCAAGCCCCGACCCGGGCCCGGGGGGGCTGGTGTTAACCCGATCCACATCGACTAATGCCAGGTTCGCGTTCGGTGGGCGAACTGAACCTTACTATAGCTTGTACTGGCCTGATCAAAACCTAGGTGTTCCGGGATCCAGGAAATTTGGGTTTTGTTCAGGCAGGATAATGGTATATCCATCACGGAACCTACTGGAAGAGGCCGACCTCGGATTTCTCTTGATCAGGCCTGATTAAAACCAGATCCGGTCTGATGAAGTTTGATCCGCAGCTGTCATACGGGAAAGTAAAAATAAAATAATGACATTAAGAACAAAACATTGTGAGCCCTGTAAAATGAAATACTAACAAGTACAAATTTTACAACTTATCAGTGAAGCCAATGTCAGAAGGAAATGAATAAAATAAAGAAAAAAATGGCGTTCCTTCACGAATTTTTTGCGGACGATCTATCGAACGGATTTTTGTTCTGAAAACGGCTTTGGTATCTGGTGACCGAAGAGATCAGATGTTCTCATTGGAGCAACTTCGTAGCTTTTATAATTAAAAAGTTAATTATTGAAAGTTAATTAAGACATTACCTTAGGAGTCTGTTAATGCCCTTCAGCATATGCTATATTGCAACTGATTTCATCTCGGAAAAAGTGATTGATATATTTTTAAAAGATCTGTTCACACTTAGCGTGGATACCCTGTATATATAGCAAATAGCAAATTATATCAAATTTTATAAAAAATATATAAAATAATATATAGCAAAATCATCTGCCAACATTGAACGAGCCTTGTACAGAGCTTCAAACCCTTTGTTATTTAGTGTTTGTCGATGGGGAGAGCAAAAAGGATATAGACAAAGAGTCCACGCTTTATCTATAACTTCAGACTAAAGTTATATTAAATGCGATAGCATTACTCTAACGCACTTTTGGGTTCATGGCAACGTTTCGAGTATGTCAACCAACGTGGCGTCAAACTTCGTAGCAATGGCTTCGTGGCTGGCAACGTTTATCGACTTAGAAGGATAGGAAGGATAATGAGATATTTAGGAGACTGGAAAGTCTATATTAGAACTATTCCGAAGATGTGATGAGCCAATCGCCTAATTCCCTTGAAGTGACTGGCATCATGCCGTCAAAAGCAACAATAAAGTTGCTTTTGAATCTTGGGTTTCACAGCTTCCTTTGTCGTGCAGTTTCCTAGAGCGCTTCCGGTGTGTGAACACTTCCTATTGCGTGCACTCTTTCTTATTCCGTATTAGCGGCACGACACAAGTACGGGTACGAGCGGAGCACAGCAGTAGACAGATCTCAATTTTGCAGTATATTTTATGTGCCCATGAACAGCAGTATGCCTTGGTGATGGTGTACATACGAACTAATATAACGGACAATTAACGATGAAAAAAAAATGACAGGACTGTTACGACTGTCCAACGCGAATTCTCTTGTGTGTGGGTGTTGACATTTTTATATATGACATTGATTACTTCAACTACTTTAGAGAGACGAGTACCGCCGTGGGATCAGTGAAGTGAGTGGTCATGTGTAGACCTGGGATTAACTGGACAAAAGTATGACTAAAATCGTGACAACCGCGGGACAGGAAACGCTGAAATATCGGGATACTTTCAAGTACAACATACTCATCTCTAAATATGTCAACACTGATTTTGAGCTGGATAAAAGTGCTTTTATTTGTTTCAGATTGTTTTAACTTCTTTTGCATCAACAAAACCGACAGTCAACAGACAGAAGAAGACGACAGAAGGAGAGAGAGAAGAACAAGAGACAAGAAGCGGCGGATTCCGTGGTACAACTATGTATATCCATAGCAATTTCCCGAGAACTTCCCCGTAACAGCTGCCACTGAAAAAAAAACAAATAAACAATTGCTTGTGTTATCCTGAGTTCGCGAAGACATCCGTAGAAGGGGTGTTTAAAGAGCAAATCGACAGATAACTTTGGGACGACACGCAGCGCGGTAACCCCGTGATAAGCGCACTTTTCATCAAGCTGAGCCCCTTAGATGAAGGGTATCTCCGGCAGATTACGCCTTGCATTGTAGGTCAGACCTCAAGTCGAGCACGTCCGCGTGCTACCCCTCATGTTCTGCTGTTTGGATATACCGTTGTTCCCCGGTGTACGACTGATCACCTTGCAACATGGCTTTTGTCCGCCATTAGTGTGTGTTTCCATTAAACTTGAGTCGCGAGTGAGCTGAAGAGCTACAGCTGTAAAAGTGATTCTTAAATTATACACGCGTTGAGATTAAAAATGAGATAAAAAAAAACATTCGAAGCACACTCATGTAAGAATCGCCGTACGTGACAAATAAAAGACGCCCTTGCAAAATGTGGAATGAAAAAGAGCGCAGCCATGGAGAGATAGTACAGGAACAAGTATTCGAAAAGAGAACGTTAAGGCGGGCTCAGTTCTTTAGAAGTCTTTGGAGAATTTTTGTTCACAGGCTTCTCGTAAACCTCGCTATATTTCTACACGAAACATGCGCAAGCGTGGTCCCGTCCCTGCAGTTTATCTGGGGAATGGCGTATTCTTGAAGGCCTGACGCGATCCAGTGAATTTTGCAGAATTAATGTTTGTCAAATTTTCATGCATGAGAGCCTACGGGAGATGCACAAAACCGCTTCTCCATGCACGCCCACCTGTCATATTTGGGCCAAAAGAATGGCATTCCCTACAGTAATAGTCAGGACATTCATAGCAATCAACAAACACGCTTACTGCAGTTTTCCAGATCCTAGCGAATCAAAATGATGGCTTCATCGTTTGCTATCATGTTCTGCACACTGGCGCCGATTGCACTTCTTCATTAAATCGTGGGAGGAAAGCAAAGCCAAGAACACAATTCTGCGACTGTGCATCTCTCTATAAGCGGAGGTGAACTAGATAGCATGAGTCCGCCTCATCTCGAAACAGTTACACCTAGCGTGAATTCATTTATGCAGGAACCAAATTTTTCGCTTGAATCTACTAACATGCAAACGCGCAAAATGCAACAACTCCAACAGGCAGTCATAGTCATAGTAAATGATGGACCAATATATATGTCGCAAGGTATCCCAACAGTTTCACGAGTATCAATAATTAACTTTATCAAAAGGTTGCGTTTCGGAATTCCGTCTTGCGAAATTCCCCATCTCGAAATTCACTGTCTCGAAACGGAAGCAAATGTTCGACTGCTTTGCGTTTTTTTTTAACACCCGATATCACTGACCTCTCAGTGACTAACCTCTCAGTTTCAAGACTTTTCGATGTCAGTCGAAGTCGGTAATGAAAGTCACATTTTAACAGGCGTTAAGCTAGGCAGGAATCTGGAACTGCAATCACAATCTGGAACTGCATTTTGGTTTAAAAAGTAACTTGAGTGTAATGTAATGAGTGTAATGTATGAGCACTTTTTAAAACCCGAGTACGGCTGTAGCTGGCGTACTGCAATGACAACGAGGAATGCATGAGCGTGCACTCGCAACTATCAATAACGAATGCGCATTTTCAGTTGTATAATGGTCTCGTAGACAGTTCGGAGGATGTAGGATGAACGCAATTCGGGTATATACAGAGAGTTTCATCTAAGTTCTAGACAGCCGCAGTGGCAGAAGATCTAGAGCAAATTACTCCTCATTGCCCATACTACTAAGCTTCCCGAACCGCAATCAGCTGGCCTCTCCCTGAATACTGCATGGTCCCTGGCCAAATCCAACCCTACAAAATCCGTCCTCAAAGTTCTTTGACCTTTTTGGCCACTATAGGACACCGACCCTTATTGTGAAATGGCTCAATATTTATTTTTTCACATCACCCCAAGCAGTGGGACCCCTGGCACGCGCATACCAAATTGCGTAAAACCATATTTCACGCACAAATACAGTATATTTAGGCGTACTTTGATATTTTTCCGGTATTTTTGGAGACCGACCTGAAGTTCAGCTGATCTCCAAAAATTTGAGTAAACCCAGCAACACTATCCGGTGCGCAGCATCGCGCGTTCTGCACGCGCGCTCTTCTTCCCTTTTGACTCACCGCGCATGCGCGCTGCGCCAGGGCTACATACAGACTACGGCACATCTTTTCGCGTACCGTCGACTGTACTACTAACGCATAAAATTATAAAATGCTTTACCGTCATCGTCTGCTTAACAGAGCAGAAAGAACGGAATTCTTCCGTGTATTACGCTAAACAAGATGCGCATCTATAATTGGAACGTGTCATATTTGTTGTCACAACAACCAATTCATCACTTTGTTTTCATCCGTAGAAGGTGCCATACTACTCCTAAATCGTACGGGTTTTCCCATTGCTTTCTACGAAAAAGCACAAAAAACAAACGACAGCGCCGCTACGCCATCTGTCACGTAGTGCAAGCAACCGCCTGTTTCTTCCTCTCCCAACGTGCCGTTCTGCGGTTGAGCGTACTCTCCACACCTTTTTCACCTCGGTGTGGAAGAGTTCGCGATGAAATGACCCTTTAAGCCACAACGCCGGCACTGCATCTTTTTTTTCCTTTTCACGAGATTTTTAAATCCTGACAGTCGCTATATTTAAAATAGGCGCGTGATTCTACCTAATTACTAGGTGCAGTCTTTTCGCTTGCACCTCTTGCGCTAGATTCGAACTGGGTTATTTCCGAACTGCACTTTCCTGTTGAAAAGAAAAGCATTACTAATAAAATTCCTTTCAGCAGGAAAGTACAGCACCCGATAACCCGTCTTGGGCGGAGTCCAAGGTTGTGCAATCCAGTGCGAGCGAAAAGAATGCGCCTACTGTCATTGGTAGTTTGTTATTTGTATCTTATTGTCCCAAAAGATTAACATCTTTGGGGAAAGGAAGCCTTGCTGGCTCGATACAATGTTTCACGGAATGGTGCCACCAGCAACGGTTAACTGAGGCGTCGTCGTCATCGCGTCCGGCGAGGGGAGCAGCAGTGATGAGCATTTTTTTTCTAAACGCATCAGCCACACCAGCAAAGTTGTATGACTGGCTCTGATGATATGTAGCGCTCCCCAGACAAGAATTTCGCGTTTGCGATTATCGCTGCGGTAACAGTTGTGGTTATAGTTCCGACGATGCTAATACATATATATCCCATCCTACAGTTGGCGATACATATATATATATATATATATATATAAGTGAAATAATAAGACTTGGACTACAGATTACAGGAACGTTAACAAAAACTAATTTATTTAATGGGCAATTTAACACATAGGTCCTGACGAAGACAGTGCCACTGTCGAAACGTCGACCATTCTTTTTTTTAATCTATGTGTTAAATTGCCCATTAAATAAATTAGTTTTTGTTAACGTTCCTGTAATCTGTAGTCCAAGTCTTATTATTTCACTTTTATTCAACTTCGTAGCCGTCTGATATATTATCCTATTTGTTCTCTCTCTCTATATATATATATAGTTCCGACGGTAGCTCTCCTGCTTGATGACAATACACGTACTATAGAAATGATCCTATGAAGCATGATCCTATGAAGGCGCTATAAGTTCCCATGAGCCCTTGCGTGCCACGGGTGGCGCTTCCTTTGCCGCAGGTGGCGCTTTAGTTTTGAAGCGTGATGTCGGCGATATTACGCTTCTTCCATACTACAGTTGGCAGTACAATGAAGACAATACGTGTAATAGTTCCGAGAGTCGGGACTACCTCCAGAGGTAGTTCGCTTGTTTGATGACAATACTCTGTTCCGTGGCGTTTGCGTAACACCAGGCCTGACCCCAGGAGAATCCTGCTCTTCGTTTTTAAGGCGAGAGCAGTACTAGTTTTGAATTGTTATCCTACACTTGGCAATACGAGGTAACAGTACGAGGTGCCGGTTAGCCTTCGCTGGCCCCGACTGCAGGACTTTCGGTCTGTTTCAGGCGGTTCGGTCTGGACTGCGGGCGATGATCGCCATGCCACACGCAGTGCTCGGCACAGTTGAGTGCTCCCGTCGCTGCCTTTCCTTCACTCGCATCGTCCGCCGCGAATCTCCCTTATATCATGGATTATTCGCGTAGTATGCGCCGTATAAACAGCAATTTCCATCAGGAGCTTTGCTATCCTGCCTTTCAGCAGAGTAAGCCTGTAGTGTTCCTGCTCGTGTAAAGGGGCCCACCTCCATAGGTAGCTCTCTTGCTTGATAACAATGCACACAGTAACGGTGTCGTGGCCGAGTGGTCTAAGCCGCTGGTTTTAGGCACCAGTCCGAAAGAGCGTATGGTTCGAATTCCACCGCTCTCAAGAGAATGTGTTCTCTCTCAGTTATCCTAGCCACCTGACAGATGCCCACCGCCTGTGTTTGCGTACGCTGTTAATGTTACAAATGTGGACGCAGTGCGACCCGGTCGCAGTATAGCTCTGTAGTGGCACTGATCCTCGATCCCTCCAACTAAAAGGAGGTTACAGTTCAACTCTGGCACGTAGAGAACATCTTCCAGTGTGACGTGAGTGCCACCTCACTTTTCAGACAATTGCATCTGAACGCGTCCCTTCCCAATAACTTTCATGAACTCTGTGTTGGATTTCTCTACTGTAGACTCGCAGGGCTTCAAGTCAGTCAGCTTCGCCCTGTACGATGTCATGTGATCTGTAGCACCGCGGTCAAGATGCCACACGTGAGGCTGTGCGGGAACAATATTCTGGACACATAGAGCATTATGCATCGCGATGTTTGCTTGTGACACGATTCCTTTCTTGGTTTGGTCAAGGTTGTCAACCTTCTCGTCAGCAGGGAACTGATTACAATCTCTAGATATGTGTATCCAACCCTTCCGCAGGCGAAACACCGTACTTTCCTCTTCCGCGTGCCTTGGTGTCGTCGCGGGCTTCCTTGGTGAGCTTTTCTGTCGTCCTCCTTAGGGTAGTTTTTAGTCATCAAAGCTCTCTGACTCTCATATTCACCGGCGAGCTCTTCATCGCTGCGCAATTCTTGTTTTTCTTCAATAAGTCCTTTAGTAGTCACGGTGTCTTCCTCTTGCTCTAAGTTGAGAATAAGTGGCTCATATACGTACCAGGAAGTCCCATGAGCATGACCAATGCAACCTCTCGGTCCGTGAAGGCGTAACCTGCATTCGACGGCTTCCTGTGCAGGTCCATAAGTCTTCCTAGGTAGTCATTCATGAGCTCTTTCCTCTTCATTTTAACGTTGAAGAAGTCTCTCATCGACTGTAGTACGTGGAGAAGTCTAAACTTCGAATGCATTTCGTGCACCGTATCCCACGCTTCCTTCGCTCTTGCACTTGCCCCGATGTCATCAAGGTAGTTATGCTCGACTACGAGGAACAGAAATGTCAGTGCCTTGCTATCGGTCTTCTTCGTTTGGGCACTCATTTCCCTGCTTGAGTACCCAAGGTCGATCGCTTCCCAGCATCCCTTCTGTACAAGGGCAGCTCTTACCCGGATCGACCGAGAATGGTAATTGTCAGACGACATCTTCGGAAGTTTGAATTCGTCTGACATAGACATAATAGATTAACTTGGTTGTGTTGACGTACCCTGAAAGTAATCTCTTCTGAAGACGGCACCCTAAACCAATGCGGATAAGAAACAGCGTCCCTTGAAGTTGCCTGTGTTGCTTCGTCAACAGTCTCGCAGCTCCTCCAGCATATCGCAAGCCAGTCCATACGCCACGTCAAATGAAACCTTGGTCCATGCGTCGTCCTGGGCCCATAACCTGTTAGAAATGTGTACGCAGTGCGACCCGGTCCTAGTACAGCGCTGTAATTGCGCTGGAACAACGCGAGATGGACGAGGCTCTCAAGCTTCAAACATGTAATGCGTGCGCTCGTCGTGCTCGAGCCGTTATAACACTGATACGCGTAAACATATAAAAAGATATCCACTCTCACTGGTGACTAGCACATTAGCAGATTAATACCAACAGATAATGTCTCGGTCAGTAGTAATGTAACAACCCAAGATTTACACAGAAAATCCACGGCAAGTATTGCACTTTTTACTTTAAATTATTTTAAAATTACTTTAAATTTTTTAAAAAATTTCAATTTTTTAAATTTTTAAATTGGGCAAAATCTGACTCAGTGCAATACTTGTCGTGGATTTTCTATGTAAAACTCGGGTTGTAGGAAATAAAAAACTAGATAGAAAGGAAGCAGACAGTAGGAAATGATTTATTTGAAAATCAACGACGCCATCTTGAAGAAATCACGCCGGGGCGACTGGAGCACGACGGTTGCAGAGGCAGGTGGCACGCTAGTTCCAAGGCATCACACCAGATGGCGCCAGCATCGTAGCTCTATACGAGAAACACAGAGAACAAGAAAGTACTAGCGACACGTAAAAATGGCAACACTGCTCGACAAGTCTAAGCATGCCAGAGCGCGTGGAAAAGGCCTAACCGCTACTGCTAAACAGCACGGAGAAAACACTACACATTGGGGGAAAAGGCTTAAGGCAATCGACTAGGCCTAACCACAGCGTCACAACACTTCGCGGCTAACACAAGGCGGGAACCACACGATGGTAAACGTGCGTCAACAGGCTTGGACACCGCTAAACAAGTCTAAACATGCGAGAAAAGGCTTAACACGAGCACGGTAAAACAACGCGCAAACATCGGTAAGTCACTCACCTTTTTCCCCGCTGCGACGGAGCGTCCGCTCTCGTCGACAGCCAGGGATCAAGTGACGACGGAGCGAACGACCGCACGTCTTCTCCCAACGAGAGCCAGAGGTGGACTGACGTAAGCGCCACTCTACGGGTGCTACGCATGCGCGCGCTCGTAGCGCCCTCTGCGCGCTCCTACCGCCACCTGCGAGAGGCTAAGAGAGAAGAGCATTCCTGCGCCCCCTGCTGGCCGTTCTCATTGGTCCAGACATCATCCTATTGTCTCAGGGCTACACTGTTTTTTTCCACTAATGCTCCTCTAGACAAGGTCAATCTGCAGTGAAGCCACGGTATGACGTCCTCATGCACCTGCGTGGCTCAAGGACGCGTGCGCTCTAGACAGGGGACCTATTATTTATTGAATCACTATCCCAAGGTTATTTCCTTTATTCTTCTATAACGATTGCATAGGAAACTATTGCAGAAGAGCACCATGCACGAAAGCTGATCGTAGGAATTCCAAAGTCTTACTAAATGATACTTGCAAAAGAACAAAATATCCTAACATGTAACCCCATCAACGGCTAATAAGAGGACAAGGCACTCAACAAATCAACGCGCGCAGAACTCAGGGCAGCACTATCGTCAAGACGACAATGTTCCTTGTCAAAAAAGACAAAATACAAAGCGTTAACAAAGGAAAGCATGCATATCGGGGCATGTCAGGACACGTCAGGACAAATTCGCACGACTGTTGGGCAACAGAGGAAAACGAACACTTGAACAGAGTGAAAAGACGCTCACTATCATCGGACACGTACACTACATTCCCTCATTGTAAATCCGCTCGTCACAAAATCCACCTGCATCGTCGAACACCATTCACCAGTGACGAACCACACATCCGCACCCCATCAGAGGCAGACAGAACCCCGCCTAAGCTACGCTCTTCTACTGACGATCAACGCAATTGCCAGGATCATAATTACCGTGTCTACATCCGCCAGTGTCCAAGAGAGAAGTGAATCCTTGCGTCCCCTGCAGGCCAGTCTCATTGGTCCAGACATCATCCAATTGTCTCAGGGCTACACTGTTTTTTTCCACTAATGCTCCTCTAGACAAGGTCAATCGGCAGTGAAGCCACGGTATGACGTCATCATGCACCTGCGTGGCTCAAGGACGCGTGCGCTCTAGACAGGGGACCTATTATTTATTGAATCACTATCCCAAGATTATTTCCTTTATTCTTCTATAACGATTGCATAGGGAACTATTGCAGAAGAGCACCATATATGAGAGGAGATTATAGCATTTCATTCCCAAAGTCTTACTGTACAGGGAAAAAAATGGTTCAGCAAGACATGTTCATCCCACCCGAGAGCCAGGCAGATAATTGAATAATGATGCTTTGTTCCTCCTGAATAAAGTCACACACCTGTCCCCCTCGCGGTTACTCTCTGAACTAAATGAATCGCAAAAGTATTAAGAATAGCACTATTCCCATTCAAGGCAGCACTATCGTCAAGAATGTTTCTCTTCAAAAAGGAAAAATCTACATCTAGAAGGAAAGCATGTCAGAACAAGCCCAGGCATGTCAGCGCATGTTTGTCAGACAACAAGGGGGAAAAAGCGAAAAGAAACAAAGAAGGAAACCAGCATCAAACTATTTCTAAGCACACGCACTCCTCTTGTTCAAAAACAGTGCTCATCATAAATCTGTCCAGGGGAATACACACCATTTTGCTACACTTTTTTCAGTAACAGTCAACGCATTGCTACAGACTGCGTGACGTCATCACATCCTGTCTGAAGAAGAAGACAGCGGCAAAGACTCCTATTAATTATTGAATCGCAAGATTATTTCCTTTGTCCTACTCTTAATGACATTCATTCTCTCATTAAAATTCAACAAAAAAGCACCCTGCATATTAACGATTTTCACCCCAAAGGCTCATCATGGTCATTAGAATTACAGTAAACTACCACTGCTCTTTAAAATTATAAGTGAGTCCACTCCACATCACCTCCAGGCTTATGTAATACATGACCCTTTCTATGCTCATACATTCGTTGTCTGAGGCTACACCTGCGAGCAAAAAGGCGCGGAAGCCGGGTGGGCAAAGTTCCATTCGCGCATTGCGAGCAAAAAGGCGGGAAAGCCTGGGAGCAAAGTTCTATTCGCGCACTCCAAAGCACAAGACAGAACGCCTTTACGGAACATGATGGCATTCCTATACTATATTAATGATTATTGCATTGCAGTTTAGAAAAGCTTCTACAAAACTATAATTTTAGGAGCCCATTAAAATTCAACTTTCTATGGAAACCATAATTGCCCTATTACTTGGATCGCTACTAATGAAGCGCTCCAATTTTTTCTCTCTTCCCATTTCAGCCTTGTCATGCAGTGAAGCCGACTCACATCCAAAATAATTAATTTACACTGAGGGTGCCGTGCTTCAGGAATTCCTATCCTGCGCTCAGATGCAAGCATTTCTTCACGGATACCTTTAACAGCTGACCTCCTCAACATACCGAGCTCCTAACAACATCTAACAAACAATCAGAGAAACCCACTTCTCAGCTGCACCATGCGACTTTCTTCTGTGTAAAATCGGTGATTTGAGGAAGAGAGCAGCGAAAAATTGCGCGCACTTGTGCTTGACTTAAAAAACCTGAAGCATATGCTAATAAACTAAGAAAAAGACACTCAGGTCTGGTATGTGATAGTGCCACATACGCAGACGCATTGCCCTTGCGTAAAGAAAGCACAGGACAGGGATACACAAATTTCCTTAGGTGAGCAGGGAAAAGGCTTAAGACCTCAGGTCACCACACATCGCCACGCGGCTAGCACAACATGACACCAACAAGATACTAGCAGCGGGAAGAACTGCAACACTGCTAAACAAGTCCAGACATGCCACGATGACGTCACAAATCAGGAGAAAAAAAAGCACACGCATGCACGCACAGAGGACAACGCATTAAACACACGGAGCGCTCAGGAATAATCGTAGCGTTACCGCACATCGCTACCAAGCTCAACGTCTAACACAAGACGACAACAACAACAAGATATTAACGAAGGGTAAAAATTGCAACACTGAACAAGTCCAGACAGGCGACATCGCATACAAAACACTGCTCATCGGGGAAAAGGCCTAAGCCCGCGGCGGATCATCATAGAGCATACACAACTTCATTTTTCTACTTCGCGTAAACTAAACGCGGTCTGCTTGGAAAACGACGTACAAATTTTCTTAAGGAGCAGAGAAATATAGAAATTTCTACTCCGTGCTCAGATACCAGCATTTCTGCTCAAAAACCTGCAAAATTAAGCACTGCTTACTTCATCAAGATATCGAACACCCAACAAAATCAAACAAACAACCCCACTTCCACTGATAGAACACTATTCAGCTTCTACGCAGGAGGCTTTCGTCTACATAAAAGTAGAGAAAATAAGAAAAGAGCAGCGAAAAATTACACGCACTTTTGCTCGCATAGCAATAAGAGAAAAAAATAAAATAAAATAACGAGGCACACGCTAATAAACTGTGACAAAGACACCAATTTCTGCTATCAGATAACTATTGCATAATGCTAAATAGTCATTTGCATTGTCCCTGCGTGAAGAAAGCACAGGACAGGGATACACAATTTATCTTAAGCGAGCAGGGAAAGTTACTTCTACTCGAACAGCTTAATACCATAAAGTCTGAATTTTTGCAAAGAAAATAAAGCTTGAACAGCGCTACGAACGTGACAGACACATACTAACAAACAAACAAAAGCAGGACCGGCGTCGGGCACTTATAAAATACCCTGCCCAAAACAAAGACTTCACCAGGTTCGCTTTGCAATTCCATTAAAAACGCTCGTCCTATCCTACAGATAGCAATGCAAACGCGACTGCCCTTATTTTTTAAACCACTATTTCACGCAATAGTACATAAATGTGTCACTCGTGTCACACGAAAAGGCAAACACTTACTTGTCAAGTGGGGTCCCAGCGCGTGCGCGCGCACACACGCAGACACACACACTCACATTTTCACACACACACACACACACACACAAACACAAAGTCTATTTTCACAACCACATAAATCCATATTATTCCTCAGGTCAATAATCATCCTACCATCGCCAAAAGACGGCACAGACATGTATGCTTACGAGAGACAATCGGTCCTCGTTCCGTATGTAATAGGATATCGCCACTCGGCCGGCGCGAACCAATAAAGAAAGAAAGGAATGCATGTTGGCTACGAAGAAAACGGTGCCGTGCTTCTACGCAGCGATCATTATACAGACGCGTAAATGTGAACATCATTCGCTACAAACTATAGCTCTCATCATTTTTAAACCAAACCACTTAACTTGTGTTCATAGGTCTTCACTAAATAAGTGAGCCGATAATGACTCCAAATAAAATCAAATAAAATAATCATTCCAGCATCGCTGGCTGCAAGATTGCGTACCCAACAGAGCAGCGCGCTTCCATCAACACGCCTTGGGCTGACTTTACACACCCAAAGCCTTCTCTGAATACATTCTGCTGTCGCCGGAATAAAAGATTTATCGCGACGGTACAACAATGTCAGCTCTGCTTCCGTTTAAATGTACCGTTCTATGTACCGTCGCGATAAATCTTTTATTCCGGCGACAGCAGAATGTATTCAGAGAAGGCTTTGGGTGTGTAAAGTCAGCCCAAGGCGTGTTGATGGAAGCGCGCTGCTCTGTTGGGTACGCAATCTTGCAGCCAGCGATGCTGGAATGATTTATTTGATTTTATTTGGAGTCATTATCGGCTCACCTATTTAGTGAAGACCTATGAACACAAGTTAAGTGGTTTGGTTTAAAAATGATGAGAGCTATAGGGTGTAGCGAATGATGTTCACATTTACGCGTCTGTATAATGATCGCTGCGTAGAAGCACGGCACCGTTTTCTTCGTAGCGAACATGCATTCCTTTCTTTCTTTATTGGTTCGCGCCGGCCGAGTGGCGATATCCTATTACATACGGAAGGAGGACCGATTGTCTTGCGTAAGCATACATGTCTGTGCCGTCTTTTGGCGATGGTAGGATGATTATTGACCTGAGGAATAATATGGATTTATGTGGTTGTGAAAATAGACTTTGTGTTTGTGTGTGTGTGTGTGTGTGAAAATGTGAGTGTGTGTGTCTGCGTGTGTGCGCGCGCACGCGCTGGGACCCCACTTGACAAGTAAGTGTTTGCCTTTTCGTGTGACACGAGTGACACATTTATGTACTATTGCGCGAAATAGTGGTTTAAAAAATAAGGGCAGTCGCGTTTGCATTGCTATCTGTAGGATAGGACGAGCGTTTTTAATGGAATTGCAAAGCGAACCTGGTGAAGTCTTTGTTTTGGGCAGGGTATTTTATAAGTGCACGACGCCGGTCCTGCTGTTGTTTGTTTGTTAGTATGTGTCTGTCACGTTCGTAGCGCTGTTCAAGCTTTATTTTCTTTGCAAAAATTCAGACTTTATGGTATTAAGCTGTTCGAGTAGAAGTGACTTTCCCTGCTCGCTTAAGATAAATTGTGTATCCCTGTCCTGTGCTTTCTTCACGCAGGGACAATGCAAATGACTATTTAGCATTATGCAATAGTTATCTGATAGCAGAAATTGGTGTCTTTGTCACAGTTTATTAGCGTGTGCCTCGTTATTTTATTTTATTTTTTTCTCTTATTGCTATGCGAGCAAAAGTGCGTGTAATTTTTCGCTGCTCTTTTCTTATTTTCTCTACTTTTATGTAGACGAAAGCCTCCTGCGTAGAAGCTGAATAGTGTTCTATCAGTGGAAGTGGGGTTGTTTGTTTGATTTTGTTGGGTGTTCGATATCTTGATGAAGTAAGCAGTGCTTAATTTTGCAGGTTTTTGAGCAGAAATGCTGGTATCTGAGCACGGAGAAGAAATTTCTATATTTCTCTGCTCCTTAAGAAAATTTGTACGTCGTTTTCCAAGCAGACCGCGTTTAGTTTACGCGAAGTAGAAAAATGAAGTTGTGTATGCTCTATGATGATCCGCCGCGGGCTTAGGCCTTTTCCCCGATGAGCAGTGTTTTGTATGCGATGTCGCATGTCTGGACTTGTTCAGTGTTGCAATTTTTACCCTTCGTTAATATCTTGTTGTTGTCGTCTTGTGTTAGACGTTGAGCTTGGTAGCGATGTGCGGTAACGCTACGATTATTCCTGAGCGCTCCGTGTGTTTAATGCGTTGTCCTCTGTGCGTGCATGCGTGTGCTTTTTTTTCTCCTGATTTGTGACGTCATCGTGGCATGTCTGGACTTGTTTAGCAGTGTTGCAGTTCTTCCCGCTGCTAGTACCTTGTTGGTGTCATGTTGTGCTAGCCGCGCGGCGATGTGTGGTGACCTGAGGTCTTAAGCCTTTTCCCTGCTCACCTAAGGAAATTTGTGTATCCCTGTCCTGTGCTTTCTTTACGCAAGGGCAATGCGTCTGCGTATGTGGCACTATCACATACCAGACCTGAGTGTCTTTTTCTTAGTTTATTAGCATATGCTTCAGGTTTTTTAAGTCAAGCACAAGTGCGCGCAATTTTTCGCTGCTCTCTTCCTCAAATCACCGATTTTACACAGAAGAAAGTCGCATGGTGCAGCTGAGAAGTGGGTTTCTCTGATTGTTTGTTAGATGTTGTTAGGAGCTCGGTATGTTGAGGAAGTCAGCTGTTAAAGGTATCCGTGAAGAAATGCTTGCATCTGAGCGCAGGATAGGAATTCCTGAGCACGGCACCCTCAGTGTAAATTAATTATTTTGGATATGAGTCGGCTTCACTGCATGACAAGGCTGAAATGGGAAGAGAGAAAAAATTGGAGCGCTTCATTAGTAGCGATCCAAGTAATAGGGCAATTATGGTTTCCATAGAAAGTTGAATTTTAATGGGCTCCTAAAATTATAGTTTTGTAGAAGCTTTTCTAAACTGCAATGCAATAATCATTAATATAGTATAGGAATGCCATCATGTTCCGTAAAGGCGTTCTGTCTTGTGCTTTGGAGTGCGCGAATAGAACTTTGCTCCCAGGCTTTCCCGCCTTTTTGCTCGCAATGCGCGAAAGGAACTTTGCCCACCCGGCTTCCGCGCCTTTTTGCTCGCAGGTGTAGCCTCAGACAACGAATGTATGAGCTTAGAAAGGGTCATGTATTACATAAGCCTGGAGGTGATGTGGAGTGGACTCACTTATAATTTTAAAGAGCAGTGGTAGTTTACTGTAATTCTAATGACCATGATGAGCCTTTGGGGTGAAAATCGTTAATATGCAGGGTGCTTTTTTGTTGAATTTTAATGAGAGAATGAATGTCATTAAATAGGACAAAGGAAATAATCTTGCGATTCAATAATTAATAGGAGTCTTTGCCGCTGTCTTCTTCTTCAGACAGGATGTGATGACGTCACGCAGTCTGTAGCAATGCGTTGACTGTTACTGAAAAAAGTGTAGCAAAATGGTGTGTATTCCCCTGGACAGATTTATGATGAGCACTGTTTTTGAACAAGAGGAGTGCGTGTGCTTAGAAATAGTTTGATGCTGGTTTCCTTCTTTGTTTCTTTTCGCTTTTTCCCCCTTGTTGTCTGACAAACATGCGCTGACATGCCTGGGCTTGTTCTGACATGCTTTCCTTCTAGATGTAGATTTTTCCTTTTTGAAGAGAAACATTCTTGACGATAGTGCTGCCTTGAATGGGAATAGTGCTATTCTTAATACTTTTGCGATTCATTTAGTTCAGAGAGTAACCGCGAGGGGGACAGGTGTGTGACTTTATTCAGGAGGAACAAAGCATCATTATTCAATTATCTGCCTGGCTCTCGGGTGGGATGAACATGTCTTGCTGAACCATTTTTTTCCCTGTACAGTAAGACTTTGGGAATGAAATGCTATAATCTCTTCTCATATATGGTGCTCTTCTGCAATAGTTCCCTATGCAATCGTTATAGAAGAATAAAGGAAATAATCTTGGGATAGTGATTCAATAAATAATAGGTCCCCTGTCTAGAGCGCAGGCGTCCTTGAGCCACGCAGGTGCATGATGACGTCATACCGTGGCTTCACTGCCGATTGACCTTGTCTAGAGGAGCATTAGTGGAAAAAAACAGTGTAGCCCTGAGACAATTGGATGATGTCTGGACCAATGAGACTGGCCTGCAGGGGACGCAAGGATTCACTTCTCTCTTGGACACTGGCGGATGTAGACACGGTAATTATGATCCTGGCAATTGCGTTGATCGTCAGTAGAAGAGCGTAGCTTAGGCGGGGTTCTGTCTGCCTCTGATGGGGTGCGGATGTGTGGTTCGTCACTGGTGAATGGTGTTCGACGATGCAGGTGGATTTTGTGACGAGCGGATTTACAATGAGGGAATGTAGTGTACGTGTCCGATGATAGTGAGCGTCTTTTCACTCTGTTCAAGTGTTCGTTTTCCTCTGTTGCCCAACAGTCGTGCGAATTTGTCCTGACGTGTCCTGACATGCCCCGATATGCATGCTTTCCTTTGTTAACGCTTTGTATTTTGTCTTTTTTGACAAGGAACATTGTCGTCTTGACGATAGTGCTGCCCTGAGTTCTGCGCGCGTTGATTTGTTGAGTGCCTTGTCCTCTTATTAGCCGTTGATGGGGTTACATGTTAGGATATTTTGTTCTTTTGCAAGTCTCATTTAGTAAGACTTTGGAATTCCTACGATCAGCTTTCGTGCATGGTGCTCTTCTGCAATAGTTTCCTATGCAATCGTTATAGAAGAATAAAGGAAATAACCTTGGGATAGTGATTCAATAAATAATAGGTCCCCTGTCTAGAGCGCACGCGTCCTTGAGCCACGCAGGTGCATGAGGACGTCATACCGTGGCTTCACTGCAGATTGACCTTGTCTAGAGGAGCATTAGTGAAAAAAAAACAGTGTAGCCCTGAGACAATAGGATGATGTCTGGACCAATGAGAACGGCCAGCAGGGGGCGCAGGAATGCTCTTCTCTCTTAGCCTCTCGCAGGTGGCGGTAGGAGCGCGCAGAGGGCGCTACGAGCGCGCGCATGCGTAGCACCCGTAGAGTGGCGCTTACGTCAGTCCACCTCTGGCTCTCGTTGGGAGAAGACGTGCGGTCGTTCGCTCCGTCGTCACTTGATCCCTGGCTGTCGACGAGAGCGGACGCTCCGTCGCAGCGGGGAAAAAGGTGAGTGACTTACCGATGTTTGCGCGTTGTTTTACCGTGCTCGTGTTAAGCCTTTTCTCGCATGTTTAGACTTGTTTAGCGGTGTCCAAGCCTGTTGACGCACGTTTACCATCGTGTGGTTCCCGCCTTGTGTTAGCCGCGAAGTGTTGTGACGCTGTGGTTAGGCCTAGTCGATTGCCTTAAGCCTTTTCCCCCAATGTGTAGTGTTTTCTCCGTGCTGTTTAGCAGTAGCGGTTAGGCCTTTTCCACGCGCTCTGGCATGCTTAGACTCGTCGAGCAGTGTTGCCATTTTTACGTGTCGCTAGTACTTTCTTGTTCTCTGTGTTTCTCGTATAGAGCTACGATGCTGGCGCCATCTGGTGTGATGCCTTGGAACTAGCGTGCCACCTGCCTCTGCAACCGTCGTG
The DNA here is from genome assembly GCF_037126465.1 of Ornithodoros turicata. Classification (NCBI taxonomy): domain Eukaryota; kingdom Metazoa; phylum Arthropoda; class Arachnida; order Ixodida; family Argasidae; genus Ornithodoros; species Ornithodoros turicata. The sequence goes on along the minus strand of NW_026999351.1, from coordinate 802,998 downwards.
CTCCAGTCGCCCCGGCGTGATTTCTTCAAGATGGCGTCGTTGATTTTCAAATAAATCATTTCCTACTGTCTGCTTCCTTTCTATCTAGTTTTTTATTTCCTACAACCCGAGTTTTACATAGAAAATCCACGACAAGTATTGCACTGAGTCAGATTTTGCCCAATTTAAACATTTTAAAAATTGATTTTTTTTTTAAATTTTAAAGTAATTTTAAAATAATTTAAAGTAAAAAGTGCAATACTTGCCGTGGATTTTCTGTGTAAATCTTGGGTTGTTACATTACTACTTCGGTCATACTACCGCGCGAGAGTTCCCTAGCGCCAGTTTTGAAAGCGATTGAAGACTACGGTACGGTTTCTGGGGAGAGATTGAACAGATCCAAAAGTGTCGCTCTTCTTTTTAATGTTCAGCCAACCTGTGCTGCACCGTTTGAATTCCCTGTAAGACCTCAGGTTAAAATCCTAGTACTTGGTTTTGACAGTGCAGGGGTCTCAGCTGTCAACTCGTCACGGGTATTCAGCCGCTGTAGTGCTGTGCTGCTGGAGCTAAAGTTTCTTTATCTGCCAATTACATTGCGGTTACGACTGTTAGCTGCATGGCATTACAGTCGCATGTGCTTTTTAGCTGCTGCTTCATCCCCACCAGCGGTAACACAAGCTGCTCTCACACGACACGCGCACCGCTTTCTATGGGCGTATCCGTTGAATGGGTCTGTAGGTCTAAACCACACGGAAGTCGTGATGTGTGATATTTTTGAAGCGTGATGTAGGCAAGCTTACGTTTGTCCCATCCTACAGTTGGTAATACCAAGTCGTGATGTGGGTGGCTTGGGAGTACCAGCTGTACCAGAAAAGTGTCTGGCGCTTCAATTGCGTATTCTCTTTGAGGCGTTCCGTGTGTCAGAGCACCCGGCCTGCGCATTAGTGCAGTATTTCCTAGGATACGCCCACCGGGTGGTTCCTCGAAAGTTCCCAGCTTCGCCCCTTCCTGCTTATTTTAGTGATGATGATGATAATTAGGGGTTTCATGGCGCATCCAGCGCACATGTCCAGCGCACATGTGAAGACATTTTCTTGTGTAGCGTTCGTGATTTGTACACCGCCTACAGGGAAATGCGACCGGGTCCCGCAAGACCAGCAGTGCCAACGAAATTCGCCTGGCGGCCTATCACTGCTGGCTTGATGCACGGCGCGGTAGACTCCACTGGAAGCTGGCCGATGGTGTCCTACCACTATGTGAACGTTTACACTGTTTTCGGACATGTCGTCCGTCTTGTGGCATGTCTGAGACTGAGAGAACATTGTTTCTTTTTCGATGCCATATGCGACTTTTGCTGTGGAGTAGGGTGGCTCAAATATTTGGGCTCCCAGCAGTTGATTGGGCCACTGTAACGTACCTGGAGCCGTTGCCGGTCGTACGCGCAGAGCGGAAGCAATTAGCATTGCTGATTTCGGAAATCAACTTCCAAATTTGGATTCACCGGTGCCGGCTGGCCTTTGATGGCCCGGATGTTGGGAGCATGGCTATTTTCTAGGTACTGAGAGCAGGGCTGCGTGCACATATCATCCGTGAGCAGTCATTATTTGGATCTGTGGAGTGCTGTCGCCGCTGGCTTACAGCGACTCGGCTCTTTGATCGTCATCAAGGTGAGTGGCATATCAAGTTCTGGTAAGCCCACTAGGACCGCACTGCGCTCCGTAGCGACTCTCGCAGAGTTGCAGGATTGTTCGCAATGTATGTCACGTGCAAAAAGCAATCTCCCTTGGGAGCAAGTTAGAGTTAGTTATAGAGATAGTGTTTGTCAACACACATGATAATACACACAATACAGTCCCATCCTGCAGTCGACAATACGGCGCTAAGAGGAACAAGGAGAACATGAACGAGAAGAAGATATATGAACATTTAAGAAAGGAGGTTGTAGCTTCGCTGCATATTATGGGTGGGGGATTTTTTTTAATGGTTTCTTGTCTTTCCGTATGCTGATTTCTTTGTGTGGTATGCCTCGCTATTTCAGGCGAGTATAGCGTACCGTTTTTCGGCGTTTTTCACGATCTAGTTCTATGGCGAGACGGCCTCTAGCGTTTTCCGGAGCACTGGTTCCGGCTGTGTCACGAGTGAACTTCCTACTTCCTCTTGTGAAGAAGGTAGGGAAGGTCGTTATAAGCATGCGCCACACTGACGGTGGAGAATGCGACCTGATTGGGAAGTCGTGAACTAGCTCGTGAGATGTTCCCTCAGAATGAGCTAGAGGGTGGTCGAAACGGGTAACCGGCGCTGTCTTATGGAATTGCGGACCCCAGTTCCGAACTTGATAAGTGTGCGCGGAAAGCATTTGATCTTCAACTACTATGACATCAAACGAGTTTGTATGAGGTGGGGCGCGGAGTGTCACTTCCAGAAAGAGTGTGTGAACCCGCTGTGTGCTCGCTGTGATGACCTTGGGCATGAGAGGTGCGATACTTCGTGTAAGCGCTATGCTGGGGACCACGCTGTATCCGAACGGTGACGGTTCCCGTGTGTCTGGTGACGTTTGTTCGCGTTAGGGCTCCCTCCCCCTCCCCCTCCCTGCAGGCGCTCGTAAACGAGAATGTCACCGCTGGGGTCGTATGTCCATAGGGAGTTGCTCACGATACCTTTAGTGTGGCGGAAAATTGGAATTTCTGGATATTTAATATTTTTGAAGAAATTTTCATGTCAGATGATCCCATTTGATTTCCCACTCTTGATGTTCCCACTGTTCATTTTCAAACTGAATGATTTTCAATACATTGCGTTTTATGGATGATCATTTGCTCGATTTTACAGACTCGTCGAACTGGTTCCTGTTTTTCTGCAGCGACGTGCAGCAGCCCTATTTTACATCTGTGAATCATTGTGTCTCGTTGGCTTTTCTTGTAGTGTTCAGTTGGCTTCTCATTTATTGTATTGGTAACCATGCAGCATGTTCAGTCTCATTAAATCAATTGGATATCAGATAGTCTAGGTCTATTCCTTCAATTGGTTTCTCATTCCTTGTATTCGTGCAGTCTGTGCTATTGAACATGCTGGATCACATTAAATCAACTGGAAATCAAACACTTTACAACTTCATTTTTAAAATGAGGAATGGGAAGTTCCATCGCCTAGAGCGATACCCTACCTCATTGCTGGTGGTGTGATGTGGGGAATGAAATAATGAGCCCATTCACAATAAGGGTCGAAGTCGTCGATTTCGTCACCTCCGCGTTTGCTAAAGGGAGTACCGCAACTCCCTATATTTGGACAGGTGCACACTCTTAATTAAGGGGTTACTTGAACACCTTTTCCTTGCCACATATATCACTCCCTTTTGGAGAGTACATATCACTCTCATAAATGGACTCCTCACTCCCTGAAGAGAGTGAGGAGACCATTTAACTCCCTACTGGAGAGTAATTGTACACTCCAAATGAAGTGGTATATGTGGCAAAGGTGCACTCCCCCAAAAAGAGTTACTGTACACCCTTTTTTAATAGTGTAAAAACGAGCAGAAACGAGTTACAGCCCAAGAAGCACGCCAATATTGGTCCAATACTGGGCCCATATGGGCTGTACGATATATTACGAATATTGTACGAATATGGGGAGTGTAACCAGGATCCATATTGGACCAATACGGGCTGCCCATATTGGAAAGCCCAGTTTGCGCCAATATTGCGCCAATTTATGTGATAACGCCAATGGGGAGTCCGTGTAATATATAAAATGTGATGTATAATATATAAAAGGATTATCCGCTTTAATATCCAGCACTGACATTTATTCTCTGTTCTTTTTGCTTTTTCATTTCTGCAGATTCGATTGTTCCACGTTGCATACAATTACAAAAAAAAAGAAGAAGAAGAAAACACTGCATCGCCCCAAAAACGAAGAACGGGCGCTACGCCCGTCTTGTTGACGGACACAAGCAGTCTCACGGAACTGCCAATGTCAAACATCCCTCAGAAGCCTTCATTGGGATCGCAATATTCTACGAAGCAAATGTTTCCAACCCGCTCCGAGAGTACAGAGGACTGAAACACTTTCGTGACGCCAGAGCAATTCACACTGTTAGCATCAACTTGAAAGCACCTAACTTTACAGAGCAGCCATCCCTTCCTATCAAACATTGTGTGTTTTACTTGACCTGCCGCAATTCTGTTATCATTACAGGAACCAGCGACATTTTAGCCGTATGAAACGTCCGATCCCGCTGTTGCGCATGAGCATTAGTTGTAGGACGCATGATTTCAAACAAGTCTCAACAACCTGCTCGCTTTCAGTCGGCTCGACCGATTGGCATTGTTGTCGAGTTCTATTGAACGTTACAATGGGATTGCCACGTTTGTTGACTGTTTCAAATAATGTGTATCATCTGCGGGATGTGGTTGGATGCAACGATCGATGCACTGAATTGGGCATTTCACACGCTTCAACGTCCAATCTTACAGTGCTGCTTGGGCATGTGTGCAACACATGTACGTACCGTTTTCAGTCAATATGAGGTGTACATGCAATTTTCACAATATTGGCTCAAAGTGGGCAATATGGGGCCCATATTGCCAGGATTTTTCCAATATTGACTCAAACTGGGCAATATGGGGCCCTCATTGCCCAGTTTCAGCCAATATGAGGCAAATCTTTGCGAAACGGGCCTCATATTGTACCCTTCTCGCCAATGACAAGCCAATATGGGTCAATATTGCGTGCTGCTTGGGATATTGTCACTTACGGGGATAAAGGCGACGGGGAACTTCACCTCTCGTACCCCGCACCTTCATGAAATATGACGGAAATGATGGCTGTAACTTGTTCATTCGGAGCAGCACGAGAGAGGTGATTTTCCTACTAGTCGTTGTCCCTATACGTGACAATACGTGTTTCAACATGGCCGTAGCAAACATGGAATGCATGGAGGTACAAAGGAAGAACTATTCAAGATTAATCAGACGTTACTACTAGAATTGCCCCCAAAACTAACTGGAGTTTACGACACGGCGAACTAAAATGTGTACATTAAACTTGACGTCACAACACTTCGTGCAGCGCATGCGTTGGGTGATAGTTGCGGCACCACGCACGTATGTGAAGTGCCCGGATATTAACCCTGGTGCAGGCTGTGCTGCCTGGATTTATTCCTGTGTTTTCCTGAGACGCTTCCAGACATATGTCTGTGCAGTTCCTTTAGATGTCGGCCTAGGACGCACATTGTCCGCAGTCGTCAGCTGTTACCTTTCCGACCTTTGTGAGGCCGACAACGGGAAGCCCTTTCACAATCACCACAACCACTAGCTGATCGCTTCTGTCGTACTTGTACGCACACATTTGCCTGCACGCGATGAAATGCGGCAGTGTGAACGAAGCTCTACACCATACGCTGCATTGAAAACATAAACTACTACAGAATTCACAAAGCTATACGCTGCGTTAGCGGAATTTAGGACCACGCGGACGAACAAGAATCGTCCGAATTGTGGTCGACGCTGACACTCATGCGTTCAGCTTCATTGCTTTTGGAACAAATAGAGAGTTTTAGCACATCGGAAGTACTTAACGGCAACGCTTCGGAAAACATGGTAAGTGAATCGCTCGATTCCCTCGAAGTGGCTTGCATGACGTTATAGACTTTTGATTTTACAGCTTCCTTTATCATACCGTTTAACAAGAATATTGCTCATCTGTAAAACAAGCGATAGTGTGTATCTTTTACATCCGAAAAGGAGTCGCTTCCTACGGCTGTTATAACGGCGACGCATTTCGCACACGTTTTGCGGCACGCCAAGGACTACAAACCTATACTTTTCTTTTTTCCTGCACCTAAGGTTCCCGCATACTTTCAACGATACCTAAGGACATCAGGCACAAGGGGCATGTCAGCAAAAAAAGAAAAAGAAATCGGTGGGGATAGCTTGAGCCAGACCACGTCATTGTTTCAATCGTCGTCGTCGTAGTTGGATACGGCTAGGGAGCCAGAGAGGCGATCACTTTGATTGTTGACGCTTCCGCCACACCAGCAAACTTGTACAGCTGGCACAGGTAATGGGTCGCATTCGCCAGAACCCAATCTGCGTTTGCGGCGATCGTCGAAGTAACATTTCTTCCGTTTTCAATTATTGGCGTGACTTTTGATTGCACTGGAATATCTACCGTAAATTGGCCACGAGTGTTTAATCGTTGCAGAGCTGTCCTGCGGCAGCTTAAGTTTGTTGATTTGCCCATCACGTTTCGTGCTCATCTGCTACTGGCCTGATACTACAGTCGCTTGTGGTTTTTAGGAGTCGTTGCCACGCCGCCACCACTAATCCGTACTGCCATCACGAGGAACGCGTTCCGTTTCCTCTGGGGCGGTTCGGTGGAGTGGGTCGCGAGATCCCGCATGCACCGTACACGTGACCAGGGCGGCTTAGCATTGCCGGTGGTGCTCGACAAATGTCTTGCACTTCAGTCGCGCGTTTATTTCGAGGCATTGCACACTCCCGAACACCCAGCGTGCGCATTAGTGCACTACTCTCTGGGATGTGCTACCAGGTGGTTCGGTGAGAGCCCTAGGTTTCGGCCTAGGTCCGAAGTCCTGCCTCATCAATACAGTGCTTGTGTTGGTGTTGTACGGCGTTTGCGACTCCAGCTTCCGGACGCTGACCTCCAGTTATGGGCTGTCAGCGATTTTTATACAGCTATCTGGGAGTTGGAGTCTGGTCCCCCAGTTCCTTCGGTGCCGTCGAAGCTGTCTTGGCGTCGAATCACTGCGGGCTGGCTAGATGCACGCCGCGCCAGTCTTCAGTGGAAGTTGGCCCACAACGTTCTTCCTCTTCGCGAGCGACTACACCGCTTTCACACCTCTCGCTCTGACGGTTGCCCGTCTTGCGGGATGTGTGAAACCGCAGAGCACTGTTTCCGGCGTTGTCGTGTTCATCTTTTGCTGTGGCGCAGAGTAACCCAGATATTTCAGCTGTCGACTGCGCCTGGGCCACCGTACAGTTCCTGGAACCGTTGCCTGTTCCGCGCGTTCAGCGTAAACAATTGGCTTTATTAATTACCGAGATTAACTTTCAAATTTGGATCCGTCGTTGGCGGCTGGCTTTCGGTGGCCCAGACTTCGGAGACGCAGCTATATTTCAGGCTGTCAGGTCAGGGCTTCGTAGCCACATTGTCCGTGAGCAAACACTGTATGGTCTTGTGGAGTGCTCTCGCCGCTGGCTGACGTCTACTCGTCTTTTCCGCCACGTTCAGGGTGAGTGGCAAATCGTGTTCTAGCCAGCTCGCTAGGACCGTACTGCACTCTGCAGCGGCTCTCCCGTGTTTGGATTGTTCGCTTGGTATGGTCAGTACGAAAAGCAAACTCTCCTAGAGAGTGTTGTTATCTAGCTTGTAGGACTGTAACGTAAAGTTAGTGTCTGTCCAAAGGGGACTACCTCCATAGGTAGCTCTCCTGCTTGATGACAATACACACTCAGTTTTCAATCAATCTCGCTCATGGTGTCCTCTCGCTTCGTGAACGTTTACACCGCTTCCATATTTGTCACACGGATCACGTCCTGCCTTGTGGCATCTCGGAGTCACCAGAGCACTGCTTCCTTCAGTGCCAGATTCCGCTGCTCCTATGGTGCAGAGCGGCTGCTGTTTTTGACCTTCCAGCAGTCGAATGGGCCACTGTAAGTTTCATGGAACCGTTGCCGGCTCCAGCAAGGGATCGGACACATTTGACGTGTTTGATTGCGGAAATAAATTTCCAAATGTGGATACGGCGGTGCCGGTTGGCCTTCGGTGGCCCCGACTGTGTGAGCGTAGGTTTCTTTCAGGCAGTTCGTGCTGGACTACGGGCGCTGATAACCAGGAAACAGACAGTGCTCGGATCAGTCGCGTGCTCCCGTCGCTGACTCTGCTTCACTCGCACCTTCCGCTATGATCAGGGTGACAGGCACATTCTGTTCTACCCAGTTTGCTAGACCTGTACTGTCCTCCGTCGCGACTCTCCCGTATATCATGGATTGTTCGCATGGTATGCCCCGAACAAACGGCAATCTCCCCTAGGAGCGTTGTTATCCTGCCTTTCAGCATAGTGCACGTCTAGTGTAAAGGAGCCTACCTCCATAGGTAGCTCTCCTGCTTGATGACAATACATCAGTTTTCAATCGTTTCGGGATCTATCAGGACTTTGACGACTTCGCAAGGCGCCTCCGTCAGCATTTCCAGACCGTCAAACCCGCCCTACCTCGTCAGCCTTCCCATAGGAAGATTTTCGTGCACGCAGATTTGGCCAGTGCTTCTCACGCCTTCGTCCGTGTGGATCATGGCAAGCAATCCCTGACCCCTGCATATGCTGGCCCTTACAATATATTGGCCTGCAGCGAAAAGACCGTGACAGTCGACCTTAATGGGCACAGCGAAACCATCTCCCTCGACAGGGTGAAACCATCTCCCCCACCTCCCTGTCCCCATGCAGGTCCTCCACGGTGACGTTCCTTCCCCCGGCACAATGTTTCCTGGCATTCTCCCCTGGTGGGAGCACAAGTGCCATCGGACGATGGTAGCTCAGTTTGAACGTGAGCGCGCTGAGCGCGAATAAACCAGTTGTTCTCCACCAGTTCTGCTCAGTGCGGAAATGACCGTGACAACGAGTCAATTGTCGCATTTGGTGACATCCCTATACGCGGCATTCCTCGTTGTCATTGCAGCAAGCCAGGTTAACCGTACTCAGGTTTCAAAAAGTGCTCACACATTACACGACTGTACACACTAAAGTTATTTTTAAATAAATGCAGTTTCAGATTGTATGCCCTCCTAGACTTAACGTCCGTTAAAATGTGACTTTCATTACCGACTTCGACCGACACCGAAAAGTCTTGAAGCTGAGAGGTTAATCAGTGGTATCGGATGTTTACAAAATGCAAACCAGTAGAACATTTGCTTTCGTTTCGAGATGGGGAATTTCGCAAGGTGGAATACCGAATCCAAACCTTTCGGTACAGTTAATGAGTGATGCGTGTAGAACAGTTGGGATACATTGCGACAGATACATTGGTTCGTCACTTTACTATGACTTTGACTACCTGTTGGAGATGTTGCATTTAGCACGTTTCCATGTTAGTGGATTCAAGCGTAAAATTTGGTTCCTGCATAAGTTGATTCACGCTACGTGTAACTGAATCGAGTTAAGGCGGACTCATGCGGTCTACAGGTTTTCCCGTCCATTTTAGTCCAAGCGCCATCTGAAATAATCCAGGCGCCATTCAATTTAATCCGTGCGCCATCTGAAAAAATCCAGATGCTATTCAATGTAAACCTGGTGCCATCTGAAATAATCCATGGTGTTTTTAAGCACTATAACCGTGTGTTCACACGGGGACGTCTTTTTAGAGTATTTTAGTGGAAGAAAAAGTAAAAAAGAAACTACTGATGAAATCGAAGGTGTGCCGTGTCCTATGTGGAACATTTGCATGACGCTGAGATATTGGGAGTTGGAGTGGAAATATAGCAAACGACGGCACTTGTGCTGTCGTCTGTTACACAATATCTTCTGACTGAACAGTTGGATATCCTGCGCAGCTAAAAGAGCGCGAAAAGGCATGACTCACATAGCAGACGACACAACTGGTGCTGTCGTCTGCTACAGGATATCTTCTGACTGAACTGCAGGATATTCAACACGGTTAGAAGAACACCAATAGTCACCACACACATAGCAGACGACACCACTTGTGCTCTCGTCTGCTACAGAATATATTCTGACTGCACTGCAGGATATTCCACGCGGTTAGAAGAACACGAGAAGCCACCACTCGCATAGCAGACGACACCACTGGTGTTGTCGTCTGCTACAGAATATCTTCTGACTGAACTGCAGGATATTCCACGCGGTTAGAAAAACACGAGAAGCCACCATTCACATTGCAGACGACACCACTGGTGCTGTCGTCTGCTATGCGAGTGGTGGCTTCTCGTGTTCTTCTAACCGCGTGGAATATCCTGCAGTGCAGTCAGAAGGTATTCTGTAGCAGACGAGAGCACAAGTGGTGTCGTCTGCTATGTGTGTGGTGACTATTGGTGTTCTTCTAACCGTGTTGAATATCCTGCAGTTCAGTCAGAAGATACCCTGTAGCAGACGACAGCACCAGTTGTGTCGTCTGCTATGTGAGTCATGCCTTTTCGCGCTCTTTTAACTGGCGTTTCGTGCCTGCCCTCGAAATTTCTCGAAGATGATTCGTGGCAGTATGCCACTCTGTTGAGTTCCACTGCAGACGGCGGAGACAGGAACACGCCTGGACCTATAGAGCGAAAGGAACTTTGCCGTTCACGTGTGCACTGGCTCTTTAACCTGCTCCCAGCCTCGGAAACAAGTTAACTTGCGCTGATATCGTACACCGATAAAAACCAACCTGACTTCTTCGGGACTCTGCAATCGGACGCGATCGTGGCCCGAACTAACATTTTACTGTTACGGTTCTAGGTTATACATGTCACTCTGCTGTGTTACACTGCAGACGGCGTATACAGGAACACACCTGGACCTATAGAGCGAAAGGAATTTTGCCATTCACGTGTGCGCTGGCTCTGTGACCTGCTCCCTGCCTCAGAAACAAGTTAGCTTGCGCTGATATCGTACACCGACAAAAACCAACCTGACTTCTTCCTCAGAAGCCCGGGGAGCGATGGCTACTGTGACGTGTGACGGGAAGAAAGGTGCAGGAGTCGGGACACTCGTGTCTCTGGCGGCAGGCAGTGCAGAAGCGCTTGACAGAGGTACAGGAACAATGAGTTGGTCTACTTTGCCTGTCAGAGTCATTCTTGGTTGGTAGCAGGGAACAAACCTAGCTATTATAGCCTACACCCGTGGGATAATTTACCTAAATAAGGGCAGATCCCACAAGATGCAGTGGCAAACCCTGCCGTGACCTCAAATGAACTAAAGGCTACCGGACGTATGCGTTTATTCTTCCTTAGCATGCATAGTGCATTATAGCGTCTTAAAATTTCCGTTGCACTGTCACACACCAAAACGTCTACCCCGCTACAACCCGCTTGTTCGTCCAAGTCAACGCTGTGGCATGTACTGGATTAAGCCCGAAATGTATTGACATGTACGAAGGGTCCATACCTCTGCTGATATCGGCAGTGTACCCCCAGGGCTTTCGAAAAAGAATATACCAAATGCATCAGGCGTCGTAACAAGTGTGGCCTGCATTATTTTCTGTGGGTTGGCTGAATGGGGCTGCAACAGATAAATGTAAGGTTGCTCTTTTTCACAGAGCACTCTGCTGAAGTTTCGCAGCAGAGACGGTAAAATACGAGGGAAAAAATGCGCACAGCGAATAACGAAAATCCTGCGACTCTGACATTACTGCCTTCACTGCCACCAATGAGGCAGCGCATGAGCGTAGGTCGGCGAATTCATCGATGAATGCCTTAACTGACCTCATTCATCACTTCATAGAGAATGACGTGACGTCGAATGAAGGGCATGATGAGATGGGAAGTTGAAGTCAATGTGATGGGATTTGAAGTTAAAGTTAGTGTGATGGGATTTGAATTTGAATTCCGCGTGATGGGATTTGAAGTTGAAGTTAGCGTGATGTGTTTTCAAGTCGAAGTCAGCGTGACAGGTTTTGAAGTTGTCTACTTGAAGTCTGCAGGATGGATCTTCAATATGATGATGGTTTTTGAAGCCCTCATACTAAGGTTTGAAGCTGACAATGTTTAATCGATGTCTGATGTTCGCGTGTAGTGGCTGTTACTTGTGCATCGCGTGCGGAGTGAATGATAAATATTTGTGGGAGTCCAGTGAGGGAACATAAAGGCTTCGCGTTTTGTGTCTGGCATGGGGCCTGACACTGCAGGTGCCTGGCGAACCCCCTCCCACCCTCGTTGTGTATCGGTGAGCGCAGAGAGGGAAACTGTACGGAACGCGTCACTCTATTGTGTAGTGGGGTGTCGAGGGTAATGTCGCGTAGCCGGATTCAACTGTAGGTTGCAAAAAGCGGTAGATTATATGGAGAGGCGAATTGGCGTGCTGCGGTCACGCCCTCTGTGCGCCCCGGTTGTTTTGTTTGACTCATTTGCTCGCCTACCGCTTAAAGGTGCGTATATAAGATGTGTATTGTTTGTGTGTCTGTCTGTCTCTCTGTTTTGCAACGTGTCTTGAAGTATAGCTTCACGAGCGTCCTGTCTCTAACTTTAATCTTTTTTTTGCGGTAAAGTTTGTCATGCATAGAGCCGGAACAAGACAGTGTCAAAGAGAAGTACCGATTACATGCGCACATTGCAAAAACAATGTTCGAGGTTCCGCGTGAAAAGTTCTCGCGAAAATCAGATACATTTTGCAAGTACTTATGGCCCTTCATCTTGGGTCGCGAATGCACGTTTTAGTAGACGACGGTAGATTGCTGTCGTGGTGACGACGCGCGATTTACTATAGAGAGTTATTTTGTGTCTTCTTAGAATGCATTTTTACATTGACTGATTCGGATCGAAATAGCACGAGGTCGGGCTGGCATTGTTTTGTGGACGTCTTTGATTTTAAATGAATACACAGGAGTCACTCTAGCTCTCTTATTTATCTGAGGTGCATTGGTCATATTTGGGGGAATCATCTGTTCCCCGTGCGTGTAACATCCATCGGACACCAATGTTCCATCAGGTAAAGCACGCATGTGCTATTTCTTAGAGATTCGTCTCAAATAAAGTACATTTCAGCAGAAATGGGAATGTTAATTACCACTCAAAAGTTGCTAGTTGCGAGTTACGTTATTGAGGTAATTATGTAACGAAGTTACCACCAACTTTCAAGTTCAGAATTCAGTGAGAAATGGAAGTTCTTAGTACCATGCCGAAATTATTTGCATGCGTAATCAGTTAGTATTTTCACAGTGTGGAGCGGAGGTCCGAATATACTTCGTCAGTTGGGCACAAAGCAAGAATCGGAATTCCAAGTTCTGCAAATTCCAATTTTCCGCGCAGTATTCATCGAACCTTGCCAAATATGGCCCTATCACCTCCCCATTAAAAAATGCTCAAGTAGCTCCAAAAAACGAACGTTCTGCTGCGACGTGGCTCTGAAACATATCGAAGACTTGGTACCGTACATCCAGTACATCGCGCAGCAACGCGGAGCAAAACCAGTCCTCTTCAGGTACCCGTGGACGCGGCTGTAGAGAATGTACCACTGCGCCCACACACCATGTTACAAGCCCATTGGCCTAGACTGTGCGCGCGCTCCGATTGGTCGAGAACGTTTTGAAATCGCATTTTGTAGCGCGCATGTGCGTACAGCGTCTCGGCCGTCTCAGCATAGTTTCGAAATAGCATGGCCGGCATGTCGTCCTCCTGTGTTCGGTGGTGTCAATCGACAGGACAGTTTGCAGAAATATGGTTTATTACGCGGGTTTATTAGTTCGTCCTTGTGAGTCTACGCGTGTTGTACTGTTTCTGGACATAACTGTTATCCCACGAACAATTTGTCAACTGCGGTACCGGAATGCTTAATTAGCTGGAGCGTGAAGAAAAAGTTCGAGCGCCGTTGGACTTCGAGGACTGTCAACAAAGACAGGATTACGTGCCACACAAGCGCTTTCCGCTTCGCTATAATGGATGCACCGCAGGCAGCGAAAGAAGATGCTCATCGTGAAATGGTACGCACTCATGAGACTGGCTGGGTATTCGGAGTTGAACGGGGTGTGTTCGTTCTGCTTCATTTTCGAACTTTGTCCCAGTGTGTCAGCAACGCAGTGGGCTTTGTACGCGCAGTGCACCCATGTATCAGATCTTTGAATTAGTAGTTTGTATCAAATAAATCTTTATTTTACCCCAAAATCGCTTTAGTTATTTTGAATACTAAGTAACGGCGGCAGGCCTGAAATCCAGTAGATGGTAGCCAGGACCGACCGAAAAGCCAGCCAGACATGGAGGCTCCTGATTGGCCGACTGGTTTTGCATAATATCCACCACGTTGCAATTTCATTGGCCGTGTGCCCAGTGTTGTGTGAATTATTTCAAACTATGGGCTCTATGGGGAGCTGTTGGAGCCTGGCAAAACTCCGGCGCCGCGCGCGTGGCAAGGTCACTGCCATCCAGCAGCGAAATAAAAAGAAAGGAGCCCGCGTTCTGCCTGCTTGAACGAGAAGCAAAATATAAATAATTTCTACTTTAGGGAAGTTACATCAAAAAGTGACTATCGCTACAGTCAAGTGATTATGATAAGAGGTCCGCTGCAAAAATAATAAAAAAGAAAGGCAAGAGTGGGAATTGTTGTAAACTGCGTCGACGGATGCACAGATCGGGAGAGGAAAAGAAAAACTGTTTGACGAACTGTAAATTGCTGGTCTTCCGGGCTCCGCACAGCAAACGTGCCACCAGCGAATTACAGCGCTGTCAACAGAATGTGTTTCACGGGCTTTTAGATTTCCAATACATGGGCCCTATTGAGATATTAACAGGTGAAGCCTGCTTTATGTTTTGTCTCGAATTCTTGCGCATGGTACGACCAGCTAGCCTGCATCCACCTATTGTTTCCTTTGGCACATTGGCCTCCACCATGCGGAAGGACACTAATCTAGGCGATAAACCAAGACTTGACGTGGCGTCACACTGCACACTCTCGTTTGTTTAATTATCGCGGTGCCGGTTCAGTAGGGAGGTTAGATGGATTGCAAGTGATCTAGCAGATTGGGACGTTTTACCTCCCCGATACTGCTGCCGTCCTCGGCCGTGATCGAACCCACGAGCTTGAGCTCAGCAAGCCACACATCACCGACTGAACTACCGACGAGGGCTGCGATCTCCTAGAACCTTCCCGTTAGCAGCTGGCGCTGTGAAAGCATGCACCTGTTGAAACCGGCGGCCAGTATCTGTTGCGAAGAAGCAGAAGGAAGCAGCGCGAGCTAATGCGAGGACGTGCAGAAGTTGCAACAGTCCAGTCGTCGTTCAGTCATGCATGGACCTCACCGGACGTAGTTTCTTGTGCTCACATAATCCCGCTTCACGTTGCACCTTCTGGAAGGTGAGTGTTACGTTAAGAGCTTTGTCTGCATGATGCTATATCTGTCAAGACACGCGCATCTCATGCGCGGTTTAAAGCACAGTATATAGCGTTCGCAGTTTCGCGAATGTTGGTAACTCCCAAGCTGAAGCCGAGGCGCACTTTATGCGATAATTTTCCTTTCTTCAAACTATGAGTAAATTAGAGCACACGGGTAAGGCAGGGGTATCCGTGACATAGATCGAATCTCCGAATGGGAAGACCTAACACTGTAGTAAATTTTATGCCTGTAACACCAGCACCGACACTTGTGGTAGACTGTTAATGTAATATGTGTAACAGTGGATGCTCTGTAAGATTCGTTCCATGGTATACGATATTGTCGAATGTCTTCTTATATTCAGTGTTGCGACTATAATTTCGATACATTTTCAATTACAATAGTTTTAATTTTTCCTAGGTGTGCAACATCAACCGCGGGGGTCTACAGCTGAACAGCAGCGGCGGACACTGTCGACCCCTCATAGATGAACAGGTGGAGCTGTGTACCCTATCATTGAGAAAATAAAGTAGCTTTTGTGTTCGGTCCGGACAATCCTCACTGGCCCGTAACGCGTGCGTTTTGCGAAGGCCAGGCACTCGAGTCTCCTCGCGCCGTGTTATTCTTTCACAGCTGTGGTTTTGAGATCACGTTATCAGTGCTGTTTTCAGGGAATATCCCGAGATGGAATGTTTTAGCGTAACGCAATTCAAGTGAAGCGATTATGTCGTGGCTACTAATTTTGCTATTCTTAGTAGAAAGCCTAACTCTGACCACGACGGAGGCAACCACTCAGGAAGTTTTCGTTGATACTACGACGGCGATTACTACGACCACGGTACCAGCTAAGACTACCCACACCACGGCGACTACAACCACGACTACAACCACTACGACGACAACGACAACAACCACGAGTACTACTACTACCACCACCTTGAAACCACGTAAGTGGTTTATATTGTGAATCCTTGATATTGACGATTATCGCTGCAGACGTTTTGTTTGTACGTTGTGAACTCTGTTCACTGCGTCACTGCTAATCCATAATGTTATTTCATGCCCAGCTTTGCCTCATAAGTTTCTTGCTTGCGTCAGTTCAGTCGTTCAGGTAACATTTCACCCACTGGACGATGTGTGTTACTTCATGTTCTTCACCGTCCAAGACATCAATCAACTAAAAAACAAGAATCTCGGTCTTGCGAGAAGCAAAATTGGTATCGACATACCGAGCTCGTAAGTGAAGTAGTTCTATCTCTGAAAACGAGCATGCGTCAAAATTAGTGTACTGAGAAGCGCGTGTCCTGGTGCATTGGGGGACGTGTTGGTGGACTCTGTTTTAGAAAAGCCAACGCTAATCAAGGCAAACTTGAAAATTCCATCGCAGCGTACTGGCCAAAGATCAGAGACTTCGCTGTCCTGGACATGGAACTCCGTCCAAGTGTTTCAATTTATGTCGGTCATGTCGAAGCCTTTCTAACAGTAAGTCAGGAGTTTCGTCTTAAACGTTTCTGTCGAAAAATTGTGTTGTGAGGTAGGGAGAGCTAACGCCGACGCTGCACAAGGGGGATACGGCCTGCCGTGGTAGTTATGTTCATCAGATTAGAGTGTCACCTTGTAGTCTAGGGCGGATTGAGATAAGGGGGGGATCTGAACGTTCCGACACCCCTCTCTTCCTGTCGTTACATAGCTTCAATTGTCCTTGACCGTGTAGCAGCATATGCTATCCACGACAGGACCCACACCCCCACCTTCAGAAAAATCCTGGATCCGTACCTGCTTGTAGTACCTATGTAGTACTGTTTCATCGCGGCAGTTGATTCGCGCAGGAAAGTTATCATCGAAACGTAACACATATCACATGGAACATGTAATAAACATAATCCGGTGAACTGTTGTCAGCATGTGGGCCCTTTAATGTCCTATTGGGAATATTAGGTGTCGTCAAAAGGTGCGTTCTAGTATCCGCCGCGTGATAGTCGACAGTCCCTTACTTGATTCCTTTGTGGCGGATCTCTGAAGCTGATACATTGGTGATTCAACTGCCACAGGATGCAATTTTATGCGCAGCGTGCCGAGGAAGCCAACATTACAGAAACCTAACCATTCGTATACCACTCGCTCATTTCAATCGCCAACTGAGTTGAGTGTCCTGCGCGTGCGTTGTCGAAATTGCCACCAATACCAACAATGACAACGTTCTAGTGATAGGCGTTGATTGAATTCTCTCAGGAAACGGACAGACTTATAAATATCGATATGAGAGCAGAACCAACGCCAAGGAGGAACTTTGGCTACGTGCTTCTAGGTGTGGCCATACTCCGGGGAAGCCAACAACCAAGCACCCTCATGGCTAACTTCAATCAACTTGTACAGTGAGTAGACCATATGTGTGCGACGTGAGGGTCCGGGGTGCTGCTTATACGAATATCTTAGCGGCAGGCTTCGAAAGGATGGAAATGTTGCGCTGATTACACTTGCACACACTTGATGGTTCAACGAAACCGCGTTCAAGTCATACGCACCAACACTCACATAAACATACTTTTTCTACCTGGTCGTTGTCCCGAAAGAGCCGCGAGTAAACTCAGTTGCCCGTATTCACCAAGCCACTTAAACCGTTGTTTAATGACGTCGGGTTTAAATCGATCACGTAGTCTCTCCGGCTATGAAGCCGGTTGGCCACAACGCATGCGCACTATACATATTGTCACAAGCTGATTGAAGGGAGGGAGAAAGTAGCCCACAATTCGCTGAATTTTGCACGCAGCATCTGCACACTGCTAACAGTGGCATCGACATCATGACTACATGGGCTACTTGACACTCTACTGTTGAGTTTATATGCCCCTGTGGAGGCTTTAATTTGTCAATACAAATCTGTTGACACAAAACACTCCTCGCAATATTTGCTTGTATGCCTCTGCGAGATATTTCTACATGTACTTTTATCGAATAACCAAGTCCTAAAGTCATGCTTGCTTTTTTTTAATCAAAATTTCTCCCAGTCGACATGTACAGCAGCACAATGGATTGATGCCGACAAGCATAACCCGATCTCACCAGCACAAAATTGCGCCGAGAAACAAGCTCATAGCGATTTCGAAAACATAGTGCTTTCATAATGACACACAACGCAACAGTGCTTTCCTAGGGAGCTTGCATCTTTCTGGGCAAGCAAACAAAGCTTTCAAGAGGATGTAGAGCTTCCTGCATGTGGTGCCTTTTCAAGAGTGAGACCTGAAATATTGTACCTTGTTAATGCACTACTATTCTGGGACGTCAGTCTTAACATTTCAAAGGCGAGCAACGTGTTCGATATTTATGCCTTCACATCCTGGGCAACATGTACCATCCTCCGCTGTATAGCTGTAAAGTACATGGAGGTATAACTGCTTCATGCGACTACCCCCTTATCCCTCGCTCTTGTGACCTCCGTTTACACGACCGATTCATTTTTAACAGGACGCACTTAACAGTAAACGAGGAAAACAAAGATATTTCACAAGTACCGGCGATCACTATAGTGTGCAACAAATCGTTAAATGTATCAACCAGAACCAGCAACGGCAGCACAGCAAACACTATTGTTAATGATGCATAACAGAGGCACTAGGTGTTGTATTTAAGGAACCACGCATAATCAGCGCCGCTTTTGTTGCTGGAGGTAACAGCTGTTTGTGCGCGACCTCCTGTCAGCTTTGGATCGGAAAGCGACTTGTGTGTAGCTGCCAATGTTGACATCACTAACGTGGACGATATCTGTTCTAAATTTGCAGAGCGGATTTCAAAATTCCGCTCCATACCGATAACTTTTTTTGGCGGGGGGTTTATTGCCTCACATACTTCGCTCACGGGTCCATCACAACGTTCTTTTTCCTTAATTTCTGCAATTTCGACTTGAAAAGTAGGCAACAGTATCTAGCAAAAACTATTTTGGGTTTTTTCTCGAAATGCTCATTTACAGCTGCTCCGCGCTAGACCGGCTTTAAACTACCCCCCCCCCCTTAGTTTAAATCTCTCCTATGCGAATACATGAGAGTTAGACCATTACTAGATCGCCGGGTTTATGCCGTGTGAACGGCGAAAAAAAATGACATTGCGGGCAAATATTCATTGGAGTGCAACCACATCCGCCTAACGAACGCTTCTAGTCGACAGGTAAGTCTAAACTTACCAGTAATTCGCCTAAAAATTTCCGGCGAAGCGTAGATTAGGCCTACGCATTGTGCACACAAACTCCATGGAGGCCACAAAGGGCCTCACGGCAGTCGGCTTAGAACGGCAGGGTGGTGATTGGTGGTTTGCGGACGAAGTTCTCAGACGTCACTAAACCAGTGACTAAGTGGGACTGCTGAATACGGGAAAGTAAATTCACTCTTCCCGGACAATAAACCGCATCGTCTGCGTGTCATCAGACGCCAGACAATGGTGGATAGCGTGGGAAAACCAATCTGAAATGGCGCGCTCACCCTGTGATTTCCTAGTATCTGGTACCGTCTCGACCACCACACACTAACAGCTGCGACTTCGCTCCAATTTCCAGCTACCGATCATTTTTACTATGTATCCTAACGTATGCATTGCATTGTCGTGGTCATCACGTGCGTCCAGGTTCGTACTGTGCGTGTGTGGACGGTGTGGACAAACATTACTGTTCGGTCGCTGCTATTGAATGGAATAGGCTCCCTAGTGCGCCGAAATGAATGTCTCGTAAGTCTTGTGTCGATGTCTACTAGCTAGAGGGCTGCTTCTCATGGCTGGCTCTCTTCTGTTTACAGAGTAATTAAGCAAGACGCATTGGTGTACCGAGCAACTCTTAATCGTAATATAATGGACCCAAACGTATGCAGGGCTACAGGACCGTCACCCTGGCAGGGACCTGGCATGCCGTCTATGCAGTCATCATTCGTAAGCAAAGTTATCCAATGTTTGGAAACTGAACAATCCGTCGCATGGGTACTATGTACGATGGAAATAGTGCCACTCGCAATATGACATTGGCGCGGTTTCACCAACGCTGCTTAGCTTCGAACTCTAAGGTCAAGGGTAGCTAAAAACTGAAATTAACACTTTAATTACTTTTAGCAACATTAGTCAGATATGTGCTGAGTGTTTTAGTGACAATAACTACTCTTGATGAAGTGAAGTTGATGGTTACAATCAAGTTCAGGGACTGCTGATCTCGGTTGAAATGTTAATCTGTGTTGGTGAAACCGTGCTACAGTAAAATATTCAGTCGCAGACCCAGACCAGAACGCTGGCTGGTTGACCGACCTCGTACGGGAGAACATTTATAGCAATTGGGTCGTCTACTTGATAGATAAATGTGCGTGGGAAACATGCACAGGGAACTGGAACGATTCCCCAGTCAACTGACGGAGACGCTGTTATTGCCGCAAACAACTGTTTCTACTGAGTATACAGCCGTGCACAGCTGGACAGAACAGTTGTGACGAGCAGGTTAGTACGCGTTGTGGGCCAACTTCACAGGTCACTGTGCCGACATGCGTCTGGAAGGTCTGCAGGAAAACCGGAAAGCGCACATCCGCAGGGAGAATTCATTCCCACGACCTCAACCAAACGAGCCAACCAGCCATGCCATTTAGTCTTTCGGCAAAGATCGAGGAGCGTTCCCAGCTCGACAGATGGCGTCGATAAGACAGGTGCCTGGCCCAAGACAGGTGCCTGGCTATGCACGCGCGCTAGATTTTGCCCCGTCTTTCCCAACTGTGGTACTGCGGTTCAGCTTACGGCAAAAGGGCAAATGCCACGAGTTTTGCTGAACGAGGTGTTCATACGCTCTTAGCTAAGCAAGATGTGGGCTCACCCCATGCATATAAGTATTGATGTTGAAGCTACCATTACTGTTCTTGCAGGTTGAGTCGCTGTCATTCAGGCATGTGACTGGGTTCCAACCGCTGCCTTTGAAAACAGCGGAAGTGCTCTCTTTTAGCGCTGCGGCCCTTATAACTGCCTACACGGATGCTTATAGACCACTCACAGCTCCATGCCGGAGTGTCACCCAGGCGAATCCAAAAGAATTGGTAAGCCGAGATTGACTGTCATGGTTTGGACAGTGAACGTTATAGGGGTAAGGAAAAAGGACCTCGAGAAAAGGTGGCAAGAACGATACACAGAATACAGAATCCTCACTTCGGTTGTGTCGTTTTTGTCCCGTGTCACTAGGTCTTTTCCCCTTTAATCGTTATCCCAGTTAGTCTGCGCCCTACATCGCCTTCTAAAGGAAAGGAGACAGGCTTTCAGTGACAAGTGTCCTTGTTGAAAATGAGGAATACTAGATGCAGCATTGTTCTATGGGGAAACGAGAAGCACCCAACGCCTTCCGGAAAAAAGCAGTTTGGGAAACAGACAGCGAATGACACACTCCACAGCCGCTGGCCATGGCCGCTGGCACAACGCTATGTTGGACATAGGCGCGGATCAAATGAGTGGGAAAGTCTTGACCCACGTATCTGCCGGTTTTTGCAACTGACCGTAGTGTAGTAGTATGCTGCCCAGTTATGGTCCCCCTACAAAAAAAATAATAATTAAAGAGAACGGTCTGCCTCTGGTAGTATCCAATTGTTTCCTAGTATCCAGTATTTGCGCGTTTGTGCTCCTTATTATTACAAACAGCAATAAGATGTGGGAGCCAGAATGAATACCACCACCCGTTTACGCCATCAATTCACGGCCGCTCACTTGGTCAGATTATGGTTACATACGTACAGTGAACTATGCAAGTGTCCGTGGTAATAAACAGCGGCAAGATAAAGACGAACAGCCGACCACATTTTTCGCTGGTCATTTCATGACAACGCGGCCTGAGCTGGGAAACTGCTAGGTGTGCGACCACGCTAGATTGGCCACCCTAATCCCGGCCACCCGAATCAGCCGGGAATCTAGCTATTTTAACAGCTTCAATCGTGTTCGTCTTCGGCTATCGTCGTCTGCTAACCCACGTGAACTTCGGCGTGTGGGCCAATGCAGGCTCTCGCCACATTCTCAGTGTGAATGTGACTACACCTTATATAGTTACCGTAACGCACTGCCCGGTTGTATCGAGGCTGGGTGAAAAAAGTGTTATGCCTGCTCGGATTCTGGCAAAAAAGAGAAAGAGAATGGCAAGGAAATGACTAGGAGAGTTCCCCATTACTATATTGCGGCGAAAACTGGAAGCAGACGAGACAAGCGTCTGGGCTGCTCTCCCGTTAGCGTGCCCAACTTTACGTCCTTAGGTCCCCAGCTGCAGAGGGAGCCGAACATTACCATATTGTTCCCATAAAATTAGTGATTAGTGATTTTTTATGTAAGGGTTGTCTGCATGTTGCACGTACCACAGTGTTGGATAGCGGGTGATTTCGACCAGCTGGGGTTCATTTGACGTGCGTCGAAAACCTCCGACAGACGGTACTGAAATCAATGTTTACCTCTTCCACATTGCTACAGTCCTCGGTCGACTTTCCACACGTTACCGATCTTTCTCGTGCACATGTTTCCTGATGGAATAGTCTTTTTAAGTGTGACGTGAAAGGCGTTTTCACTGTCACAATCCTGTTTCGAACATCAGGGGCTATGTTCTAAGGGATTCGGCAGAGAAATTTAGTTGGAAGGTTGGGTTGGTTCGTAAGCGATTTCAGTAGTGTGTACGTGTTCTAAAAACGCTAAATGATAATGTATGCCATTTGATCTGTTGCAATAGTTTTGTAGTAATGCTGACTTCTACCTTGAGTCCTTATTTTCAGGTGTGCCACAAGGAACGATATCATGATATAGTGATCAAACGTAATTTGTACCTTGAAACCGACACCATCCGATTCGACAAATGGGGCGGTACGTTCGACAGCACTGTCAAAGTAGCGTACGACTCGGATTGCACTATGTCGACAAAGGTATGTATACCATTGTGAAGGTCCTGTATCTTAGTAGCCTTACCACAACCAATTCCTGTATATATAACTGTATAAATGTACGTAAAAGTGTATATTTTATATTTTTATTATAAAAGTGTATATAAAAGTGTATATTTTATATTCCCTGATTCTCTCTTACACTATCTTTTTACATTTCTGGTGATTCGCTTATACAGGTTGCCCTAGGTAAATGGGAACATATTCAAAAAAATATATGCATATGAGGTGCCATATAGCATATGCTGAAGGGTACTCCTTAGATGGGCATTAGTAAATTCCTAAGGCAATGTCTTAATTTACTTTCAATAATTATCTTTTTAATTATTATTATTATTCTTTTTAGAAAAAAGAAATCCGTTCGATAGATCATCCGCACAAAAATCGTGATAGAAAACATTTTTTTTGTTCATTAAGCATCTCGGAGACGCGTCTTTCCTTCACTCCCAGTGTGAGAGAGGGAAAGACCACGCATTCGGCTCTTGCGTGCTGGAAGAACATTAACAGAAAACATAACATTAACAGAGCATTAACAGAAAAATGCATTACAAGCAGCAGAAAACAGAAAAACAGAAAAAGAAAAGCATTAACAGAAAAATGCAACCCAACATAAGGGCAGTTCCGATGTCACAGGGTGCATTTGTTTTTGTTTTGTTTTTGCAAGTTAGAGCTCAACAGACGCCCTCAACGTATGAGACAGCACTGCGCTCATTCACCCTCTCACACTGGGGGTGATGGAAGACGCGTCTCCGAAGATGCGCGATGAACAAAATGAAGAAGAAATATTGTTTCTTCACGATTTTTCTTTTTTTGCGAACGATCTATCAGATTTTTTTTTTGAAAACTGCTCTGGTATCAGGTGACCGAAGGGACCAGGTGTTCTCATACGGACAACTTCGAAGCTGCGCTTTGATTTCGAGTTTGCTAATGCCCTCCTAAGGCGTACCCTTCAGCATATATATATATATATTTTTTTTTTCTTTCAATATATGTTAGGTGTGACACCCCGTATTCAGTGTGTATCACAAGCCTCTGCGGCGAAAGTTCCAAACGATAGTTTCTAATAGTGTATTCTACAGAAGCGCCGTGTCAAATGGCATATTTCATAAAACGCAACGGGTGTGCTCCACAGCGGTGTTAGCTTTCTGCCTGAAAGAGGAGATTCATTTGCAGACACTTCTTCTGTGCTCTTCGTATGACAGCCACGCTGCCCTTGCATGTCGGTATCTCGATCAATTATCCCGGATAGGCATGACTACTAATGAAATAAATGAGTTGATCGATGAAAGAGGTTAGCCTATGGGTCACGCCGACGTGCCTGCCGACAGGTGGCTACGAAGGGCTCTGCTCGCTGTCGCTGCACGCGCCCTCGTAGCCCCATGTGCAAGGAGCACCGCGGATAACCCGGGAGTACCTGCGAAATTGAATCAGTACGCTGCAAATTTGAGGGAAAGGAAGATGTGGCGTACTGGTGCATCACGCTGCGCACTTATCATAATCCTGATAATCGAACAACGGCCGAACTTGAAGTCGTGCAGGGGTCCACCCAGCAGTTGGCAGTAATGTGTTCGCTTTTAATGTATGGTAAAGGTAGCGCCTCAAAGTACACGAAGAAAATGTCACTCGGCGATTCTCCTGAAATGTTCGCTACAGCATTTTGAGCTACTTGGTTGCCTGCGTCCCACGCTGCTTGTAGTGCGCGTGTAGTGTAGTGTGCATGAATGAAATTTGTGTGGGCACGTACTCATCCTTGGAATTCTTTTCGAGGAATAAGTTTCGCACATACCGGCAGTGACACGCTGAGATTTAATGCAATATATCAATTTAAGTGGAAAAGTTAAACATCATGGTATATGCTCTGTACGTCACGTAATTTCTTGTAGTTCCCGCTGAGATTAGCTCTAGCTGCGTCATTTCCGAAAACATAGCGATACATGCTATTATATTAACAGTGTTTTAAATTCTCGAGAATCTAATACTTAAAAAGGTGTGTGGCACCAACAACTTTATTTTTATGGTGAGTAATGCAGAGGTTCACTAGGCATTCAAAGATGTTATGCGTTTTGTAATCGTAATGTGACGTTGCGAACACCATGCAAAAAGCATCAAACACCGAAAGCAATCGAAAATAAAGTGAAACTGCGCGAGACTTCGCGGCTCGTGATGCCGCGATAGGCCATCCACCAGCCCAGTTGCTTTCGCACTGTCGCGCACAATCTGGATCGACCAGCAATCATGGTCGGCGCAATCCCGCTGTGCGCGCCGCGCCGTCCGCACTTCACGTTCGTGATCTTGTTGTTTCGTTTGCAACCGTCTGGTGGAAGCTTTGCATAATGCCCCCTGAAGTTTCAAATTCAAAGAAAACACTGGTCCAAGATGTCTACTTGAAAGAAATTTACATTAATACAAATGCGATTTTGTGTATTTCGGCGTTTGGCTGTTTTCCTAGTGCGGGCCGCTGTCATCGCTGCAATCTTGCGAAACCGGAAGCGGCAGTGCGAGTAGCGAGACGACGAGGGTGAAAGGAGCCACTGCGATTGCGCCACACAGTAAACTTTTTTACACTTTTTTGGTGTAAATGGCTTGTCCCATGGCGCACACCTTTTTGGTGTTGCCTTTACACTCAAATGATGGGTGTTTTCTAAGGCACCCTTTAGTTAAGTGTATTCGTAATAAAACACTGTTATAATAGGTGTTTAAAAACAAAGACACCCTTAAAATGGGAGTATTCTATTGAAAACACTTTTTATGGTGGAATTATTTGCTAGCGAATATTCCCTCGCAAATAGTGTAATAGGAGCTTCCGCGGCAGCATACCGACACCACTGGCCGAGACATACAGTTCGACGTTCTTGCTTCTATGGCAAGCAGCACCGCGAACGCGGTAGACTTCCAGCCGTGGTTCCATCGTAGAACCTAAACCGGAGTGCAATGCGTCGCAGGCACGCCTCGTTAGCTTGTTAGCACTGTGGGACCAACGTGAGAGCAGAGGCATAAAGAGACCTGGGGCACCCTCAGTAGCCTATATTGGCGTGTCGGATGTATCATATACTGAAATAAAATTTGTTGGGGCACGTTCGTTACATGTGGTGGGGCGGGAAACGTTTGTAACGGTGGCGGGAATGTGTTTTTGCAATCAACACCCACGCTTACAACGAGTCAAAGGTATAAGCTAAATTTCTAACATCCCTCCCTGTCAAATAGTGTGTTTTTAACTCAGGTTATCGTCTATAACGTGATTACTTGCTGAGCGGAGCTGTGAAACCAGCATAATTTTTCTCTCACGAAAAAAAAACACCATTTTTAACACCATACTCCCAATTCAAATGGGTGTAAAAAAGGTGCATTCGACGGAAAACACCTGTTTCAACACCCCACTTTACAGCTTTAATGATCCATATTGGATAAGACGTGGTGTATGTCGATATTACACCTTTAGTAATGCACTTTTTGCACTCTTTGTGGAATAGAAAAGGGTGTTTTTATAAGAATACACCTTGTTTGAGCAAATAAAGGTGTAAAATGATTTACTGTGCAACCCTCCTTGAATCTTGGACTGTGTAATCATGTTCCCGAATGGGGGACAAGTGTCTGCGTTGTTTATCTCTGTCGCCAAGACTCGCTTTGTCCACACCTGGGGGAGATCACAATCACTACCCAATCATGATTGCGCGCGATGTGGATCCTGCATCAGTACGTTTTGTGTATTAGTCGACGAGGTGCAAGGTTCTGCCTTTCACAGGAACACACGTGAAGCAGAAGAGCATCTCGCGGTCCCACAAAAGCCGTTCCGCGCGGAGCGAACGTCAGCGCATAGACGTAAACAATCTTACGTCACCGAGTGCCATTTCCGCGCTCCCATAGGGTGGATAGGCCGGTAAGCATACCAGTCCTTCTCGCTCTCCATAGTTGCCCGCCATCCGAGTAGCGTCGTCGTCTTCGCGGCAACTTTTAAATTTCTCGCGTGCGCTATCTAGTACGATCCCAGAGTTTGGTGACACAACCTTCGAATGGCCGCACTATACCGCCGTACTTTGGTAGCGTTTACTCAATTGTCCGCTAGCCGAAATCATTTTCTGACTGCCTTCGAAAGAGGATATTTCGGGACATATTTCAAGGGTGAACAAGCTTTGGAACTTCCTGTCGACGACTTCATCGGTGTTCGTTTGTGTCCTTCTACGATATACGCTTATGTGGCTTTTTGTGTTCCTATGTTTGACATACTACACCACAAACTTTATGTTGCGTTCAAAATACCAGACACGCTGCTGGAAAGCAAAAGACTCGTCCAAAACTGCGATAGGATAGTCTCTCAAAATGTGTTCCTGGGAAGCCAACCGAAGCCGTGTTGTCCGAGCTTCCAAAGCAGATATTAAGTTAGGGAAATGGGGGGAAAATGCAGGTGCTCTACCTCTGCACACACAGGAACCGCTTAAAAAATTTACTTATAAATAAGTTCTGCAATAGTGCAAAGAAAACGCGCGCAAGTTGCACTTGAGCAGTATAGCTGTCTGGCTTTGACCGAATAGCGTCCCTACACCCTGCTGCGTCCCTATATATAAGGCATAGACTGAGAAGTTACCCGTCAAAATGAACTCTTTGCAAGTTACCGTATGCAAAATGAAACTAAGTTAATGATGAATTTGTTCAGCATGAAATGTAATTCGCAGTTACTGAGTTACTTTAAAAAGAATAAGTTACTTCCAAGTTACTACAGACACAAATAACATTGCGCAGGTGCAGCGCGCGTGAGCAGTTGAGTTAGGCCTTGAGTTGCCTGCGGCAGAGTGCAGCACGCTTAGATCGTTTTCGTTTATGTCCAACAATAGACCTCTCCCTATTTCTAAAAAAATGACTTCGACAGCGCCAAAATTCGGTAGAATTCAACCACGCTTGAAGCTAAAGGTGAACAAGGTGCGCCCGAAAGCTACTACCTTGAGGTGACTACGACATGGTCCCTTGAAGGGAGGCGACCCTCGGGCCTATTTTTCTTTCCATGGGAGACAGCGAACAAGTGTCCGTTCGTGGAACCCAGCCCTCCTTCCGATTTGTTTCGGTTTCATTCTGTCGACCAATGTCATGATGGCGTTTCTCCTATAGAGGTCTTTCCGAACGCTTTGCATCTTACCCCAGGTAGGCGCACAGTGGTTCAGCTTCATTTCAATGGCAGCCGTTCTTACCTCCTGAATAAAATAATGTCACTGATTGAATATCACGTTTTATGGCAAGAAACGCAATAATGGAACCGTAGAGAAAGCAAGGAAATATGTGGACGAGAGTGAAAAGCGAGCTAAAGGTAACTAGGAACTTTGGCATAGTTACTTGTAAAAGGAACGAGCTCCTCTGACAGTTACTTGTAACGCTGTCACTCTGCTATAAGGCGAAGATTGTTATGATTTGTTCTATTCAAAATAGCGAGCTCGTAGTTGTAGTAGTGGTGTGGTGGCAAGACGAGAGAAAAGAAGGGTTGTTGAAGGGACAAGTTGTGTGTGTCCCTTGTCCCTCCTCTCGGGGTTTCGTTAAAATGAATGGATGTCGGTTTGCGAAAGGTCAGGATATAAAATGTAGATGCGGAATTGTTCCGACTCTGAAGGATTACATACTGTACAGCTATTAGTTCGAAGACCTTTTTGAGGGAATGAGTGAGTTTGTACAAATTACGAGGAAGCATTACAACCTGCTGACAACATATTTCTTTTGTTGACAGATGTGTTGGTCTTTCCAAAACCATAACTTCACGGGCGGCTACGTCATCTTCGACGTCCACTTTCACTACCTGTGTTCAGCACCACCAGCATTCGTAGATTCCAAGGGTGACTTCGGCGTTGTGAAGCGGGCAAAAGTTAATATGAACAAGAACTACCAGGGGATAAAGTGCGGGGACTCGTGCTCATAACCTCATGTGAAGAATGTGATTACCGTTTGGATGCGGAGTATTGTTTACATGGCCGTGAAGCAATCTGATGTGATATGATGCAATATATGATGTTCCATCCATGACTCCTGCCTGCAATCTTTCTTCTGTGTTTTGCTGCCTTCCGTGATGGCTGAGCCAAAGTCTTAACCGAAAGCTGGAAAGCCGAAGTCCATAAGTATGGATTATAATATAAAGCTGTGGGAAGTGTCGCCTTTACATTTGCGTTATGAGTATGGCCAGGTGGATACCCTCTCAGAGACAGTAGCGCGTAGATTGCAATATAGAGCAAAAGCCGTTCTATCCTAAAAATCCGAATTTTGCTATGGAAATGAATCAGCCATGGAATGAATCGACCATGGTAGGTTTCACTTGATACTCTGTTAGAGTTAAACCATCAAAACTTAATTCGAATATAGAATCCCGTATTTGATGTAATTCGCATCGGTATTCAAAAGAAGTCGAAAATTCGTATATATGCGCAATAGCGAACGACCCAAATCATTAGCAATGTCGCTAACATTAACAATGTCATTAACATGAGAATGGATGTCAAGCATGCCATGCCCAAAGCGTAGTGGGGGAGTAACGACATTTTATAGCTTTAGTTTTCGATCAATCTGGGGACACTTCCGCGAACATAGGTTCCTCCTTTCTGCCCTTTCAGACGAAGAGATTTCCTCCTGGCCAATACAATGAGCTTCAGAAAGAGGATAGAACGGTTTCAGTGGCGGATTTAAGGGGGGGGGGGGGCGATCGCCCCCATACGGTCCCGTCCCCTATGTAAAAACCCTATCTCCTGGACGATGCTGCGCCGCAAAACACGAAATTTCCTTAAGACCGCGTCCCCCCCCCCCCCCATGACAGACCCTTAAATCCGCCCCTGATGAGCTTTTTACTATATACAGGGTGTTTCACAAAAATCCCCCGGCTGCATAATTCGTGAATAGGTGGCGCTATCGAAGAAATTTCTTTTGGTAAAGAACCTTGTGACATCGACTATGAATTGAGTAGTGAGCGGGTCATTTGCATGCGCTTATTAATAGAATAAACATCCTAACTTTATATTTCACTTCGCACGCTTACGGAACACGTTGTTTTACGTATCAGGAAAAATATTGCAGAAAAAAAGCCGCGTCGACACTTATTGATTTTTTATTAATTAATTCGTTAATTGAATATTCATCCGCCTGTTTGACACACGGGGGTGACGCAAGATAAGGAACAGCCAGCAGGAGATGCGTTGGTGTTCCTTGTCCTTCTCTATGCTCTTGAAAATGATGGTGGTTGTGGTGGGTGGTGATAGGGCTTGCCGTTGTCGGCCTCACGTATGTGGGCAACGTCACGACTGACGCCCTGGGGGAATGTGCGTCCTGGGCCGACTTCTAAGGGAACTGTGCCGACATATGTCTGAAAGCGTCTGAGGAAAACCCAGGAAAACCCCAGACAGCACAGCCGGCACCGGGATTCGAACCCGGTTACCTCCCAGTCTCGACGTCTCTCGTCTTGAAAATGAACTTCACCACATAGCACAATCCTGGCCAACCATCATCGCGGATGACAACGTTCTCTCTCTTGGTTTGATGAATATGGGAGGCGTGTATTTTTTTCTTTTTTTGTACAAATGATGCAAGGCAAAAATAAACAAATGAAATGTTCCGCCTGCCCTTTTTAACAAATCGGGTGATAACGTTGTCATTCAGGAAGATAATTGGTTAGGGGATGCCATGTGGTGCAGTTAATATTTACGAGTGTATCCTACTAGTTTACAGCGCTTCGCGTCATCATCAATAATAAGAGCACGTTATCTCACACACGGAAGGACAGAACCACCTCAGGACAGTCGCTTTGCGAGAAAATACCGAAGCCTCTCTTGCGGCCTTCCTTGTCTTCCGTCACACCCGTGTGTCAACCAGGCGGATGAAAGCGAAATTGACATCCTGATACCTGATCTAAAGAGGGGATTGGTGCACTGCACCGCGCAAGAAATATGTAAACCGAAACCAATTAATTTCTCGAAAAAATCACTAAGTGTCGACGCGGTTTCTTCCTTGCAATATTTTTTTTTACTGAAGGCCCGATGCGTAACACAGAGGTTCCGTAAGCGTGCGTAGTTAGAATGTTTATTAAAATGAGCCGCTCATAGCTGGTGTGCCAAGGGTCGTTACCAAAAAGCAATTTCTTCGCTAGTACAGTCTGTTCACGAATTATT
The DNA here is from genome assembly GCF_037126465.1 of Ornithodoros turicata. Classification (NCBI taxonomy): domain Eukaryota; kingdom Metazoa; phylum Arthropoda; class Arachnida; order Ixodida; family Argasidae; genus Ornithodoros; species Ornithodoros turicata. The sequence goes on along the minus strand of NW_026999351.1, from coordinate 771,948 downwards.
CAGCCGGAGGATTTTCGTGAAACACCCTGTACACATGAAGGCTGCGGGCGCGTAGTGTGTGTGTGTGTGTGGTGAAATGACTTGGTGGTGACTATTTTTCCGTGCTCTGTCAACAAATGTTAACTTCTAGGACGTGGGTTCAGTTACGGCAGGTATTCTGTTATTTTATTTATTTATATGCCATCAGGGCCAAGAAGGCATAATACATAAGCAAGACACTAATAAAAATATCGTGAGTCAATTACATGTGTGGCAAGCACATCGTACTATTTGAAACACACACTATTACACAAATAAGTAATACAGTAATGTGTAACAAATTTAATACAAAACAAGAAACATGTGGCTCACGTAAAGTCGAAAGAGTTAATCAATCAGTGCATCTTCGAAAGTTGAGACGTCCCGGATGGTGACGATGTTACGGGGAAGAGAGTTCCACTCTCTTGCCGTATGAATGTAGAAAGAATCGTTCCATGAATATGACATTTGCTGTTCGTCAGTAGTAAAACGTGCCGCGCGGTTCTCGACAGAATTCAAACACCTTGATAAGGCTATCACTGCAGGGTTCCCAGAGGGAAACGGTATATTCCAGTTTGGAGGGAATAAGTGTCCTGTATAGATGTAACATAACACTTGATGGTGCCCAATAGAAGCAGCGTCGGCTAAAGGCCAGATGTAGGAGGAATGAAAGTATGAAAGGGAGTAAAGCCATGGATAAAGCATAGCGGCATTACATGTGTGAGTGATGTGGGTTTTCCATGACGGGTGGGATGGTGTATGAACACCAAGGTACTTGAAAGATGTAACAGACTCGAGAGCATCATTGTTACTAGCCTACATCGGATGTTGCGACGCGAGAGAATCAATGTTTACGTATGTCAGTTCCACAGACCACGTCTTGCACCATGTTTGTAATGAGTTTTGGTCGGGCTGAAGGAAAGGAATGTCAAAAGGACTGGTTATAGCTCGACCAATTATAGAACCACCAGCATAGAGTCGAATAGATAAACAATGCCGTCAGGTAAGTCGTTATTATACAGGGTGTTTCACCTAAAGTGATAAAAAATTCTGATTGGCTACGTACTCTCTGCAGTTTTGTCAGTACGTCGCCTTTGAAAATTTCCTAGCGAACCCCACTTTTTTATGGAAATATGAAGTCCTTCACGGATGCCCACACACCCAACAAACTATGCACAGTATCGAAAAAAAAGTCCTTTAGCCTGATTGATTTTTCCAAACAAAAGTGCACGGTTTTTGTAGGGAGAGGAGGAAGTGTTCCCTGCCTCTTCTTTTACCTTCCTTACCACGTTGACCTTGATGCTGGTGACAATGGACTTACCAAAACGAAACAAAACAACCGCCTTATCACAAAGAAGCCGAGACAAATGAAGGGTGGGGTAACTTTCTCATCTAGACCCAGATTCCGCGCGCGTTTCTCCGCGAAAATCAAGCAGGTGGGGCTTAGGCATAGTTTTTATTATTTTTTCGACCATTTCTGTTGTAATACTGTGCATAGATCTGGTTGGGATTTGCGGTTATCCGTGGAGGACATATTTCTGTACAAAAGTGAGGTACATTTAGCAAAATTATAATGACGGGAAAAAAGCCATTAAAGAAATAAATAAATGACACTAGACGTGTTTGAAATTCAAAATTACAGATTAAGATGGCTTCTATGGCTGCACGCAGAGAAACAGATACTCATGGGTATCTATGCATGTATATATATACATATACGGCGTACATATATATATATATATATATATATATATGCGTACATATATATATATATATATATATATATATGCTACAAAATTTAGGTTCGAACGACCAGGATGTTGAATATAGATAGGGGAGAAAAGACACCAGAGACTGAAGTAGGGAGTAGGGGAAAGTTATTTATTAAGCTGGCATTTAAACGAAGGGTCTGGGGAAGTCTACGTTTCGGCGGAAGCTCCGCCTTCTTCGGGACTGAGAGGAAAATCTCTGTACAAGGTCTTTTAAAAGGTTACAAAAGTGTCCTCACAGTTGGTGCAATTCTACTGCGAGGCAGTCGTCAGTGAGTCATGTTCTGGAAGATTCCGGAAGGTTCCTGGGTCATCGGCCGGGGAGATTACGTGTCAGAGCCTTGGGTCGCGCTCGTTGAAAACCTGTTGTCCGGGGTGTTCTTAGCGTCATTGTGTCCAGCTGTAAAGAAAAGAAGAAAAGAGGCAGCGGGCACTCCGAGGACATACAGAAAAAAAGTTATCCGGATATGCTTCTTACAGTTGATATCACTCCTTTATCCTCATTTATTAGAGATTGGAATTTGTAGATCAAGTACGATTCGCGTTGCTCTCTGCAGCGATCGGATGTGAAATTTGACTCTAAAATAAAAAGTGCGACGTTATTAATGGAATGACCGGGTCGACTAAAATGGCGAGAAACCGGGAGGCTACCTTTTTTCGAAACATCTGATCGGTGGTTATTGAATAGAATCCTAAATGAATTTTTACTTTGACCTACATATTGTGCGGAGCATGTTGTACATTGAATGATATAAATAATGTTACTGGAGTTACAGTCAAAGTCGCCATTGATTTTAAGGGAGAAGTCGGAGTTTGTACTCTTGACCGCTGCCGTGCTTTGCATTGATTTGCATATTTGGCATCTTTTACCATTGCATGGATGGCATCCCGCCGTAGGTGTTAATGGTTTGGGAACTTTGGAGTTGACTAGTCTATCTTGGAGGTTGCGGGCACGTCTGTAGGTAACTCGTGGCCTCTCGGCAAATATTTGTCGTGTCCGTTCAGATTGCAGAAGGATGCTATGGTGGCGGTGGAGGATACTGTTAATATTACCCGCGGCTGCACCAAAGGTAAGAACAAGGTTTACGCGGTCGCCCTTGGGTTCGTCGTTGCGTTTATCGAATAAGTTCCTCCGGTCTGTTTGTCGTGCTTTGGACAGGGCGTCTCTTACTAGACTGGGTGGAAAATTACGATTAACGAAGGTCCGCGGTCTATCTTGGAGGTTGCGTTGCTCCAAAGTTCCCAAACCATTAACACCTACGGCGGGATGCCATCCATCCAATGGTAAAAGATGCCAAATATGCAAATCAATGCAAAGCACGGCAGCGGTCAAGAGTACAAACTCCGACTTCTCCCTTAAAATCAATGGCGACTTTGACTGCAACTCCAGTAACATTATTTATATCATTCAATGTACAACATGCTCCGCACAATATGTAGGTCAAAGTAAAAATTCATTTAGGATTCGATTCAATAACCACCGATCAGATGTTTCGAAAAAAGGTAGCCTCCCGGTTTCTCGCCATTTTAGTCGACCCGGTCATTCCATTAATAACGTCGCACTTTTTATTTTAGAGTCAAATTTCACATCCGATCGCTGCAGAGAGCAACGCGAATCGTACTTGATCTACAAATTCCAATCTCTAATAAATGAGGATAAAGGAGTGCTATCAACTGTAAGAAGCATATCCGGATAACTTTTTTTCTGTTTGTCCTCGGAGTGCCCGCTGCCTCTTTTCTTCTTTTCTTTACAGCTGGACACAATGACTCTAAGAACACCCCGGACAACAGGTTTTCAACGAGCGCGACCCAAGGCTCTGACACGTAATCTCCCCGGCCGATGACCCAGGAACCTTCCGGAATCTTCCAGAACATGACTCACTGACGACTGCCTCGCAGTGGAATTGTAGCAACTGTGACGACACTTTTGTAACCCTTTAAAAATACCTTGTACATAGATTTTCGTCTCAGTCCCGAAGAAGGCGGAGCTTGCGCCGAAACGTAACTTCCCCAGACCCTTCGTTTAAATGCCAGCTTAATAAATAACTTTCCCCTACTCCCTACTTCAGTCTCTGGTGTCTTTTCTCCCCTATCTATCTATATATATATATATATAGATACTCATTGAACGATGCGACAGCACCAGAGGACATGTGTTTCGCCGTGTTTGCGGCTCGTCGGCCCTGGGTAGCTGCGCATCGTTCGGGATTGGCAAACCAGGGGTCACTCAGCGAGCGATATACACCTGGGAGGGTGACTGACCACTCCTCAATGCCACAGTGCAAGCCAGTGAATTATAAAGAGGGGGAAAAGCCATTAAAAAAAATAAGTAAATGATGCTAGATGTGTTTGAACTTCAAACTTACAGATTAAAATGGCTTCTATGGCTGCACGTAGAGAAACAGATACTCATTGAACGATGCGACAGCACCAGAGGACACGTGTTTCGCCGTGTTTGCGGCTCGTCGGCCCTGGGTAGCTGCGCATCGTTCGGGATTGGCAAACCAGGGGTCACTCAGCGAGCGATATACACCTGGGAGGGTGACTGACCACTCCTCAATGCCACAGTGCAAGCCAGTGAATTATAAAGAGGGGGAAAAGCCATTAAAAAAAATAAGTAAATGATGCTAGATGTGTTTGAACTTCAAACTTACAGATTAAAATGGCTTCTATGGCTGCACGTAGAGAAACAGATACTCATTGAACGATGCGACAGCACCAGAGGACACGTGTTTCGCCGTGTTTGCGGCTCGTCGGCCCTGGGTAGCTGCGCATCGTTCGGGATTGGCAAACCAGGGGTCACTCAGCGAGCGATATACACCTGGGAGGGTGACTGACCACTCCTCAATGCCACAGTGCAAGCCAGTGAATTATAAAGAGGGGGAAAAGCCATTAAAAAAAATAAGTAAATGATGCTAGATGTGTTTGAACTTCAAACTTACAGATTAAAATGGCTTCTATGGCTGCACGTAGAGAAACAGATACTCATTGAACGATGCGACAGCACCAGAGGACACGTGTTTCGCCGTGTTTGCGGCTCGTCGGCCCTGGGTAGCTGCGCATCGTTCGGGATTGGCAAACCAGGGGTCACTCAGCGAGCGATATACACCTGGGAGGGTGACTGACCACTCCTCAATGCCACAGTGCAAGCCAGTGAATTATAAAGAGGGGGAAAAGCCATTAAAAAAAATAAGTAAATGATGCTAGATGTGTTTGAACTTCAAACTTACAGATTAAAATGGCTTCTATGGCTGCACGTAGAGAAACAGATACTCATTGAACGATGCGACAGCACCAGAGGACACGTGTTTCGCCGTGTTTGCGGCTCGTCGGCCCTGGGTAGCTGCGCATGGTTCGGGATTGGCAAACCAGGGGTCACTCAGCGAGCGATATACACCTGGGAGGGTGACTGACCACTCCTCAATGCCACAGTGCAAGCCAGTGAATTATAAAGAGGGGGAAAAGCCATTAAAAAAATAAGTAAATGATGCTAGATGTGTTTGAACTTCAAACTTACAGATTAAAATGGCTTCTATGGCTGCACGTAGAGAAACAGATACTCATTGCAGATACTCACGCAGCTACCCAGGGCCGACGAGCCGCAAACACGGCGAAACACGTGTCCTCTGGTGCTGTCGCATCGTTCAATGAGTATCTGTTTCTCTACGTGCAGCCATAGAAGCCATTTTAATCTGTAAGTTTGAAGTTCAAACGCATCTAGCATCATTTACTTATTTTTTTTAATGGCTTTTCCCCCTCTTTATAATTCACTGGCTTGCACTGTGGCATTGAGGAGTGGTCAGTCACCCTCCCAGGTGTATATCGCTCGCTGAGTGACCCCTGGTTTGCCAATCCCGAACGATGCGCAGCTACCCAGGGCCGACGAGCCGCAAACACGGCGAAACACGTGTCCTCTGGTGCTGTCGCATCGTTCAATGAGTATCTGTTTCTCTACGTGCAGCTATAGAAGCCATTTTAATCTGTAAGTTTGAAGTTCAAACACATCTAGCATCATTTACTTATTTTTTTTAATGGCTTTTCCCCCTCTTTATAATTCACTGGCTTGCACTGTGGCATTGAGGAGTGGTCAGTCACCCTCCCAGGTGTATATCGCTCGCTGAGTGACCCCTGGTTTGCCAATCCCGAACGATGCGCAGCTACCCAGGGCCGACGAGCCGCAAACACGGCGAAACACGTGTCCTCTGGTGCTGTCGCATCGTTCAATGAGTATCTGTTTCTCTACGTGCAGCCATAGAAGCCATTTTAATCTGTAAGTTTGAAGTTCAAACACATCTCGCATCATTTACTTATTTTTTTAATGGCTTTTCCCCCGCTTTATAATTCACTGGCTTGCACTGTGGCATTGAGGAGTGGTCAGTCACCCTCCCAGGTGTATATCGCTCGCTGAGTGACCCCTGGTTTGCCAATCCCGAACGATGCGCAGCTACCCAGGGCCGACGAGCCGCAAACACGGCGAAACACGTGTCCTCTGGTGCTGTCGCATCGTTCAATGAGTATCTGTTTCTCTACGTGCAGCCATAGAAGCCATTTTAATCTGTAAGTTTGAAGTTCAAACACATCTAGCATCATTTACTTATTTTTTTTAATGGCTTTTCCCCCTCTTTATAATTCACTGGCTTGCACTGTGGCATTGAGGAGTGGTCAGTCACCCTCCCAGGTGTATATCGCTCGCTGAGTGACCCCTGGTTTGCCAATCCCGAACGATGCGCAGCTACCCAGGGCCGACGAGCCGCAAACACGGCGAAACACGTGTCCTCTGGTGCTGTCGCATCGTTCAATGAGTATCTGTTTCTCTACGTGCAGCCATAGAAGCCATTTTAATCTGTAAGTTTGAAGTTCAAACACATCTAGCATCATTTACTTATTTTTTTTAATGGCTTTTCCCCCTCTTTATATATATATATATATATATACTTGGTGAATGGGGTTCGGACGACCGCGAATATATGTAGCTGAAATGAAAATTGAAACACAGACTACGAAGGTACGGGAAGTAAGAAAAAAGGGGATAATTTATTTACATTTAAGATACTTGGAATGCTAAAAGGGTTGTCGACGTTTCGACAGTGGCACTGTCTTCGTCAGGACTAAAGATGCGTAGCTGATTACACATTTCTTAAATAGGTTTGCTACATGACGTCATAATCGGTACGGGCACGCCACAGGCGTTTGTCAGTGAGTCAGATTCGGGAATATTCCAGAAGGTCAAGTCCGGGTGGTGATGTCATTCGCCGTAGGTCACTGTCCGCTTTCGGGAAAATTCCGGGCAGGGTGAGTGCTGCTTCAAACTTTGCTGGCGGTCGTCAATGGGTCACGTTCGAGAATGTTGACTTGTGAGGTTCAAGTGTGGATGTCATCGTCCTTGGGGGAGTGGCTTTGTCCAGGTTGGGCCACCCATCCAGCTGAAAAGGAATTGGAAAAAAGTGCCTTATCTACGAGAACCTACTCTCTACAAACGTTACCTGGACGACATATTTATGATCTGGCCACACTCGGAAGACAGCCTGTTAGATTTTATACGCAACTTCAACAACTTCCACCCCTCCATTAACTTCACTCATTCTTATTCAGCCACCATTGTTAACTTCCTAGATGTTCAGGTTAAATTCACTAATGGTGGTTTAACAACTGATCTGTTCCGTAAGCCAACCGATTCTCAACAATACTTATCATTTCAAAGCTGCCATCCGCGGCACACGAAACTGGCCATCCCCTATAGTCAAGCCCTTAGATACAGGAAAATATGCTCAAATGATGGCGATCTGGAAAAAAATTTAGAACAGCTCCAACAAACTTTCGTTGATCGTCAATATCCACTGAACCTGGTGCAAGATGCTCTCAACAGGGCTCGCAAAGTAGATCGCATTAGCTTGTTCGAAAAAAAGAAAAATAACTCGAAAACCAATTCGGTAAACTTAACTGTAACATTCACCGGAAATATCCCAAACATTAACAGCATACTTAATCGCCACCATAGTATCCTCCTCCAGTCCGAACGCACTAAGGAAATCTTTCCCGAACCACCACGTGTCGCTTACAGACGTACACGTAATCTACAGGATAACTTGGTCCGCTCTAAAGTAAACAGTACGATAAACCCTTCGATTGGTTGTCACCCATGTAATGGCCGACGTTGTCAGATTTGCAAACTAATGCAGACCACGCAGGAGGTCAAAAGTACAAACTCTAATTTTACCGCCAAGATCATTGCGGACCTAGATTGCAATTCCTCGAACGTCATCTATGCAATCCAATGTAACGCATGTCAAGCACAATATGTGGGTCAGACAAAAACTTCTTTCAGAGTCAGATTCAACAATCACCGATCGGATGTCACCAAAAAACCTAATCTTCCGGTTTCCCGCCATTTCAAGCAGCCAGGACATTCTATTAACGATGTATCAATCTTTATTCTCCAGTCAAACTTCAGCTCTGACCGCTCCCGAGAGCAGCGCGAATCCTACCTAATCTACAAATTCCAATCGACCATTAACGAAGACCCCGGCATGCTATCAACAATTAGAAGTCTAACCTCGTAGATAAGGCACTTTTTTCCAATTCCTTTTCAGCTGGATGGGTGGCCCAACCTGGACAAAGCCACTCCCCCAAGGACGATGACATCCACACTTGAACCTCACAAGTCAACATTCTCGAACGTGACCCATTGACGACCGCCAGCAAAGTTTGAAGCAGCACTCACCCTGCCCGGAATTTTCCCGAAAGCGGACAGTGACCTACGGCGAATGACATCACCACCCGGACTTGACCTTCTGGAATATTCCCGAATCTGACTCACTGACAAACGCCTGTGGCGTGCCCGTACCGATTATGACGTCATGTAGCAAACCTATTTAAGAAATGTGTAATCAGCTACGCATCTTTAGTCCTGACGAAGACAGTGCCACTGTCGAAACGTCGACAACCCTTTTAGCATTCCAAGTATCTTAAATGTAAATAAATTATCCCCTTTTTTCTTACTTCCCGTACCTTCGTAGTCTGTGTTTCAATTTTCATTTCAGCTATATATATATATATATATATATATATATACGGCGAAACACATGTCCGACTTTCACTGGGATAATGCTTTCCCTCTCCCAATTTTAGGAACTGTTACTTTTTCTACTCTCACTCTGTGGGCTGGCTTTGTAGCCTCCTTTCGTCGAACTGAGAGCGATTGCGCTCAAAAAGTCATCGCGCGCTATGGTCCGCTTGCTCCCAAAAGCATGATATTCGACTATTTTTTCCAATGGGATAGCTCGTGAATATCGCTGTGAGTTATCATGAATTTCAGTGAATTCGGCACGCTCTGGCTATTGGTGGAGCAAAAAGTGACCTTTACTTGGCAAATTTCCGAGTTCAGTTCGCAAATATTTACATAATTAGACTTGGAGTACATGACATTCACATTAGGAGGTGGCAAAAACGTAATAAGAACAAATGTTGTTGACCGCATGATTCCAGGTGGCGTAGCTTTTTTATTATAATTCAACGACACGTTTTCTAGGACACCCTGTATATATATATATATATATATATATAGGACAAATAGGTTAATATATCAGACGGCTACAAAGTTGAATAAATGTGAAATAATAAGACATGGACTACAGATTACAGGAATATTAACAAAAACTAATTTATTTAATGGGTAATTTAACACATACATTAAAAAAGAATGGTCGACATTTCAACAATGGCACTGTCTTCCTCAGGACAAAAGAAAGATGACATCAAGAAAGATGACATCACCTCGCGGACTTAACCTTGCAGAATGTTCCAGAATATGACTCACGGACAACTGCCACATGGCATAGTTACACCGATTGTGACGTCACTCAGGGAACCTATTTAAGCAATATGCAACCCTTGTACCTGTTTTGTCCTGATATATATGTGAATGAAGGACATCCGCGTGTACATCTTAAAATCTGGTTTCTCCTTATACCGTTGCAGGCAACAGCGTGAATCATTTCTAATCCACAAATTCCAGTCTATGATAAACGAAGACCCCCGCGTATTATCTACAGTTCGCAGCCTTAGCTCCTAGACCAAGTCCGCGGACGCTCTTTCGTTCTCTCAGCCGTCTCTTTTTTATCATTTCAGGTTTATCAGACGACCAAGGATAACTCTCCTGGAACGCCCCTGCAAGTACTCAATGGACCATTAGCAACAATGTCCTGCAAAATCACCAAGTCCGCTCCACGTGCACTGTTCCCCTCTCATTTTCCCCCTTTCCCATGTATATAAGCCCTTGTCACCTATTTCCAAGTTTAGTCCTGTTGAAGGCAGCGCTGACTGCCGAAATATCGACCCCTAACTATAAATCTATTTCGAGTACTCCCTTAATTATTAATGTAAAAAAGTAGCAAGTGTTTTAACACTTACACGGCCTCCCAAGTCTCTTCATTAGTTGTAGTATATATATATATATATATTTCCCAAACGTCGCCACACCAGCATTGGACAGCTGTTTCGGCCTTATTGGGCCTTCATCAGCAATGCGTAGGTGGGCGACGTTTGAGCGAGTGGCGTCGGAGGTCACGTGGAACGTGATGTCCTCCCGTCAGGGTGAGAAACTCACCTCTGAAAGCCCAGTGCGAAGCCAGTAAAGTATTGTATATGTACTGTAATGTATAAGTATTGTATATGTATTGTAATGTATAAGTATTGTATATGTATTGTAATGTATAAGTATTGTATATGTATTGTAATGTATAAGTATTGTATATGTATTGTAATGTATAAGTATTGTATATGTATTGTAATGTATAAGTATTGTATATGTATTGTATAGTATTGTATATATATTGTATGTAATGAGCCGCTTGACAGTGATCCAACAAATAAATTGGCTGCCGAAATCACCAAAACCCTAAAATCCCTAAAAGCGCGTGAAATAATCGACTCCTGCCTATATGAATTTCTAGCCCCCCAAAACCCTAAACCAGGCAGGTTCTACATGTTACCGAAAATCCATAAACCAGGAAACCCAGGGCGACCTATAGTTTCCTCAATCGGCACCGCCACGGAGAAAATTTCTAGCTTCGTTGACCACCTCCATAAAGATATACCTCCCCGATTACCCTCATATATTAAGGACACCAACCATTTCCTCGAAATACTTAGCAAATGTGAACCACCCAATGCAAGCTTGCTTGTAACGCTAGACGTTACCTCCCTTTACACTAACATCCCACATGAGGATGGCGTTCTAGCAGCGGAGGCGGCGTATCTGAAGTACTCCGATCGCGCGGTTGACCCATCTGTATTACCAACTCTACTCAACTTGATCCTCAAAAATAATAACTTCGAATTTGACGGCCGCCACTATCTACAAATAAATGGCACAGCTATGGGAACCAAGATGGCACCAACGTACGCAAATATTTTCATGGGTGCACTAGAGGAAAAATTTCTAGCCGTGCGCGACAAAAAACCTAGTCTATACAAACGCTTCTTGGACGACATATTCATGCATTGGCCACACTCCGAAGAAGATCTCAAAGGATTCATTCGCGATTTCAACCTGGTACACCCCGCCATGAAGTTCACCCACTCCTTCTCGGCAACGACTGTTAATTTCCTAGATGTAAAAGTAACCTTAACCGAGAAGGGTTTTTCCACTGACCTGTACCGAAAGCCAACTGATGCTCAGCAGTACCTTTCCTTTAACAGTTGCCACCCGCGCCATACTAAACTCGCCATTCCTTATAGCCAGGCACTCCGATACCGGAGGATCTGCTCGGACGACGATGTTCTAAACAAAAACCTCGCGGAATTAGAGCGGACCTTCGTTAATCGTAATTTTCCACCCAGTCTAGTAAGAGACGCCCTGTCCAAAGCACGACAAACAGACCGGAGGAACTTATTCGATAAACGCAACGACGAACCCAAGGGCGACCGCGTAAACCTTGTTCTTACCTTTGGTGCAGCCGCGGGTAATATTAACAGTATCCTCCACCGCCACCATAGCATCCTTCTGCAATCTGAACGGACACGACAAATATTTGCCGAGAGGCCACGAGTTACCTACAGACGTGCCCGCAACCTCCAAGATAGACTAGTCAACTCCAAAGTTCCCAAACCATTAACACCTACGGCGGGATGCCATCCATGCAATGGTAAAAGATGCCAAATATGCAAATCAATGCAAAGCACGGCAGCGGTCAAGAGTACAAACTCCGACTTCTCCCTTAAAATCAATGGCGACTTTGACTGTAACTCCAGTAACATTATTTATATCATTCAATGTACAACATGCTCCGCGCAATATGTAGGTCAAAGTAAAAATTCATGTTGGATTCGATTCAATAACCAGCGATCAGATGTTTCGAAAAAAGGCAGCCTCCCGGTTTCTCGCCATTTTAGTCGACCCGGTCATTCCATTAATAACGTCGCACTTTTTATTTTAGAGTCAAATTTCACATCCGATCGCTGCAGAGAGCAACGCGAATCGTACTTGATCTACAAATTCCAATCTCTAATAAATGAGGATAAAGCAGTGCTATCAACTGTAAGAAGCATATCCGGATAACTTTTTTTCTGTATGTCCTCGGAGTGCCCGCTGCCTCTTTTCTTCTTTTCTTTACAGCTGGACACAATTACGCTAAGAACACCCCGGACAACAGGTTTTCAACGAGCGCGACCCAAGGCTCTGACACGTAATCTCCCCGGCCGATGACACAGGAACCTTCCGGAATCTTCCAGAACATGACTCACTGACGACTGCCTCGCAGTGGAATTGTACCAACTGTGACGACACTTTTGTAACCTTTTAAAAGACCTTGTACATAGATTTTCGTCTCAGTCCCGAAGAAGGCGGAGCTTCCGCCGAAACGTAGACTTCCCCAGACCCTTAGTTTAAATGACAGCTTAATAAATAACTTTCCCCTACTCCCTACTTCAGTCTCTGGTGTCGTTTCTCCCCTATCTATATTTGTATGTAAAGTATATATATATATATAGGTTGAAGAGGAAAAAATATCAGACGGCTGCGAAGTTGAATAAAAGTAAAATAATAAGATGTGTACGACAGATTACAGGAAAGTTAACAAGAACTAATTTATTCAATGGGTAAATTAACACACAGATTATAAAAGAACGGTCGACGTTTCGACAGTGCGCTGTCGAAACGTCGACCGTTTTATATACTTACTATGTAAATATAATACATACAATGTAAATTCCTTGTTGAAAATTCCTTTCTTCTGTTTTACGTGCGAACATTATGATCGGGCTCAGAACATAATTAAAATGCTGCTGTTGAATATAGACTGAATTCGGGCTATAACAAAACTGGCAGATAGGTCGTGGTTAAGACCTGTATACGAACTAGAAAATAATTTTCATAAGGATGGGAAGTTGTTTATGGCGCTTATGTTACGAACAGACGGTACTGTTTGTATATAGTTTCTGTTTGTAACACCAGCACACAAAATAGCGTCAGTTCTTCCTTTTAGTAACCTGGGTTCATAGTTTGTGAATCGTTCTGTGTCCAAAAATTGTAAACACATATGTATTTTAGTAATATACCTACAACTTGCGCTTGACCCTGCCGAACTACCTGCAGCTGTAATTCACGTGAATACCAAGCATGTCTACCACGTTCCACAAAGGGAGACGACGACGAGACGGAAACGGAGACAAGAGGAGACCATTTTGTATCACCAACAGATATGCATTTATTAGAATATGCGTGGCTAATAGCTCACTGCTGTTGTCATTGAAGTTTTTAGTGGCGGTGGTGGAGGTGACGTTATGGGAGAAATGGATGAACCCACACAAATAGCATACATGCTGATAGAGCGGTGTAGTACTGATAATTTCTGTTCCCAAAATATTTTATTCACACACACAGTGCCAGCAAGGTACACTTAAAGGAAGCCGAATAGGATGGACAGTATTTTACATACAAGGCGGTACTTGCCAGTTACTCCACAACACAAAGGCAACGTGTCACGACACAATTGCACGACCAGTAAGGAGAACTACATTTACGTTTCAAACCTCGCCCAATCAAACAGGCACTGTTGTGCGTGCCCTCCATCTCAACTTTTACTGCTCACGTGCAAGTTCTGGGCTGTTGCTTAATCACCATATTCGTCCTATAGAGCTACACAACTGGCTTACTGAATTCCTGGTTCATACGTCCGCGTGGCGCTTCCTCACTGAAGAGCAGACGCCACAACGCGTGAGTGGGAGCTTGCCGTCACACTCACAAGGATAACGCGCTTCGACATGTTAAAGAAGAAGATGAGTCCTCGTTTGACTGCTAGGTGAAAATTTGCGAAATCCATGATATGTAGACCAATGTGTCCTCGTTCGGGTATTATGAAGCACTTGAGACTTCGTACTTCTTTTATGTCCAAACCGTTTTGTTGCGAACTGGATACCGCTATTATTTTCGGTGCGGTTCAACAGTGTCAAGACAATTTCGGTTCGGTTTCAGATTCAGTTGCGGCAAAAATAATGATTCGGGTAAGGTCTTCGGTTCGGGTTATAATGGATGACAATATGTTCTAAATACCAAATGTATTAATTAGGTTCCGTTTAATATTCGGACACAGAAGTTCGGTACGTGCAAATGAAACATCGGTTTCCCTGTGTGCCGCTGCTCTTTCCAAAAAGCACGCTCGAGAGCATTCAGCCCGAGGACATGGCCTCGAAATATATACTATGTGATGGTAAGTTATTGGAGCGTTCTTTTGCCCTTCACTTGCAAACAATGGAGAACTGCAGAACGCTATGCGATGGAGAACGCTGCAGAACTACAGCCGGCGCGTTTAATATAATGTCGCGCAGGATGCTAGTTTTGTAGCGATTTCATATTTCAGCACAGTATTTATAAGCTGTAAAAATAGGTGCAAGCCCAGTAAGCCACGAATATCCAGGAGACGTACAAAATGTGCCGCAGATGTCGAAGACGTCGAGACATGCTATGTTCGTCCCATGAATATTCTTGATTGGGTCCGAACTATGTCGCAGATGTCACAACTATAGCTATGTTCCATGGGCGTCACATGGACGTCCAGTATGTCTTCTCAAAGTATTTTAGTTGTTGGGGATATCCAATTCTGTACACCCCCTGTACGTCCCAAAACGAATATCATGGGTACATCGAGATTAGGATATTATGCGTTGATCGCATCACGAAGCAAAAAGGACGTGCAGACAGGGGCTGAATGACGCTTCTCGGAAACAAAGGGTGGTCTTGCTTCTTCCAGAACTGACCGTCTATATGTTACGTTGAGCACCTATTGCGAAAGCGGCAGGGATACGGAATTCTGTGGCACTCTCAAATTTGACTTTTGATGAACCTACTGAGTGTCTCAGACCAAGAGCAATAAGAAACACAGGCATTATCTTGTTGCAGAGTTCATACACCATGCAAGTGCTCACTTGACTGCTGTTTTTGTGCATAATCGCATTAGACTTAGACAGCTCACCCACCGTTTTATTTCGGAGGCGAGCAGTACTCTCGAAGTCGCGGAAGGTCGTGCGACAACCAATGTAGTATTTGTTTTTTCATGGAAAGGGAATGCTAGTACCTTCCGCAGATTTTTGGACTGTGAGCGTTTCCATTTGTCTGTTTTCTTTATTGATACCGCCACGATCTGTTTGCTTTATGGGAAATACCGAATACAGGCACAAGGGGACACGGGGAACGAAATAGCTATGTGGTGGCCGCTCTCTATTGTTACGTGCCCGTTAATGGTGCCGAGACCAGCCCACCTACAACTCTCGCAAAATGTTTCAATATATTGTATTAGTAGGAAATTTGCATAAGGCTCTGAAACTAGCTAGCTTTGAAGATGATAAAAGCAGCTTCAAGGTCCCAATAAATATCCACGTGGCGTCTCGACCTCAAAGCTGTCAATATCCCACGGACGTCTACTGTATATTTGTGGGATGGTCGTGGAATGTGCAACAGGGGAAGATTTTTTGTCCCCCGGACGTACAGATGATGTCTGTGGGATTTGTGGCATGCTCCATGGGACGTTCAAATCTCCAAGTCAGGATATCACATGTATGTTCAGGGGATGTCTCTGGTTTACTGGGAGGGTACCGTTGCATACAATGAAGTAGCTGGTACCGTAACCTCAAACCTTCAAATCTCTTCTTTGCGTGGGTGCTTAGCATAAAGAGTGATCTGGTAATAAATGTACTTGAGGATTTCTGAATCTGAAGATTATAGGAGATAAAGGAAGGCAAACAAATACAGCAGAGGGTGCCCTTCATTTCTCACACTTCGGATTTCAGTTACTTATTAATTGCTTTAAGTATTATGTCTATATACATCTCTTGCCGCTTTTCCATAGCAAATCGTTGTCTAGGAAGGCGTGATTTTAATATAGATATACCTGAAATTATAATCTTATTTCTTTACACATTAAGATTACCGTCTCCTGGTTACTGGAAATGAAGGCACCTCTGCTGACTTAAGTTAATCATCAGAAAAAAAAATGTTTTTTTTTCTTGCTTTGAAACAACAAAATGTTTCTTTACATTGGTGTGCAGCTGATTTGTGGAAAGTCATTTCGAGTGTACCAGCTCCCTGCATTTATCATAACGTAACCGCCCAAGGAAAGCCACACGGGCAGGTTCCCATTTCACGGCTCTACGGTTCTGAGGCTGAAACACACACATACGGACAAGCACAACACATCCACGAGGTACCGGTATCTGGCTTTATCGTCGATCGTCATTTCTCAAGTCTCCGATTTCACAACCGAAGCAGCCCTGTAGGAGAATGGCGATGTCCGCAGCAATGTTCACAATATAGTAGGTGCCTACCATAGCTGGAGCCAACACTGGAACTCATTTGGTGACTTACGACACGATTTCAGATTTCGACATACTCAAATTTGACAGGCGAGCAACAGAACAAAGCACTATCCGTGATGTCAACAGAATACTGATAGCTGGCGAAGAATACAGCAAACGATTCGCCCAGACTCGGTACTCTCGTTCCCAGGCCACCGCAAAGAACCACACCCTGCGGGGAACTGTTTTCAGACGCGAGAGCCAAAAGCCATCGCTGCTCTGGGGCTGTCCTGCCTGTCGACCAATCAGAAAGGATTTATTTTGAAAGTTTTAATCTTGAGCGTTTACATCGCAATAGTTGATTTTACGGCTTTATCATTACACCGTGGATTTTTTCACTATTTATTTTCAGGAGTTTATTATCGAAGTTTATTTTCCGAAGTGTAAACCAGAGTGATCCCGCTCTGTATACATTCAGCCTATGTCGACTTTCTTGCTGCTTAAGTCAGAAGCTGTTTCAAAATCATCGTCTTAGTTTCTAAACACAATTCCACGACGATAGTTCATACTATGGCACATTACGGATTGAACACCACTTATATCAATATAATCAACATTCGTATTTCAGTTTTCAAAACGCAAGCGTCGTCGTAACCGCATTCCGCTAGGGGAGCGGCAAAGGCGAAGCCTTAGTCCCTGTGCAAAAGCTGGTATTCATAATGTGTTCGAAGTCGAGCGTCAAACCGAAATGTTTTTTCGGTTTCTTTCGGGTTCGTGTGTAAAGGCTCGCTTCCGGTTTAGCTCCGGAGTTCACATATATCGGTTAGATTAACATGCTCTGAGGCTGTCAACCGGTTCGGAACCAGTTCGAGGTTCTAATGTGCTACAAATTTAAGGTAGCCAGTAAAAATGATGCAATACATCTACGTTACGTTTTTTTTATGAATTTATTTCCGTTGAACGACCAACAGGACCCCCTTTCATCCTTTCCGCGAACAACATGCCGCAAATCTAGGCAGGCAAACCGTTCGACTCCCCCCACCACCCACTACCACACACCAACCCGAACCTGACCGGTATCCCGAACCGAAAAGAGAATAAACAGTCGAAGCTCTTATATCGGTTCGGTTCCGGCTCCGCTCAAAGATGGCGCTAGTAATTACGGTTCAGCTCCGGTTCAGCTCCAGCTAAAAATTACGCTTAATTACTTTTTCCGTTTTCGGTTTCGGTTCCGTTCGACGCTGTGGTTTCAAGGATGTTTGAGATGCCACAGGAAGCCGGCGTCTGATATTGGCCTTCCTATTTTTATGCAAATACACATGTTTTCGATGTTTCCTTTTTGGATATTTTCTGAGATTATGTATTCTGAAAAATAATTTTCTTAAAAATATGCTGGCACCGCCAGGTTTAAAATAGGCGAGTGATTATACCAAATTACTGTCATTGCCAATTTATGTTATTGGTATCTCATCTTCCTGACAGTTTGATTAACATCTTTGGGACAAAAGAAGCCTTTCTGGCTCGATACAATGTTTCATAGAATGGTGCCACCAGCACTAGTTATCTCAAGCGACGTCGTCATCGCGTATCGCGACGGGGGCAGTAGTGACGAACATCATTATTCTGAACGCATCCGCCACACCAGCAAAGTTGGATGACTGGCACTGATGGTAGGTAGCAGCCGCCTGACTCGAATTTCGCGTTTGCGGCGGGCGCCGCGGTAACAGTTCGATCGAGCCGCATAGGCCGTTTTTATGTTTCTCCCGGGCTGATGTCGCATATGAGGGAGTGTTTTGTTTGTCCGTCCGGGGACTTGTCGGACCATGACGGAGTCCTCTCGGAGTTTGGCACCTCCGTGGTTGTTCGGGTTGTTGGAGGCTGGACGTCACTCTGTTGAGTGACGCTGAAATTCGTGGCAGTGTAAGTAGTTGGCTGGAGGCTGGGTGTGCTATGGCTTCCTTCTCGCAAGAGTGGTGGGAAGAGACGAAAATTGGGGCCGCGAGGCTTTTTCGTCAGTGGCGGGCTCGGCGGGCGCGGGAGAGCTGAGAGGAAATGCAAAACCTTCGGCAAGTGCTGTCAATTTTGCGTCATCCGGGGTCGAGGGGCCCTGGCAACGACCATGCTATCCACGACGTTCTGAGACGTCTTGCCTCTCTAAAGATGCGTGCCTGGGACCACTTTGCGGCGTTGCATGCAGCTGAGCGCTGGTCACAGGAGTCCTGCTGCTCGCGACTTCTTCTTGGCCGCTTTTTTCGTCGCCCTCCAAATGCTGTTGCGGAGCTGGTGACCTCTGGCGTGTCTGTTCAGGCAAGTCCTGAAGCCGTTCGGTCAATTTTTCGTGACCACTTCGCCGCCTTGTACGGCGATGTCGTGCCTGCTGATGACGAAACGCAAAGCTTTCTGCAAACTCACAAGCACTTCGTCCTTAGCGCAGATTCGTTTACTCTGGACGAGTATACGGCCGCCGTTAAGGCCCTGCGAACTGGAAGGTCTCCCGGCTCCGATGGTCCCCCGCCGAATTCTATAAGTGCTTCTTGCGTACGCTCTCTGGCCCGCTGACAGCGTTATTCAATGGTTGTTTGGCGGACGGCCTCCTCAGCCCGTGCATGCGAGAGGGTGTGGTAACGTTACTATGCAAAGACCCGTCTAGGAAGCGGGACCCGAATACGTATCGGCCTGTTTCCCTACTTAATACGGACTACAAGATAGTTTCGACCGCAATGCTGCGTAGAATTTCCTTAGTCCTGGGTCTTGTAGTCCCCCCCTGTCTGGTCTGTGCTGTTCCTGGACGGTCAATCAACTTTCACACACAGGCCCTGCGTGACGCCATCTACTGGGCGCACAGCCGTCAGAAACCCGCGGTACTGGTGTATTTTGACCAGAATAAGACGTTTAGCAGGGTGTATCATGGGTATATGTTCCGTGTACTGGAGGTGGCTGGCTTTCCTCCCGTAGTGGTGGGCTGGATTAAGGCCCTACACAGAGATTCCTCTGCCGTTGTCGGCATGAACAGGGGCGTTTCCGGTAGGTTCCCCATCATGACCGGTGTGCGGCAAGGCTGCCCTTTGTCCCCGGTGTTGTATGCCATGATGTTTAGTCCTCTCTTAGAAACCTTAGTAACCTGCCTTCGACCTGTTATGTTTCCGTTGCCGGGTTCGTGGAACCTCTCTCTTTTCGCGTATGCAGATGACCTCTCCTTAATCCTCAGTAACGAGGACTCGATAGGTCGTGTTCTCGTTATTTTAGAGAGATACAAACAGAAACGATGAGAAGGAAGGGTACTGAATTCTTGTCATTAAATGTACTTCTTCAGTTATTCTGCATCGGGGATACAGGCATGTTTTCAAACAGAAACATTCGCCCAGACTCGGTACTCTCGTTCCCAGGCCACCGCAAAGAACCACACCCTGCGGGGAACTGTTTTCAGACGCGAGAGCCAAAAGCCATCGCTGCTCTGGGGCTGTCCTGCCTGTCGACCAATCAGAAAGGATTTATTTTGAAAGTTTTAATCTTGAGCGTTTACATCGCAATAGTTGATTTTACGGCTTTATCATTACACCGTGGATTTTTTCACTATTTATTTTCAGGAGTTTATTATCGAAGTTTATTTTCCGAAGTGTAAACCAGAGTGATCCCGCTCTGTATACATTCAGCCTATGTCGACTTTCTTGCTGCTTAAGTCAGAAGCTGTTTCAAAATCATCGTCTTAGTTTCTAAACACAATTCCACGACGATAGTTCATACTATGGCACATTACGGATTGAACACCACTTATATCAATATAATCAACATTCGTATTTCAGTTTTCAAAACGCAAGCGTCGTCGTAACCGCATTCCGCTAGGGGAGCGGCAAAGGCGAAGCCTTAGTCCCTGTGCAAAAGCTGGTATTCATAATGTGTTCGAAGTCGAGCGTCAAACCGAAATGTTTTTTCGGTTTCTTTCGGGTTCGTGTGTAAAGGCTCGCTTCCGGTTTAGCTCCGGAGTTCACATATATCGGTTAGATTAACATGCTCTGAGGCTGTCAACCGGTTCGGAACCAGTTCGAGGTTCTAATGTGCTACAAACTTAAGGTAGCCAGTAAAAATGATGCAATACATCTACGTTACGTTTTTTTTTATGAATTTATTTCCGTTGAACGACCAACAGGACCCCCTTTCATCCTTTCCGCGAACAACATGCCGCAAATCTAGGCAGGCAAACCGTTCGACTCCCCCCACCACCCACTACCACACACCAACCCGAACCTGACCGGTATCCCGAACCGAAAAGAGAATAAACAGTCGAAGCTCTTATACCGGTTCGGTTCCGGCTCCGCTCAAAGATGGCGCTAGTAATTACGGTTCAGCTCCGGTTCAGCTCCAGCTAAAAATTACGCTTAATTACTTTTTCCGTTTTCGGTTTCGGTTCCGTTCGACGCTGTGGTTTCAAGGATGTTTGAGATGCCACAGGAAGCCGGCGTCTGATATTGGCCTTCCTATTTTTATGCAAATACACATGTTTTCGATGTTTCCTTTTTGGATATTTTCTGAGATTATGTATTCTGAAAAATAATTTTCTTAAAAATATGCTGGCACCGCCAGGTTTAAAATAGGCGAGTGATTATACCAAATTACTGTCATTGCCAATTTATGTTATTGGTATCTCATCTTCCTGACAGTTTGATTAACATCTTTGGGACAAAAGAAGCCTTTCTGGCTCGATACAATGTTTCATAGAACGGTGCCACCAGCACTAGTTATCTCAAGCGACGTCGTCATCGCGTATCGCGACGGGGGCAGTAGTGACGAACATCATTATTCTGAACGCATCCGCCACACCAGCAAAGTTGGATGACTGGCACTGATGGTAGGTAGCAGCCGCCTGACTCGAATTTCGCGTTTGCGGCGGGCGCCGCGGTAACAGTTCGATCGAGCCGCATAGGCCGTTTTTATGTTTCTCCCGGGCTGATGTCGCATATGAGGGAGTGTTTTGTTTGTCCGTCCGGGGACTTGTCGGACCATGACGGAGTCCTCCCGGAGTTTGGCACCTCCGTGGTTGTTCGGGTTGTTGGAGGCTGGACGTCACTCTGTTGAGTGACGCTGAAATTCGTGGCAGTGTAAGTAGTTGGCTGGAGGCTGGGTGTGCTATGGCTTCCTTCTCGCAAGAGTGGTGGGAAGAGACGAAAATTGGGGCCGCGAGGCTTTTTCGTCAGTGGCGGGCTCGGCGGGCGCGGGAGAGCCGAGAGGAAATGCAAAACCTTCGGCAAGTGCTGTCAATTTTGCGTCATCCGGGGTCGAGGGGCCCTGGCAACGACCATGCTATCCACGACGTTCTGAGACGTCTTGCCTCTCTAAAGATGCTTGCCTGGGACCACTTTGCGGCGTTGCATGCAGCTGAGCGCTGGTCACAGGAGTCCTGCTGCTCGCGACTTCTTCTTGGCCGCTTTTTTCGTCGCCCTCCAAATGCTGTTGCGGAGCTGGTGACCTCTGGCGTGTCTGTTCAGGCAAGTCCTGAAGCCGTTCGGTCAATTTTTCGTGACCACTTCGCCGCCTTGTACGGCGATGTCGTGCCTGCTGATGACGAAACGCAAAGCTTTCTGCAAACTCACAAGCACTTCGTCCTTAGCGCAGATTCGTTTACTCTGGACGAGTATACGGCCGCCGTTAAGGCCCTGCGAACTGGAAGGTCTCCCGGCTCCGATGGTCCCCCGCCGAATTCTATAAGTGCTTCTTGCGTACGCTCTCTGGCCCGCTGACAGCGTTATTCAATGGTTGTTTGGCGGACGGCCTCCTCTGCCCGTGCATGCGAGAGGGTGTGGTAACGTTACTATACAAAGACCCGTCTAGGAAGCGGGACCCGAATACGTATCGGCCTGTTTCCCTACTTAATACGGACTACAAGATAGTTTCGACCGCAATGCTGCGTAGAATTTCCTTAGTCCTGGGTCTTGTAGTCCCCCCCTGTCTGGTCTGTGCTGTTCCTGGACGGTCAATCAACTTGCACACACAGGCCCTGCGTGACGCCATCTACTGGGCGCACAGCCGTCAGAAACCCGCGGTACTGGTGTATTTTGACCAGAATAAGACGTTTAGCAGGGTGTATCATGGGTATATGTTCCGTGTACTGGAGGTGGCTGGCTTTCCTCCCGTAGTGGTGGGCTGGATTAAGGCCCTACACAGAGATTCCTCTGCCGTTGTCGGCGTGAACAGGGGCGTTTCCGGTAGGTTCCCCATCATGACCGGTGTGCGGCAAGGCTGCCCTTTGTCCCCGGCGTTGTATGCCATGATGTTTAGTCCTCTCTTAGAAACCTTAGTAACCTGCCTTCGACCTGTTATGTTTCCGTTGCCGGGTTCGTGGAACCTCTCTCTTTTCGCGTATGCAGATGACCTCTCCTTAATCCTCAGTAACGAGGACTCGATAGGTCGTGTTCTCGTTATTTTAGAGAGATACCGTCGAGTATCGAATGCGCGAATCAACAGAGAAAAAAGCGCTGCGCTGTTCATTAATGTCACTCCCTCCTGTCCGTCTCCATTCGGGATCCCTGTTAGGAATGAAGTGCGGATTCTCGGTATGCGTGTATCCCCGATGCAGAATAACTGAAGAAGTGCATTTAGTGACAAGAATTCAGTCCCCTTCCTTCTCATCGTTTCTGTTGGAAAACATGCGTGTATTCCCGATGCAGAATAACTGAAGAACTGCATTTAATGCCAAGAATTCGGTCCCCTTCCTTCTCATCGTTTCTGTTTGAAAACATGCGTGTATCCCCGATAGAGAACAACTGAAGAAGTGCATTTAATGACAAGAATTCAGTCCCCTTCCTTCTCATCGTTTCTGTTTGAGAACATGCGTGTATCCACGATGCAGAATAGCTGAAGAAGTGCATTGAATGACAAGAATTCAGTCACCTTCCTTCTCGATGTTTCTGTTTGAAAACATGCGTGTATCCCCGATGCAGAATAACTGAAGAAGTGCATTTAATGACAAGAATTCAGTACCCTTCCTTCTCATCGTTTCTGTTTGAGAACATGCGTGTATCCACATGGGGTCTCTTCTCTTTCTTGGTTGCGTTTTCACGAGCGCAGCGTCTCGATTCTCACGGATTTAAGGGGCCTAGTGCTCCCTATCACCTGTAGAGCTCGCCTGGCTGCGTCGTGGTTCCTGAGCAAATACTGGTATCACGGGACAGCTTGCCTTCCTCCTCGTCAGGTTTTCCTTGCAGCAACTCGTACGGCCTTTCGGTTCATCTGGGGCAACGGAGCTGAGTGGGTATCCCGTGCACGAATGTACCACCCGAGAGCGGTTGGCGGTTTGCGGGTTCCGCACGTAAAAATCAAGTGTCTTGCGCTCGGGATAAAGGCAATTTTTGACGGCCTTAGTGACCCTGGCCACCCCGTCCACGATCTCCTGCAATACTGCTTAGGTCCAGACGTACGTCTGTTTCGCCTGCTTGTGCAGAATAGACCGCGCTCTGAGTTTGTGGCCTCGCACTTGAGAGAGTACATTTTGAACGTCCGTCGCCTACGCGCATCATTCCCGTCGGAGGATTTCTTTGTCTGGTCCGTCAAGCAGTTTTATGCTGCTCTTCTGGAGCTCCTTCCGACGGCGAGCTCGGCTGTGCCTCGCCCTATCGCGTGGCTTCATATTACGGCCGGCTGGTTGGATACGCGCCGTGCAAGCTTGCAGTGGCGTCTTGCGCACGACGTTTTACCTCTCAGTGACAGGTTGTCCCGCTTCGGTTTGACCAGGCCTTTTTGCCCTTTCTGCCCTACACCTTTGAAACGTCGGAGCACGCTTTTCGCAACTGTCTACTCCCAGATTTTTTGTGACACAAGGCTGAGGTGCTTTACGGCATTCCGTTCATTCGGTGGGGCACGGTCCAGTTACTGAGCTCGCTCCCAGTTCCGGTCGGCGATAGACGCCAGTTTGTACTCCTGGCGGTAGAAATAAACTACCAGGTCTGGATAGCACGCTGCATAGCTGTGCGCGGTGGCCGTGCTCGCACCGCCGTTGAGGTACTGAACAGGGTCAGAGCGGGCATCCGTAGAGTGTTATACAGGAAGAGAGCAGTTCTTGGGGCCGTCCAGTTGGGTAGGCGGTGGCAAACATCAGCGACCCTCTTCGAAGAAAGCAATGGTAGGTATGTCATCCGCTTCTAATATCCTTCCTGCTGCTGTCCCACGAGCAACTCTCCGTCAGTTTTGGTTTGTTGCGAGTTGGCATCTAGCACGTATATCAATCCCAGACCTGCCGTGAGCTCGTCTTCGGGTGTTGGCGTTGCGATGGTTGTAGACTAGTGCGTTTGTTGCGTTAAAGGGAGCCAGCCAATATGGCTGGTCTTCCACGATGATGCCAGTACATATATATATATATATATGGGCCGGCGAGTCATCGAATAAACGCCAAACGAGAGTGATAGCTCTCCTTACACAACTGCATGAAAACTGCAGGAAAATTATGCTGTGCTGATGAGAGCCAAGAAGCTCGAAACGGTAGTCTCCCTTCAGATCGGCGTTCTAATGATCGCCGTGGAGGGAGACAATGTAGTGCATGCCTGCTCTTCGTTTTTAAGGCGAGGGCAGTACTATTTTTGAACCGTGATGTGGGCAAGCTTACGCTTGTCCCATCCTACAGTTGGCAATACAAAAGCACAAGAGTGATAGCTCTCTGATAACAACTGCATGCAAAGCCTGAATGCTCCAGCCTGGAGCGCACAAGCATTTAAGCGTCGCGCGTGGAACGTGCGTTTGCCAGAGAGCAGGCGATATGTCTGGAAGCTTCGTCAGCACGGCCCGGGAGTCACTTGACGCCCCCGGGACTGGGGGACCTTCCACCCCCACATAAAAAATGCGCCAAAACGAAGCACCGTTGCAATAAATTCTGTTTCCCTGCAGTACTCGCTAACTGCACCAGTTCCTGGCCAGAACGTACAAATATAATTTTAGTTTGGTCACTTGCATCAAGATGTACTTGCGTATTAGGCGAACATACAGCAGAACTACCGGAAGTCCCGCAATGCTCCAGCGCCTACATCGCCAGTTCCAATTTTTTATCACTTTACATGAAACTCCCTGTATATGCAATATATATTAAAACATAAATGTGTACTCTAGCACAAACAAACTACTAGCGTGACCTCCGAACGTGCATATTAACTGCAGTGAGGCTAACTGGGTGCTCCAACTCTAGCCAAAGTTTACCTACTCCTAAAATGAATAATTCAAAGATTTAGCAAATTGACTAACTCCGATGTCGAACAGCTCCACCTGTAGGGTTCAATGCCAGTAACCTAGGGGCAGTGATAGAATATACTTAAAATAAATAATTGTATCTTATCATTGTACTCTTTTGACCCGGGCGCACCGAGCCCCAAAGGTTGGTGTCAGTCTCTTAGCGGGCTTCCCTGGGGAGGCGGCGCCCCCCTAGTCCATGTTCCGGGGGGGCAAGACCCCCCCCCCCCAGTCGCAGTCGGCACATATGATATTAACCTAATGTATGCATGTTTACGCATAATCTTTGTATGCGCCTTTATGTTCATTATGACAGAAGTTGCATGATGGCTCAGATAAGTGTATAAGTAAATATTCCACATATCTTGGAGGCTCATTCACCCCTTCTCAGCAAATTACCAGCTTCTTGATGGCTCCATCTGTCTTCTCTCTTAGCAGTAGTGGCAAGAAGGAGAACATAGCACTTACCGGGGCACCTCATGCGGTGGGGAAATTACAACAGCGACTAAATATGTGACACACCTGTATTACTCAATAAATTGAGATTTTGCAGTGTCATACCTTCAACACAGAGCCATTGCTTTCTCACCAGCAGACACCTTCATAAATAACCACACCAGAAGGTGTACCACTGGGGAGAAGCAGGTATTCGCATACCGCAGAAGCAAGTTGATGAGGTGAGGATTACATATGCATCTAAGTTCTGCAAAGCAGGTGCCAAGGTCAACAACAACAAAACCATGGCTCCAGCTGTCTCCTCCCATGTATGGGTGTTGGCACACGCTTTCTTCTATTTCAAAGGCAAGGAGCTGGAAAAAGACAGATACTTAATGCATGAAGATATAAAACGCAATCTCAGCTGATGCGGTGTTCTGAAGTACAGCAGAGATGAAGCTGTATACTGGGCAGACATACATGC
Organism: Ornithodoros turicata; assembly: GCF_037126465.1. Lineage (NCBI taxonomy): Eukaryota > Metazoa > Arthropoda > Arachnida > Ixodida > Argasidae > Ornithodoros > Ornithodoros turicata. Next base: position 745,248 of record NW_026999351.1, on the reverse strand, counting down.
TTCACACACACACACACACACACACAAAAGAAAAGCTTTCCATAAGAACAAAACGTGCACAAAATCGTAATATATCTAGCAACTGCATTATCTAAATCAGACATTATGTGAAAATTTCGTCCTGCGTTGAACTGCGCAAATTCCCCAATCACTTTGCCTTTGAATAATGGAAAGGCAGACCACAGGCAGACAAGCACATTCGAAAAACGGGGGGAGAAAAAACAACTGATTTGTATGCCCAATTACACAGCAACACGCAGGCAGACGCGACACTGTTTCAAGATCATCTAAGCATGTGCGTTTGTACAATCGCCTTTTGCGTGTACCCTTTCACACAGACTCTTCCTCACACAGCACAACTGTCCCTGTATTCATTGTGCAAAGAAGCGCAGAAAACGCATGCAATACAACGCAATCAGAGGTCCATTTACCTGTATCAGCAGTTTGTCCGTTACGGTATCAAAAGCTTCAGCCCCGTAATGCTTACTTCACGTTATCCGTACGGTGATCGCCCAAAAGCGTCCCACTGAGATTTTGCTTCGTCGACGGCTTGTATTTCACAAATAGAGTGACACTCGTGCTCTCCTCACGCAAACGTCCCGCGAAAATGAAGAACGAAAAGTTACACAACTAGAAGTAACATATGAAGCACCCTCGCGCGTTTCCGCATATTTCAAATCCGTTGACGGGATCCCAAACGTGGAGCGGCTAATACCGGAACGTCAAATATGAGTTGGGAGGCGCATTATGTGTATGGTTTCAGCTTTTAGTTTTACTTTTTAGTTGTCTAAGCGGTGCACAATCATTGTTTGTACACGACACATTAGCAGGACAAATTTTCCCCCTACGCGTTTTACTGCATGCGAGCAGCCATTTCACGCAGCCCCACGTTTTGAGGGCACTGGCAGCGGCTGCACGGGTCCACTCTCCTCCAGTTCCCTCTCCCAGTTCCCACTCTACTCTAGGAGTGTGAGAAGGAAGGGGGAGTGATTGCCAGAGAAACGGCGACAGGGAAATCAGACGCGCATCTGACGCCTCGTGACTCCATTTTTTCTTAGAGTGCATAGAAACATTATGTGAGCGGAACGTGCACTGTGCTATTTTTCCTCTGGTTTTAACAGAGTTGTTTCATTGCAGCTGGCAGAAATAGCTCGCACTGTTAGTAAGTGCAAATTTCCTGAAATATCCAGCAAATGGCATTTCGCTGTTTGTCTTCGATGGTTTCAGTGGTGCTTTCCGCGATTTCTGAAAGCGCAGAAACGTTGCGACATGAGTTTTGTTCGGAAGTTATGGCAATATTTTTAACAGTGTACGGTGCTGGACAAGTACCGAATGGATTTACAGACATTTGCGTGTACGAGCAGGAACCCTAGAAACCATTTCGTAACTCGGTACGGTGCCATTCGCTGCTAGAGTGTCACTCCGTGAAACGAATACGCTGGAGCGTGTTCCTAAAGTTTTGTCCATCACTGCAAAATCAACCCTCTATTTATGAATACCGAACGCTCTGAGATTACCAAAAGTACCACCAGCTTAGTTCGGAATTTGTGCCATATTTGATCGGTGTACACTCAACCCTCGACTTATGAACACAGCAAGCGTTTCTCATACATCTGGAAAATCAGTGTATATGTTTTAATTTCATGTATATAGTTTTTTTTTTCTGTTGTTTTGCGCAGGGTTGTCCGAATGCGAGAGCGTTGTGGTTGGCGAGGAAATAAAATGACGATGAGGTATAATGATTTCCATCAGCTCAACAGCGTCTCATGTGAACCTGAGAAAAAGTAACGATAATGATGGAGAAAATGGGTAGACACTGCATAGATATTAAGAAAAGATAGTGCACACAGGTGATTTATGAGTGCCGAAGAGCGTATTATCAGACAGCACTTCCTCCCATGAATTTTCTTACATACACTGCAATAACACGTCACTCGGCGTAATTTCATAAATACCGCAACAAGAAAATTACACGCGTGAGTAATACCCGTGGTACACGGTCATTCTTACCGTTACCCTACCTAAACGCGGTTATCCTAAACCACCGTTCGCTGCTGTTGCACGAACTGCGCTCAAAGCTCTTCTGACATTTCTGGACACCGTCGGACTTCGATCGTTATTGTGAAGGGCCTCGTTATTTTATTCCCCCCATTCCAACCAGCAATGGGGTAGAGTATCGCCTGTGGCGATGAAACTCCCCACTCTCCAAGGTAAAAAATAAAGTCGTTGTTGTTGTTGCACGGCGTGTATCATCAGTTTGGTGTGGTCACGTGGTTTCAATCCCGGGTATTCATATTTACTAAATTGAGCACTTCGAAATAAAATTAAGAATTACAGCTACATATAAAATGATTGAATAATCTATTCCTAACATACTTTCTCTGTATCGACCTTGTTTTTAAACTACATAGCCAAATATCCGCGGGAGTTCAACGTGGTCGCGTAAATAGGGGAGTTGTTGGAACATAGGCCAGATAAATAATATTCCCAGATGCGTATTAATGTCTCTATCGTTGCGACAGGCCAATTAATACGCTTCTGGGGAGACTTCTTACCGCACGGTTCCGTCGACATGCTCGCCGCCATATTCTCGGTTTGGCAGCCTAAACCGAGGTTGCCCAGCTCCGTTTGCTCTAACCGCCGTTAGCGGCGTAACTGCAGTTAGGTCGGCCACCTAACTGTGGCGAACGGCGGATATCTGTAACCGTGGTTTGTCTAACCACAGTTAAGGATGGCCGTGCAACAAGGGTAAGCGACACTTTCTGCACACAGTGGTAGCTGGCCCGCATTGAGTTGCACGAAACGCAAACCTGATTCTGACTCTAAGATATACACAAAATATTATTTAAGGATTTCGTTTTAAGATTTCGCGCAAGGGGGGTAGGACTTCTACCGTCGTCCATTCCGAAGTCAGCACTACCATGCCCAAGTTGCCATTCGTGTACGCCGCGCCCAACGACATTTTTGCATTATAACAAACATAACCGATCCTGAGTCTTGGATGTGTTCGGTGTTCGTTTCAGACAAGCACAAGCCGGTGCGCTTCCCTATGAGAGTCACGATGCACGTTCGACTTGACCTCTCCGTGTTTAAAAAAATGACATTTTGAGTCGCGAAATGTAACGCACCGCTCAAAAGCTAAAAATAGTCGTCGTCACTGAAAAGCGCGGTTCTCGAGCAAAGAACTGTCTAATGGTAACATAAACGCCGACGTAATGTCGATACTGGACGTTCTTCTATCGGCAAAGTATAAAAAATAAATAAAGATAACGCTATGAGGCACATACATGCCGTTTTCGCAGTTGAGTTGCGCGGCAGGCGAGGTTGTAACTACCGAGGACTTTGGACAACCTAAGTTCATTAATTAACTGCTTCTTTACGAAATTTCCGGCGAAAGCAGGACAGCCTAAGCGTGAGACATCATTCGTTGAAACCATTCTATATTTTAATACCCTGAACCGAGCGCGCACCGTGAAATATTCATCACCCAATAGCGTTGCAAGCAAGCTGAAACCGGATTTTCTTCTTCGTTTATTTTCCTTTTCTTTCCTTCCTCTTCTTTTCTTCTTTTTCTTCAGCCTTTCCTTTCCCTTTTGTTTTCTTCTTTCTCTTTTCCTTTATTTCTTCAACCATTTTCCTTTTTGAATAGCAAGCCGACTTCCTCTGTCTTTGACTGACCGTTCCTTTCTTAATCAACATATTCCCCCACCCGAAACCGGAAAAACGCCAGTGGGCGCGCAAGAAAAACAGCTCTCATTGGACGTCATTGGGAAACGTACTTTAGAGCGTTGGTCGTGATTGGAGTACTCGGCCAGCTCGCGTGGCCGAGTCGTTACGTGCTGGCCATGTCACGTCGCGAGTGGGAGGTACCCGGGTTCGAATCCCGGTGCCCGCCATGCTGTCTGGGATTTTTCCTAGGTCTTCCTCAGATGCCAGGAAATCTAAACGGGTAAATTCAACGGCGCTGTCGTCGGTGATGATTTGCTCATGCTGAAATCGATGAGTGCTGTTAGCGATGGGAACTTACTTGAGCTTCCTGAAGTAGGCTCCCGGGTCTTCTGTGGCCATCTGCCTGCGGTTGCTGGACTCCTTCAAGAAATGAAGAAATTTCATCAATTCGGCTTCCGTGTAGTCACGACGACCGCGATGCGCTGGAACAGAAAAAAATCGGTTACGTTGAAATATTAAATATGTCGTCCAGTAAAGACTCGCTTGAAGCTGTGCACACACGCAGGAGATCACGGTGCATCACCCCCCCCCCTACATAATTCCAGTTGATCAACTTCCAACATTGTCCTTCCCACGGGTCTTTTTTCAAGTGTTAAAGTTCGAAGCGTCCGGTCACATGATGATGGTAATTACTGCGGTGCGTTTTACAATCATATGTCGGAAAGCGTTCAAGACGTTAAACCTACTCTCTGTGTCACTTATTGGTCACCAGTATATCGTTCTCTCTATTATCGCTCTCGTCGGCGTCGTGAAAGAAGTTCGGCTTGGCATTTTTTTTAGCTCGACGTCTCTCCTCTCTCAGTGCCGGAAATGCGCGTCTATATTGGCAGCGTTCGGCGTCGCCAGGTGAGATCTGGCCCTAAGAGGTTGAGCATGCTCTTGTCATGTATTTCATTGGAAGAAACCTAACTACGCCACCATTGGAGGAAGACGAGCTGTGCAACTATTTCACGACGGATTTTCGATACCGCGGTCAGTGGTCAACGGGAACAGAATGACATCGTATTTCTGAAATTGACTGGGACGAATGCGATCGCCCATTTAGAGCCGCGGCTGCAGACGCATTCACTGCTGTGAATTGCTCTGTTACTCGTGATGAAACCACTTCTAACTAGCCCCGATTCTGCATAGTTGACTCCGCACCAAAAATATGTCGAGATAACAGTGCAACAGCAACTGATACCCTATGATATTTCAGTGAATACAATTTCTCACACCCAAGTGGCATCCGTAATTGGAAAATGAAAAGTTTTCCTTTGAGTAGTTAGGCGCTCCTGCACTGAAAAGCACTTCGGCAACCCTGGGCTTCACCTCACCGGTATTCGTCCTGTACTGCTTTCTGCAGGTTTCGTGTTTACTGCCGGCGAATATCTTACGGCGAAATCGGCGAAGTAGACGACTGGTCATCCATGTGGCACGAAGCAGATACAGGGCGCGTGTAGGAGAAACAGCCGGAGGCCCGCACGGGCCAATCGGTGACGTCACGCATCGTACGAGACCTAGCAGAGGAAACATTCGGAAGTTTCAGTTTCAGTTTGAGTCCCGAGTGCCAAACGAGTCCCAAGTGCCAACGAGTCCCCCGAATGCCAAACCAACATTATTTCTCATTTCGGAAGAATGTATACGAACTTATTTGGCGCAACCATTGTAACAGTTTCGGATTGTTTCGGGGTCCCCCTTTAAATACCTCATCTGAGTCTTCGTCAAACTGACACTGGAGACTTTTTTTTCTCGTCTTGCTTTATAAAGCAACGACACACAAAGAGTCATCATGTAAAATGCAAATGCTGTAAGTGAAACGGCACGCGCACAGACGGCGGATCATGTTCGTGATGAGGAAAGCCAGAGCACGGGACGAACAGCTCGATTGTCAGTGAACCGCTGATTTTGCTTCCCGTCGGTACCGTTCATCCATCGAATTCCTGATACGGCACTTGGGTATCCGACTCCTTGTACAGGGTATTTCACGAAAATCCCCCGCCTGAATAATTTGTGAACAGGTGGCGCCATCAACAAAATTTCGTTTGGGTAGATATTCTTGGGACATCGGCTATAAACTGAGCGGCTCATTCGCATACTAATCTGCATACTAATTAAATTAAAAAGTTGCGTACTAATTTGCATGCTAATTAAATAAACATCCTAACGTTTAAATTTTACTTCGCACGCTTACGGAACCTCTGTGTAGGCATCGAGACCTTCAGCGAAAGATACTGCAAGAAAAAACGCATCGACAGTTACTGATTTTTCCGAGCAATTAATCTGTTTCGGTGTACATATTTCTTGCGCGGAGCAGTGCACCAATGCGCTCTTTGGATCAGCTGTCCGGCTGTCAATTTCGTGTTCATGCGCCTGGTTGACACGCGGGGTTGACGGAAGATAAGGACCAGCCGCAAGACCGCAGGAGACGCTTATCTACACGTTCACTACAGGGTTCGCCTCCCGTTTTTAACAAATTGGACGAGAACGTTGTCATTCGGGATGATGGTTGGCTAGGAGCGTGCTATGTGGTGTAGTTAATTTTTAAGGGGCAACGGCAAGCCCTATCGCCATCACCACCACCACCACCACCACCTAATTTTTAAGGGTGTACCCCACTAGTTCACAGCGCTCGCAGCGCATTCGTCATCATCCATGATAAGAGTCCGGTATTTTACCTACGGAACGACAGAACCGGCAGCGCTGTTTACCAGTGGCTTTGATAAGGAATCCTAAAGCATCTTTTGTGCCTCTTCCTAATCTTCCGTCGCCCCCGTGCGTGAACCAGGCCGATGAACGCAGAATTGACATCCGGATAGCTGATCCAAAGAGCACATTGGTGCACTGCTCCGCGCAAGAAATATGTAAACCAAAATCGATTTATTACTCGGAAAAATCATTAAGTGTCGATGCGGTTTTTTCTTGCAATATTTATTGCTTTATGCCCCGATGCGTAAAGCAGAGTTTCGTAAGCTTGCGTAGTAAAATTTTAAAGTTAGGATGTTTATGTAATTAGTGAGCCTATGGAAATGAGCCGCTCACTACTCAGTTCATAGGCGATGTCCCAAGGATCTTTATTAAAAAGAAATTTCTTCGATGACGCCACCTGTTCGCGAATTATTCAGCCCGGAGGTTTTCGTGAAACACCCTGTATATTCTACCTTCTCGAAGAACCAGTTGATAAATTGTCAAACGTAGTTAGTGACGTAGTTACGCGAGCCTTATAGTGGCTTTCTGACTTCACTTCTATGTAAACAATAGCAGACTCACCGTTATCGACTTCCGTTAAGCCCGTCGGCACAGCGTCCACGGTGGCTGCAAAAATGGTGTACAACCAACACAGCACAACCCAGCCTGTCTAGCAGTCACTTTTAAAAGACTGGCATGACGTCACTGGATGAATGCCAAACCCACGTATAAGTGCGGCTCTAATTGGTGCTGAAGGAGACAAAGGGAGAGACAACTTGGCGGAGTGCGATGACAACTACGGGAACCGCCTCGAACAACAGCTTTTATTTTTCACTCAAAACATGCTCTTCCGAACAGTAGACGCCCAGACAACAATTTAGGCCCTCGCCAAACAATTTATCCGAGACAACTTACCACTGGAGTCCCGCAACCCTTTGCCTCTACTGGTCACTCTTCAGTAGTTTTTCGTCCCTGTTCATTTTTTCCCTGATAATGATATGTGTCTACTGATATAATGAAGCACATTTGCAATCCGTTATGCAAACTCATGCTGATTTTTTTTTCCTGCGTTGTGAGTTACCTAATATCGTCGACAAAGCACAGCTCACTCTGTCCTGCACTGAAGTGTCCACAGTAGTGCGACATTGTTGACTGCCACGGCAGGTAGTGTATGTATTTGTTTTCATAAGTCTTACGTCATATGGCTCTGTGGCAAATTGGCGTTTTCAAGCAAGCTGTGCACACGCGAGCCTCGCAAGGTAAGACAGGTTGCACATCGTGATAGGCAACAACTTTTCTTTTATTATGGTAGATCCGACGTAAGTAAGGCACTTGTAAAGAGGCTTACCCTTTCATCTCTTCTTTGATTACTAGCCCGCATTCCAGAATGTACTTCTTCGCCCGTTCCCCGGCCGTGGCTGTGGATAACTGACATGTTCCAGCCTGTCGACCTGATGCTAGAACCCTCTGGGACTGAGTGGTGAGAGGACTTGCTAATGGCAGAGCACATAACTGAGCAGGCGATGCAACGTTTAACTGCGCTGGTCTCAGCATTACGATGTCGGAGAGAACATTAGTAGCTATCATGACGGAATTTCTTATAAATGCCAAGGTTACCGCTTGTGCATTGTCGGTTTAGGGTGCTCCTGTCTCGTGTCTTATCGTTACCGCAGATGGCGCGAGATAGAAAGGACAGATTGGAACGCGATGGAGCAGTCGTTTTCTGGCTGCTGGACTGGTTACTCGGGATTCGATCCTGGCCGCTATACTGCTTTCTGTATCGTGCTCGTCGGCCTGCCTGTATGAGGTGTAAGTTCCTTTTTGTTATTGCATTTTTATAGTTGTGCACATTAAAAGCTGTGTTGTGCGTTGCGGTTGCTCTCCGTGTTACTCTACGAGGCGGTTGGTAGTGTGACCGGTCGGGATCGTGTCTGCCTGTGCTCATTTCTATCCTCAAATGGGTTACGAGGCCTTGCTCTGAAAAAAAGAAAACGGAAAACGAGAGACGTCGAATATTACTTTACGCACACTTCACTTAGAGTGCCGGCCGCATTAATTATGTTCTTGTGGTTAAAGTAACGCTTTTGTATTTATCGTCTCGTGGTAATAAGTTTGAGTACATCGAAAGGCGTTCACGATAACAGTTCCGAAAACACGATAAGGCAATCATCCTCCATCTCCGAAGTGAGTGACATCACATTGCCAAGATTTGATTCGATAACTCCCTTTAACGTATCGGCTTTCATATTTCTCTTTAAATCTTACGATGTACTGAAACTCGGTCTCACGATAAGCTGCTTCTTGCAAATGATTTTCCGATCGGAAGACTTCTTCTCACATAAAGTGAAAACCTGCTTGAACTTCGGGTTTTGGCAACCGATGAAATCGAGAGATAGCATTGGGGTAACAAGTCCTTAACTACGCAGAGAACATGTGAGCACCGTAACTACACAGAGACCGACACACATCTAATCACGGAGAACAATCAGTTCTTCCGCAGAGAGTCATGTGACTAATTTTGTTCGTTTAATATATTATTCGCATTTGCTAGGCCGAATCATTTTAACGGATTACTAGCCGTCTCTGATGCAAGGTTGTTGTTGTGCGCGGGGGGTTCCCCGATGAAAATAATACACATATTGCTTTATTCCTTCTGCAAGGATTTCACACGATTTGAGAACTCCTCTATGTTTGTACTGTAAACTGGAGGATTTTAAGAGAAACCTTCCTGGAACTCCACCGCAAAGGGTATTCCTCGACGACAGTTTTATATGCCGCACATTCAAAGACACGCCACACCCGTGGGCGAAATGCGTTACCAAGGGGCCCTCCTGCAATATGTAAAGGTATCCTGCTCCCATTTCCCTTCCCCAAACCCGTACGCCAATTTGAAAGGAACAACAACAACTATTACATGAATGACGATGGCATGAGGTGATTCACCGCAAGAATTGCGGTACCATACCTCCGGGCCTTGTGGCTTAATATATGAGTGGGATGACGATGAAAAAGATGAGGCATACACACTCGTACACAGATATGACACCGGCGAATGCGAGATCACATATACGGGTGCGTCGTAACTGATACGGACAGTAGTTCATCCGGTCGGCCACCGTAGATATCGTAGGGCAGTGTAGTGTAGGGTAGTGATTTGAAGGGAGACCAGAACAGCCATGTGTTGCTTTTTTGTTTTTGTTTTGTTGTTGTCGCAATTGAATGTTTCTGTGTCTTTCAAGCTGATGTTCCGCAGACTCGCGTGCTATGAGGCATCTATGCTTGCAAACACTATACCGTCTTTTGTTTGCATTTCGAACGCTTTAAATAGTACAGAGCAGCATGTCTTGCCAAGCATATGCTTCAATAAGCACACTGTTGAAAAAAGGAGTCACTGTTTGCATACCATCTAGCATATCATTGCGTTGTCAAGCCATGTGACGGAACAACACATAGCAGCCGATCTCCTAAAGATGAATTGTTATAATGCGCGAACAGTAGGTTTGAACAAGCATATCGTCTGAAAAACACTCAGTGTCTACTGTGTTGTTGACTCAGGAACACATAATTCAAATTCCGCAAGATATGCGTGTGCATAAACGGCCAAAGTGAAATAGATTTGGAGCCATCCTGTTCCAATTTCGTTTTTGCACAGGAACTGCTCGGCCAAGATCATTATATCTACCTGCAGGCATCGTCATTGATGATGGGCTTGGAAATACGTAGAAATAACCGAACATATATGCGGACGATGGGATCCCAATGGCTGATCTGATGTGAAATCAGCCTCCTATTGAAAAATATATCATAGACCAGAGAGGATACCGAGCTGTTGTACCATGATTGCAACCTCTCATGAGATCATCCACGGCGAAGGGTGCTAAAGGTCAGATATGCCGATTTTGAAGTGCCGCAGAACTGAGCGATACTCGCGCTGTGTGTTCATTACCGAACACTGAATATGGGTGCGAAAAATCTTGCTCCAACTGTTCGTAGATTTTAGAAAACATTTTTTTAGTTCCCACGCCCGGCCGTCAGACCGTCGGCAAACCCTGCGCAAGGGCGCACCGACGTCACTGCTCTCGGTTTATCTGTCTTTGGCTTGGCATGGACTCTTGGCTTGGCCGCTTGGCTTCTTTCGTTTCGTCCTCTGTGCATCGTACATAAGCGAACAGCTGTTGTTGTTGTTGCTAAGCCGTAAACAAAGCATGTGATTATTTTTTTTGGCACGGCATGGTGTGCAAAGTGCACTTCGTTGTTCTGACCTTGCCTTTTATGGGACCAAAGACCAAGCAGTGCGAAGCTCTTGGCTGACAGTGGTGCCTGCTAATTTCCACTGCAAGGATTTCGTCCACGAATGTTATCATAGGTTACGCGCGACCCCAGAGGCAATGTGGAATCTCGGCATGAAATCGTCTGATGCAAATCTGAGGTGCCCGACGCACAACATTTTGAACGTGCCACGGAGGATCAAGGCAGAAAACGAGAGCAAAAAAGGTAAGTCGAGGTTCAGATATAAAAAATAGCAAGCTTAGTGAATCGATTGTGCAGGTGTCCTACTGCGCTTACTCTGATATAACCACGATAAACAACACAATAGTATTGATAATCTAACTTCTGAATTATCACAGGTGCATGCTGAAGGCGGAAATGAAGCATGATCTAGCTTGCATCTGGTGCATGAAGAAATTGCTGACACATTAGTTGTAGTCTACCTCCATCAACAGGTATGACGATGTGATGTTATAATTTGAGTATTCGCCTATGTTCAACTTTTCATGTGCACTCGCATGCAGACATCTTGACACCACTTTTAAATCTGCCCTCAAAGTTACAACCTGTGCTTTCAGGGTGGAAAACAAAGGTCGTCATTCCGATTAGCTGCTATCTCCCAGTTCAAGCACTTTTCCTGTCTGGACACTGGTTCCTGTGGATGGGGTGTTACAAGCTTCACTGTCTCATATAGAAGCTACGTTACATTAGTTCAATTAATTTGTCTTTTGCACATTTTTGTTACTGTTAGCTGGATTACTGTTGGACATGCAATCCTTTGACACACCGAAGCTGATGTCGCCTCTGATAACGTTTTAGAATTTTCAGTGTCATCAACGTCCATTGAGGAAGGTGCCTTTACTATCTGTGAATGTTTAATTGAAGAATAGCCCAGAATTCATGTTAACATTGTCTACTCTTATTAATTCGCTGTCTGTGTTCCGAGAGCTAAGAAGAATGGAAACTATTTATTTGTCACAACTTCACACTGGATGTGGTACTGGCTTGACATGTAAGCTAAAATACCTGGATTCTACAATAATTGTGTTGAACTTGGTGCATTACGGTGGGCAATGCCACATTCACTACATTTTTAGTGGGTCCGGTGCACAAATACTGTGTGCATACTACATACATACATACTGTTCGATAGGCAAAAAATACCTGAGTAGTGCTGTGTAGTCTTTTTACCCAAAGTCCATACTCTTACTGCAAAGTCACAGTATGTAGAACAGCAATGCAGGTATGCTGCGATAGAGATTCACAACAGAAAGAAGACTGTTGAGAGCATCTAAATTTTAATGAGACGAGACTTTCGTGCACAAGGCTGCTCTTGTTAATGTCTAACATGAAGTTACAAAATCCCAGAATATATAAAACATGTAATGTAGAGAGCGAGGGTTGGTACAGGCATAAAAATAATTATACAATCATATACAATAAAATAAAAAGGGGGTAAAACTCCCCCCTCAACTCAACTCGACATCTCAATAACTCTATAGAGTTATTGAGATGTCGAGTTGAATGAATGAAGTTGATGAATAAGTATACTTATTCACTACCTCACAACATGTCACATATTCTGGAATTTTGTAACTTGATGTTAGACCTCAAGAGGTACAGCCTTCTGTGCGAAAGTCTTCTTTCTGTTGTGCACAATCATTATACAGTAACTACGACTATCCATTTCTTGTCATTAAATGCTTTTTTCTCTTCTTTTTTTTTTCTGCAGTGATGAGCATCCATAAGGACACATGCCAGAAAGGGAGTCTCTTTGGGATGACAAACCCTCATCACCTCATGAGGATACAATGGTTGACGAATGGTTCTCAAGTACATCGAAACTTCAACAAATAATTCATGAAAAAGCCAGTTAGTGCTAGCACTAGGAATTGAACGTGGACCGTCCTGCTACCAGTCAGAGATGTTACATTTCACGCGCTCATTGACTTTTGGTGAATTACTTGTTGACTTTGTCCCAAGGTGCAGCTCGCCACAGCTCATTTGCCTATCTGTTAATGTTGTGGCGTGTGTTGCGTTTTTCTCTTTGTGTGTTCCAGACTCAGAACGGTTAATGGATCAGGTCAGGTACGTTTCATTTAGACATGGCAAACATAAAGTGGTGTTTCTTAACACAACTTAGCAGTGGCCTTCGTGCATTACTGCTACGGCCATTAAGCGTGAATGGAAAGCTGCACATTATGCATGATGTAAAACCCCAAGACTAGGGAACACGAAGGGATAGACACAAACACGTCCCTTTGTGTTCCCTAGTCTCGGGGGTTTTACATATGCATCATCTTCACCAGCTCGCTTGCTTCCTAGCCTTTTTTTCTGCACATTATGTTCACTCTACTTTTATCGTGTACTATATAATCTTGTTCAAGTTCTGTCAAACGACGTGTAATGCTATCAAAAAATTCAGTACACTGTTTATGTGGGTTGAATGGTAGCGCATGAATGCAGGAAGGAAACTGTCATGTTATGGCAAGTGTTTACGTATTGTACATCTAACTACTAATTTTATTGGTTAGCTTTCGCCGGCGTATCATGTCAAGCCATGTTATATTAATTTGGAACATGTTCTTCTTAGTAGCCAGAGCAGCTGATACACAGTGAGAACATAGCCCGTGTATGTTTGGCTTTTCCACCGCAGCCCTTGAGTTTCCTCCCTGATGGCTACACATGTCAGGGATAGGTTTCAGAACCGTTAGTTCCCGCCAAGTGTGAATTGCTTTTCAGGGGATCATCACGCTGGCAGATGAAACATATGGTTTAAATTATTTGCAGGACAGGAATTGCGTAGCTTCACACAAATACTACTACTACGACGTAAGAGTGATTTCAAATCTAGCTTTTTTATGTTCCTGACATTATCGCACAAGATGTAGTATCCACTATGATCGTTTATATGGGGGGTATGTACAGTGCAATCAACAGATGCTATTTACAAATCTGTGTTTTCTACTGTGTTGAAATGGGGTAGTTTGTATCTGAGAGCCGTAGTGAAGCACAGGCAGCCAAGGACAGACTTTTGATGCCCTCGAGAAACATGGCAACACATTGCAGGGACTCTGGATGCTGCCTAAATTTCCAGAACACACAGCTCAAGGCAGCGTTTAAATAACAAGTGGTTAGAGAAATCCAAGACAGTTGCATGTGTAAGCAGTCCGCTGTTGAATTTGCTTCTGTCTGAGATACGTTATCTCAAACACGTGATTATTATACACGGACACACTCAGAATGATACTAGGGCAGCCTATGAAATAGAATGAGGAGAGGGGAAGATATATAACTCTTTTTTCTTGTCTGTTATTCTATTGCTTAAATTGTCATTTGCTTAGCAGCATATATGTGTATATTCCAGAGTCTGCTAATAAGTCGCATTGCAGTCGCATTGCAGATGTCTCATCCTGTCCTTGGCGGCTTGTGTTTCACTATGGCCATGCTTGCTATTGCAAAAACAGAAAACAAAAAGGACAATAGAAAAGCGCGACAATGAGCGACCTAAAAAGCTGCCTGTTCTAGTGCTCACATGGAGGCAATGCAATGAGGTAACATGTTCCATTCATGAACTGTGCATAGTAGTACATATCACAACGGCAACCGATTATTCCGATTTTTCTTGAAGTACTTTGTTTTTTTTTTAGCTTTGTTTGCAAAGTCTATTATTGGAGCTTTATGTGATTCCCCTCTTGAGATACTTTAAGATTGCTGATGCTGTGCAGTTTGTTAATTTTGAAACTGTACTGTGCTGAAGTACAAAAACGGAATTGTCATATCTGCATTTGAGGACATAGGAATAATTTGTAAGTACTTTCCTTGTTGACATTAATATTTGCACCAGGTCACAACATTGTTGATTGATGGAAAATGTAAATAAATATATTTATTTGCTTGCCAAACAATGCACAAATGTCTTCTTTTCTAGTGAGATATTCCCTGTTCACCAGACATAAATGCGGAAAAGTTAAAGGGGCACAATGATGGTAGAGTCTAGCGTTGCTTTTTGCCACTTCACATATATTTACTGTGTTTCGTGTGCACATGTAGGAATAGGAAGGTAGAGCATGCGCACAAAAATTTCATATGCATCCACACATATGGTTCAGAAGATTAATTAGATGATGTCCAAGCATATATAATTGTGCTTCATGTGCAATGGGTATGCTAATGGATTGCTTCCATTAAGCCTTTATATTTATTTTTCACAAATTCTTTTTATAAATGTTATTTTTTATTTGATATGAATTTCATATTACATGTTGTATGCTTATATTTTTATAAATTAACAACTCAAGTTACACGGCCCCTGTAAGAGTGCCCTTTTTAAATGGTTTGGTAACGTGTCTCTAACTGTAAAGGTAAGAGTCCATCGAGAATGCTGCAGACAAGGTTGCAACTTACATATTGCTTATCATGTCCTACATACAAAGTGATTTGTACAATAATTCCTGAGCACGGAATTAATTCCGAGGCTGACCAGTGATGTCACACAGGACGACAAGTCATATTGCCTTTAACACTTTTACACCCCATGGGCAGAGTTGTGAATTGAAAGAGCACTCTACAGAAGGATAAGGTGCACCTGATTTCTAGGATCTATGCTATGCCCTAAGACTTCAGACACCACATTTCTAAAAACACCATTTCTAAGTGGCAATATGTGCTCTGGTACTTCTTTTGCGTCTGGATAGTGTGCAACCACATGGCTACTGAAGCTTTCGTGTGCATGTTTTTGTGCGACGGTGCTCATTACAAACAATATCCAGATGTTAGACATAAAATGCAGTAGTTTGTAGCGTGCCACACAACGCAGCGTGGGGGTGCGATTGAAAAAAAAGCTCCTGGAAAATGCACAGAATCCCACAAAAAGTTTAAAATGTGATTTGTATTTCGTTTTACGCCTCTCGTCGTTACATACCATCGTCAACGCTGCTGCACATTGATAAATCGTAGGTAAAACTTGTCCCATAGCAGTATGCGGTTTCTCAAATACATAGTACAATTGTTTCCTGCAGGAATAAAACGCTGTCGAAAAGTCAGTCCCTACAATGGGCAAGTGCTGTAAGGGGGCTAACGCAGACGGGACTTGATACAAATGGTACGTGCTAACAAAACACAAACGACGAATTCCAGTCACAACATCGCACAGAGGTTGGTTCGCGAATGAGTTCGCAGCTGCTGCACTGTTTACTTATCGCGGAACGGTGGAACCCGGCTGTCCTCCATCTTCAAGCACAGGTACGTGAAACCGCGAGAAGCCGTAGCTGAAATCCACTGACAAGTACGAAGGCGCGTACACGTCACAATGCCCGTTCTGGTGCACCTACGTCATAAAAATGGCTGCGCCCATGTGTGTTTCGGAATGAATTATATATTTTTTTGACATGGGTACTGTACCGAACTGAGAGAATGAAGGTGCATTTTGGAGAGAGCCGGATGTGGGCAGAATATCACAACCGTTTCGACTATTTGGGATATCGGCATAGCTGACCTTTCAGGTTCTTTATGACAGACCCATGCTGTCCAGTTAACGTTCGCTTCCGGAGAGATGGTTGCACCGTCGCAAAATTATTTTCGTCGCTTTTATTTCCTCCCGCTCTTTAAGAAAGCAATGGAATCGGCGCCAGCAAGCACAACACGAAAGAAAAAACGAAGCCATTATTTTCGTGCGCAGGGATCTGAAAAAACTGCAGTAAGCTTCTGGAATTTCTTTATTGCAACCAATTCCTCGACTGTTTCTGTAGGGAACTGCATCATATTGGCCCAAATATCGTGGGCGGCCGTGCCGTGAGAAGCGATTTTGGTACATCTCCCATAGACTCCCATGAATTGAAAATCTGACGAACTTTAATTCGAAAAAATCAGTTGATTGCGTCAGGCCTTCAGAAATATGTGATTTACTTACTACTTAATTTGTGATCTTTATTACTTTCTAAACTGAGACGTCGTCGTCATTGTGTACGGCTAAGAGGAAGGACAGGCGAACGCTTTAGTTCTGCGTGCACACGCCACACCGGCAAACTTGGATAACTGGCGCTGATGATTAGACTCAAAATTGCGTGTTTCTTGCGATCGTCGCAATAACATTTTAGAAGTGCTACAGTGAAGTTCTCGGCCTCTTTGCTATATATCTGTAAATAACGTCCCGAACATGTAATAAAATCATTCCGTTGTGTGTAGTATAACCTTCGTCATGTGCAATTGTTGGTGGCACTGTGGCAGGGTGTAACTCCCGGATTACCGAAGCTACCGGTGACGAGGATTGCGTCCTTCGACTCCGAGCGCTTCGTGATCGATGAGGACCCTAAGACAGTGCACGTGGTTGATAGGAATATTCGCGCTTCTGTCGCTAAACGTCTGCGTGTGTCCTCCGACGGACGCTCAGGACGTTGAGTCCCAGTGTTAAATTCGCTGGATTTCCTTTATTTTTGATGTCCCTACGCATTCGTCGGCATTAAAGAGAAAGGAAATGCAGCGAATTTAACACTAGGACTCATGTCCTCAGCGTCCGTCGGAGGATACATGCACACGTTAAGCGATAGAAGCGCGAATATCCCTATCACCCTCGTGCACTCTCTTGGCAGCGTCCGACGCAAAGGAGTATCTACCAGGCTGCCAAGGTGTTGTTTCTGAGATTCTCACCACGTGTCACTCTGTACGTTCGCCAAACAGGCCATTGTGTCACGTAGCATTACGGGAGAAAGAAAGGGTTCTGTGAAGTGATAACATTTGTCCTCCTACAGCCAAGAATGTGGGTGTAGGAGTCTCTTTCGTGTCGCTTCTGTTATTTATGTTACTTTTTTTGCTTTTTTTTTCAAGTTTCAGTGCATACACGTGGAGGCAGCTAAAACTTAATTCACGGGAATAATTCGCACTGTTTCACCAACATCGATAGGTTACGAGTTCACCTGAGACATTGCGGCTGACTCAGGGGAATCCACAATTCTGCGCATGCGCTGCGGATGACTGGTGGCTTTTCTTGGCTGGAGCTCCACTGATAACGGTGGAGTTCGGCAAGCCCCATGGGCTGCGGCTGCGTTCGCCATGATTCTTTTATCACATGCATTCCATTTCTCTTTCATTTCAGGTTTATTATCATTGATTCTACGAGAGCAATTCCGAAATTTGCTGCGTTAGCGTCACTGTTGTGTCAGGATAAGAACTGTGTATAATAAAGTTACAGGAAGTTGGACAATGCAGACCGGAATACAATGTCTCCCTGCATTTTCCAGCATAATCCTGGACTGAAAAACTTCAGGTTGCACGTCTTCATTTGCACAGTTTCAGAACGTGTCTCTGCGACCATATGAGGGCATACACCAGGTATATAGACGGATGTGCGTGCGCTAACTCGCATTGTGGAGTACCCAAAGCACAAAAAGCCGTTGTCTGCGTAGCGTGCTGTCTTCTTTCCGTATCATGGCTACGTTTGATCCAAACCAACTCGCTCGCATCAGTGCTCTTGCAGCTTTCGTTTACTTTCCGTCGCATAAAGGCTGGTGCAGACGTTCGTAAATGCATCCTCACCTATTTATAAATCTGAAAGATAGAAAACACAGGGAGTACTTGAATGGGATCAAATCAAAACTGCATATTTCGCGGTCATCGCACTTGACCTCTCCCACTCATTATTTATTATCTGTCTGTGCCTTCGTCCCTTTCTCTTTTGCGTCGTGTTTACTTCATTATGCATTCGCACCAACTAGCCCAATTGATCGTCGTGTTGCATTATTTATTAACCCTGGAAGTCGCACGACTTTTGTGGGTTGGCGCGTGGCCTGTGTGACATGGCGACCCCCCCCCCCCCCCGAGCTTCCGAAAGCTTCTTATGCAGAAGTTAGGAACTCTATGTTGTGAATAAACATAGGTAGGTAAGTCACTCTCTTCTCAACACTTGCCCAATCTGTCAAGGATGCTCACTCAAAAGAAAACCCTTGAATAGCGCAAACTTTGTCCCACTTATCGACCCGAGAAATATTGGTGGGACATCCGGTATATCCAAGCTGAAAGCCGCATTTCTGAAGTCTCTGTTTTTTTCTCCCGATATGGACAAGCAGAATACAACAATGTGTTTGAAACGTTGGCGATAGAATGTTGCATATATACTTTTATGTGTTTTTTTTTCAGTAATAGCCGCGCTTAAAAAAAAAAAAAAGAAATTGAAAAAAAAAGAACACACGCTGGTCCCAATATGCCGTGCTTCTGTTCAATACGATAATAGGTGATGTTGACAGAGACAATCTTCTCTTCCTCGTGTTTATTCTTAGAACCTGTCAAATAGACGAAACTTATTGTATGCGTCCCTTTGTTGAATTTTGTGCGTACTATTTACATGTTCATTCAGCCCATTGACATGGCGAAGATGCGTTTCTGTATGTATTGTCAGAGTGTGCCAGTTTTTAGGATATCATCTACACTGGTGTCTGGTGGTTTCTACATTTTGCGTGATATGCATTCAGTCTATGTCGACTCTCATGCCGCTTGACTGAGAAGCTGTTCCATAATCATCGTCTTAGTGTCTTAGTGTTCAAATATACTGCTACGACGATTTAGTAGTTCATACTCCGGCACATGACAGATTGAACACCCCTCTTAAAACTATAATCAACATTGGCATTTCAGTTTTCGAAACTGAAGTGATGCTTTGGGTTCAAGTACGTTTGAGATGCCACAGGAAGCCAGCCCGTGAGGTTGGCCTCCTTTTCTTTGATGCAAATACACATGTTTTGGGGGGTTGCTTCTTTTCAATGAACACTTCTTGCGAAAAATCATTTCCTTAAAAATATGATCAATCGCCAGGTTTAAAATTGGCACGTGATTGTGGCAAATTACCGTCATAGGTAATTTATGATATTGGTATCTTTTCCTTTCATCAATTTGATTTGGGGCAAAGGGGGCCTTTCTCGCTCGATACAATGTTTCACAGAACGGCGCCACCAGCATCAGTTAACTCAAGCGTCGTCGTCATGGGGTACTGCGAAGCGAGCAGCGGTGACGAATATTTTTATTCTAAACGTATCTTCCACACCAGCAAAGTTGGATAAATGGCACTGATTATATGTATCACTCAAAACTCGTTTGTCGCGTTTGCGGTGATCGCATTGGTAACACTTATGACTGTAACGTTATTGTCTGTCCAAAGAGGACTACCTCCATAGGTGGCTCTCCTGCTTGATGACAATACACACTTACGCTTGTCCCATCCTACAGTTGGTAACACCAATTTGTATGACTTTTGATGACACTGGCATATCTAGCGTAAATTGGCCACGAGTGTTTCATTGTTGCAGAGCAGTCCTGCGGCAACTTAAGTTTGTTGATTTGCCCATGACTTTTGCGCCGCAGCGCAAAACTGATGGGGAAATCAATAACACTAAGCGCCGCATCATAGCACCGCAAGCGGAACTGCTCCGACGACCTTTTTATGGACCGCACAATCCAAAACACAGCCCACCAGGGGACGGGCCGCGTTATCAATGGGCCCCTCTCCGCCATATGAGGGAACTGCTCCCATTTGCCTCAACTCCCCCGCTTACATACGTGGATTTGAAGGGAGACCAGACTGTATTGCATCGGAGAGGAAGAGCAGCCACACAGACTAGCTCCTCCTAGCGTTTGACACGGAATAGACTAGGACTACGTAGATCCCAACTCTAGAGCGATATGAGCTCGATTAATATGTGCGCTGGACGTCCTTCACCATGCAGCAAACGAAGAGTCGCGGAAAGTTGCGTACGTGACAACGCCACACTCTATATGGTCACCTAAAAGCCGATGAGATACAAGAAAAGATCTTCCCCGAACAGCACCGGAAGCGATACTGCCCCCACGAACGTTTTATGAGGCGCTCATTCAAGGACACCGCCCGTGCGGGGGCCGACCGCGTTATCAGTGGGCCCCTCTGTTGTATATGTATTGTATTGTACTGTATTGTACAGCCGTCCAGTGTATGTATTGTCACCAAGCAGGCGTACTACCTATGCAGCTAGTTCCCTTTGCAGTGACACTAACTGCACCACTGATACGACCACTCACATAATATTTATTTGATACTCCAATACCCCACCGACCAGAGCATGTGCGTTTTTTTCGAGGTGGGTCATTCCACAAGAACTGTCCCAAAATCGTGGCCCCACCCCCATGGACTTTGTCTTTCTTCTTCAATAGTTCGTATCATTGAATTATGAATGTCAGAAAAAATATTTTAGACGAATTCCACGCGGCTTTCACGCGAGGCGACGCACAAAGTCTGCGGGAGGGCCAAAGAGTAGGGTGCGTTGAATGGCTTCTTCGCAGCGAACGGTTCAAGATATTTGAGATTTGTCAATACCAGACTGATCAGGAAGCACTGCCCCTTAGTTATAAGTGAAAAAAAAAAAGGAATTGGGATGACAACATATATTTAAGGCGCACCACAGGCTATAACTGTTGCGTTTTTGTCGCATGTTTGGCATTTTTCCCTGTTCACTGGAAGCACGCACAAGTGCGAAATTTGGTGTCCTGATAGATGTGGACTAGGTTAACATGTAGAAGAAATTTCATTCCTTCAGTTAAAGGGGAAGGCTGCGGAATGTGATGGGCAATATGCAGATTTTCGAAAATTGCCAATATTCGAAGGAATAAAAGATGAAGTTGCCTTCGTGGTACAGACATGCCGTCAATGCTAAAATGAAGCTCAGCCTGTCCACTTCAAAATACGAAATATATGGTAACGATATAAAAAATCTCTAGGGCATTTTTTTTTTATTTTATAAATAATTTTTCAAATCTCTGTCCCAGATGCAAGCAGGCACCGCCCCTCTTCAACTTGAGATACTTGAAACGCTATCGGTGTATGTTTATTTGAGCGAGACGCGCTGATTTTGATATTGTCTGAGCACGTGGGCACGGAAACTGTGACAGATTCAAAGTACTCTCGATATATGGGACACAGAACACCCACAGTGTTATGTCACATGCAAAGTACACGGAAAACATTGACATTTGCAAATGCACACTCAATGATCAACCAGCACGTGTGATATAGTGTTTCCTGACGTACTAAGGTGCGCTCGCTTGTACTTGGCGTAGTGACGTGTGAAGTTTTTCTTCTGTGGATGCTCATATCACATGTACCTTCACTGTGTTAGTTGAGACGGATTCAAAGTATTGAAGTCCTCGTGTTCCAGGAATGGCTCGATCCATTTCATAGCGATCCTGCAACGCAGCCTGCTCCGCCTATACATCTCCAAAGGACACCCGTATGGGCAATATGTTCTGAAGGCTTTCTTAAACCCAAATGAATAAATCCCGTGGATTTAATATCTGGCGATCAAAATGCCTCTGCAGATTAGACTTTGCCGCCATCCGCTTAACAGTGCCATCGCATGCTCCTTTCCCGTGGGACGTACCAAAAAAGTCCCATGTTGCCGATATTCCAAAATGCTCTTCATGAAAGGAAATGTTCACAAAATTCTTTTTGTTCTGATATTGAGAAGCAGCGCCGTCCGAGAAACAGTGCAACTTTTTGATGTGTGCGTGAGCGGGTAGGAAATGCTGGAGGAACTTCTTTTGGTACAAGAGTACAGAAGCGTTGTCGTGAGTCAGGGATACAGATATAATGACGTAAGACAAATGCTGCAGGGTTGGGTCAGATTGGCAGAAAAAATACACCACTATGGGATGCACAGTTGCCTGAGAAGTGTTCCAGTAGAACGACTGTGATGAATTTTGTGCCAGAAAGCAGTTGTTTTCTGAATAATCCTGTTGACCAATCGCTTCACTGACGGGAAGGTCAGCCTTGCGCTGTCACAAGTAAACCGACTGCGACGAGCTGACGACGTGATGTCCCTTTAGTGAATTTAGTTCAAGAATCAACTTCTCGGAAAATTCCTCTATGAGAAGGAGTACTGTTTAAAGTGATGCTCTATGGCCAGGTACCCGCTGCTGAAATGTGATGGTGTCCTGAAACACGTCAACATGACCGAGCTTATCAGTGAGTTTGATGGCACAGACCATTAGCCGCAAGAGGTATTTGTACTTTTCCTGGATTCCCGTAGCATGAAGGGTCATCTTCACGCTTTGATGATAAGAGCACACGCAGACCAATGCGTTCCTGGGTCTCCAGCAAGCACTCACGAGGGACGCCTCAGGGACGGAAATGTAGAAAATTCAGCTTCTACTTGTTGGGTTGCTTGTCTTCCATATGGCTTCCTTCAAGCCTGTAAGCATGAGCCTCTCCTGATGACCCTTGAGAAATTCCTTTTGTCCTGGCATGCAGTAGGATATGAAGTCATCTTGGTAAAACTTCTCAATTGATTCCTTGGTCAGAAGAGACAGCGGAGCCCTCCATTTCGCTGAAGATGGTTCGTTCAGGACGCCCATCGTGCTTATAATTTCTCGTGCTCGGCGAACAAGACGTTCCGAAGCTAAAAAAACTGCTTTGTTTGTTGCTTCGACCACGACGATGGGACCAACGTTAGGATCATTAAGTTTTTTGATTGGCTCTGTTCAGCGGAATATTTCTTCCTCTGCTCCTGAAGCAGGGATTCATAATATTCCGCGGTTATAGGACAGGACTCTCCTGAAGCGGGTGCCATCGGTATGCCCAACGAAGTTTCCAGGGCTTTCTTGTCTTTGCACTCTATCCTACGGAGCTTCTCCTGTGCATACTTCTGTCTCGGGGGTAGAGCCCTTTTCCGTCTCAACAGTTTCACCAAGAAGTTCCAGTGACTCGTTGAACGACTGCAGTGTGTCCTGATGTGCGATCGGCAGGTCACGACCTGGGTTGGACAGCGGCTCCGTCCCACTAGAAGTATCAAACAGGTTCTTCATGCACATCATGTAACATTTGGGGCAAAATCTAGCCGAAGCCTTGCTGTGTTCTTTGATAGAGTTGACTATATTATTTTAGTTCCGCGCACTCTCTTTCTGTGTTGTCCAAGGCGCCCGACGCAACAATTGGATGTCATCCTTAAGGTGTACTTCGCCGGAGGACCTCAAAAGCCTGTTGGAGCGTCTACGTGTATACCTCGAGAGAGTGAGATGGATAAAAATCTGAATTTGAAGACCATTTCGAGGGGGCATAAGCAATGATACTGAAAACTGTATAAATTTACATTGTCAGATTTTACAGATTTACATTGTCTTGCAAGATCCTTCATAGCTAATCTTACAGCTAATGTGGTACAACGCTGGACAAGGGTTTGTGGAATATGGTGGTTTGTGTACGCCTGCTGGTGGTGTTCTGTGCAGATAACGAGCAGCAAGGATTTCGCCCCCTTATTTCATCTTTTCTTCGAAACCCTGAACCACACAAATGCCGACAGAATCAGTCACAGCATCTAAGATAGTCAAATATTCGGTCATGGAAGCCATTACTGGCATAACGCGACAATTATCCCCACCAAAGAAGACTGAAGCTATTTTTTAGCAGCCGTTAAACGATACATACGCTTCTAAAAAGTTGAAAAACAAGCGATTTGAACTATACAACGCTTTATTATTCTCTATTTATCACAGTGGAAAAGAAGAAAATAAATCATGAAACTGGCCAGGGTGGGATGATGGTAAAAACGTGTGGGAGAATGTGCGGTCTCAGCTCAGGATTGCTGCCAAGTAGGCTGCTAGTCTGTGACATATTTTGGTTGGTAGGGAGTACCCCATCATCCCTCCATGTTTGTCATTTCGTGCCAATATTGGCAATACTTGTGTGCTAACGCCAACGGGGAGTCCGTGTAATAATAAAGCATTATCCGGCACTTTAATATCCAGCACTGATATTTCATCTCTCTTCTTTTTGCTTTTTAAATTCTGAAGATTCTATTGTTCCACGTTGCATACAATTACAAAAGGAAAAAGAAAACACTGCTTCGCCCCAAAAACGAGGAATGGCTGCTACGCCCGTCTTGTTGAAGGACACAAGCAGCCCCACGGAACAGCCAATGCCAAACATCCCTCAGAAACGTTCATTGGGATGGCAGTATTCGAAGAACCAAATGTTTCGGACGCGCTCCGAGAGTACAAGGCGCCGAATCATTTTCGTGACGCCAGAGCAACTCACACTGCTTGCAGCAACTTGAAAGCACCTGACTTTACAGAAGACCTATCCCTTCCTATCAAACATTGTGTTTTTCGCTTGACTTGCCGCAATTCCTTATCATTACAAGAACCAGCGACATTTCAGCCGGGATGAAACGTCCGATCCGACTGTCACGCATGCACATTGTTGTAGGACGACCACGCTCGCTCTCAGTCTGTTCGACCGAGTGGCTTGGGCATCGCGAAGCAAGATGGCGTCGGCTTCCAGAACGTGGAAAGTTGATTTGTCGAGTTCTAGTGAACATTACAATGGGATTTCCACTATGTTGACTCTTTCGAACAATGTGGATTATCTGCGGGAATTTGTTGGATGTAACGACGTACTGAATTGATAATTTCACACATTTCAACGTCCAATCTTGCCGTGCTGCTTGGGCATTTCTGCAAGACGGGTACGTACTACTTCCTGTATTCTCAATGAATATGACAATATAGGGCCCATATTCCCAGCATGTTTCCCAATATTGGCTCAAACTGGGCCAGTATTGCCCAGTTTCATCCAATATGAGGGAAATCTTGGCGAAACGGGCCCCATATTGGACCCGTATCGCCAATGGCAAGTCAATATGGGACCAATATTGTGTGCTGTGCGGGAGGTAGCTGTTAACCCCTTTCTACTCGCAAAGTACACCTCCTTTTTATGGGTGAAGCACTTGTAGCTCCCTATCTTAATATTTTTAAAGGTTCTGTTTGTCCCTAGCAGCAAGAGCGTCTGGTATCCTGTGTTATTACGTTCCACGGGGACGCCTCTCCTCCGATTTCCATAGTATTTGTTTTTCTCCAATTTATTTTTCTCCAACGAACGCATCGAGCCACATGCGGGAACCAATCGCTGCCTTCTATGCGTGCGTGCCGAATAACTTCTCCTGCTCTGTGTGATATTGTCACATACGGGGACAACGGTGACGGGGAAGTTCACCTCTCGTGCCCTGCACCTTCGTCGAATACGACGGGAAATGATGGATGTAGCTGTTCATTCGGAGCAGCACGGGAGGTGATTTTCCTACTAGTCGCTGTCCCTATATGTGTCAATACGTGTTTCAACATGGCCGTAGTAAACATGGAATGCATGGACGTCGCAAGATAGAACTATTCAGGATTAATCTCAAGTTAACACTTGAGTTGCGCCCAAACTAACTGGAGTTTGCGAAACGACGAACTGAAGTGTGTACATTAAACTTGACGTCACAACATTTCGTGAAACGCATGTGTTGGGTGACAGTTGCGGCACCACGCATGTACGAGAAGAGCCCTAATATTTACCCAGGTGCCGGCTGCGCTGTCTGGATTTATTCCTGTGTTTTCCTGAGACCCTTCCAGACACATGAAAGTGCAGTTCCCTTAGAAGTCGGCCCAGGATGCACATTTTCCACAGTCGTTAGCCGTGACCTTTCCCAGCTCTGTGAGGCCGACAACGGCAAGCCCCTTCATAATCACAACCACCACTAGCCGATCGCTTCAGTCGTACATGTACGCACACATTTGTCTGCAAGCGATGAAACGCTGCAGTGGGAACCAAGCTCTACAGCGTACGCTGCATGGACAACATAAAATATGCAGAATTCACAAACCTATACGCAGCGTTACCGGAATTTAGGGCCACACGGACGAAGAATCGTCCGAGTGGTGGTCGACGCTGACACTCATGCGTTCAGCTTCATTGCCTTAGAAACAAATACAAAGTTTTAGCACACCAGAAGGTCTAAGCTGCAACGCTTCGGAGAACTTGGCAAGTCAATCTCCCAATTGCCTCGAAGTGGCTATGACGTTGTAGACTTTTGATTTCACGGCATTTTTTATCGTAGTCTAACTAGAATATAGCTCATCTGTAAAGGCAAGCGCTAGTGTGTATCTTTTACATCCGAAAAGAAGTCGCATACCGTAGCTATTAATGCTATTAGCTATTAGCTAATAGCTATTATTCCATTTTCCATCGCATTTTCACACGTTTGGCAGTACAAACCTTTTTCATTTTTTTTCCTGCACCTAAGGTTCCCGCAAATGTTCGATGATACCTGAGGACATCAGGCACAGGGGGCATCCCAGCAAGAAAAAAAAATCACTGGGGACAGCTTGAGCCAGACCACGTCACTGTCTCAATCGTCGTCGTCGTTGGATACCGCTAGGGAGCCCGGGAGCTAGGGAGCGCTTCCGCCACACCAGCAAACTTGTATAGCTGGCACAGGTGAGGGGTAGCTGTCATCAGAACCCAAGCTGCGTTTGCAGTCGTCGTCGAAGCAACATTTGTACGTCAGGTGGTGTCTGCATCGGCATCGGCAGGCTGTAGCTTCGTTCCATATTTCGGGTGAGTGATTTTTGGTTTTTGGGTGGTTTCTTCTGTTTCTGTGTGCTGATTTCTTTGTGTGGTTGCCTCACTATGTGAGGAGAGTGCTGCGTGTCGTTTTTTTTTTTTTTTTGGCGTCTTCGCCACCTGTTCCTATGGCCAGTCGGCCGTTAGCGTTTTCCGTGACACTGCCTCCGGCAGTGTCACGAGTGGACTTCCTACTTCCTCTTGTCAAGAAGGTAGGGAAAGTAGTGAAAAGCATGCGCCACATTGGTGGTGGAGCATGTGATCTGATTGTGAAGACCAGGTCTGGTGCTGAGAAGCTTAAGTCCCTGGGGTCGCTCACAGTGAAGGGCAATGTGATCGAGTTGGTCTCGTTGGAGTCCAACTTGGTCACAGTTTCAGTTATATCGGTGCCAGATGGTATCCCTGATGTAGCTGTGGAGGCCGTTCTTACTGAGTACGGTCCTGTCACCAAAGTAGCCCGCGAGACCTTCCCTCAGAAGGAGCTAGAGGGTATTGAAACGGGCAACCGACGCGCTCTTATGGAAATGCGGACCCCAGTTCCGAACTTCATAACTGTGCGTGGTAAGCGTTTCACCGTCAACTATGACGGTATCAAACGAGTTTGTATGCGGTGTGGCGGAGAGGGCCACTTCAAAAAAGACTGCGTGGTCCCAGTGTGTGCTCGCTGTGGTGAGTTTGGGCACGAGAGGTGTGATGCTTTACGATACCGTTAGTGTGGCGGAAGAGCCATTCGCTGTTAGTGCTGGCAGCGATAATGGTAGTGGAGACGTAGTTAGTGGTGACAGAGCAGATACCGATGACACCGTTGCAGGTGTCTCTGCTGTTAGCGCCGTTACAAGTTCTGCTTGTGCTGTTAGTGTTGCAGCCGTAGCAGTAGCCGTAGTCAGTGGCGGTGCTCTTGATGCAACAGATGCTTCTCCAGTTGAGCGCACGGGTGCTGTCGTTGGTGGCGTTGTGGCAGGGTGTAACTCCCAGACTACCGAGGCTATCGGTGAGGACGATGACAGTGTTGCGTCCTCAGACTCCGAGCGCTTGGTAATTGATGAGGACCCCAAGATTGTGCACGTGGGTGATAGGGATTTTCCGGCCTCTGTCGCTAAACGTATGCGTGTGGCCTCGGACGGCTCCGAAGTGCATGATGACTCTCAAATGGACGATGAGTCCTAGTGTTCAACTCGCTGCATTTCCTTCCCTTTAAATGTCTCTTTTCAGTCTTGCAACCTTAAACGTCCGGGGGTTTAGCAGGGAGGCCAAGCAGGTGGAGGTTGTCGATTGGGCAAAGTTGGCGGGTGCGGACATTATCCTTCTTCAAGAGACTGGTTGTCTTTCCGGGCGTGCGATCAAGTCCATTGAAGATTCACATGGGCTCAGAGCTTTTTTCAGTCCTGGCTCGCCACACAGAGCAGGCGTGGGTATTCTAGTGTTGCCGTCATTCCGGGGTACCGTCCGGTGGTTCGACACAGACACCGAAGGTAGGGTTGTGGCGGTGGAGCTAGAGTACGGCAGTTGCGCTTTTCGGATTGTTATTAATGTTTACGCCCCTACCCGTCGCAGTGAGCGCTCCCATTTCTTTCGCACAATTGATCCTTTTTTCTATGGTAACCAAAATCTACTCTTTGCGGGCGACTTCAACTGCACGATAGACCGACAGCACGGCAGACAAGCGAATAGAGAACTTGAGCGCTTAGTAAATTCTGTTGGTTTCATTGATGCTTGGTCGCGCGTCAACGGGAATGCCTATGAATTCACCTGGGTTGATTCCCGGGGTCGCCACAGCCGATTGGACAGATTTTACGTCTCGCCAGGGCTGTCGGGTTTCATCACCCGCTGTATGACGCGACCTGCTGGGGATCTCACGGATCATGTTGGTGTTCTATTATCTTTATCTGGCCTGTTAAATTTGCGCTCTGGCTCCAGTTTTTGGCGCCTGAACGTGTCTTTGCTCAACGACCTCGAAATTAAAAACGACGTAAAAAATTGGCTTGCGGATGTTTGTTCCGCGCCCGATTTCGGGCCTAGTCACTGGGAGGCCCTAAAGCTGGATGCAGCACACCGTTTTCGGCATTGGGGCAGACAGCGCGCGCGCGAACACCGGCAGTGTAGAGGTGCATTCAGGCAGGTGTTAGCTGTGTTACGCCACCCTGACTCACGCAGTCCTGAATCTGCGTCCGATATCGAGGACGTGCGGAGGCGCCTAGCCTCTCTGCGAATGCAGTCCTGGCGCAAATTTGTTGCGCAACGCAATGTGGTGCGCTAGTGCCGGGAGTCATATTGCTCCCGTGTGTTGCTCAAGCGCTATGTGGCAGAAAATCCGGACTTCGGAATTACTGAGCTCCGGCCAGCTGACGGCTCAATTCTGACTGATCCCGGTGACATTCAGGAAGCAATGCGTGAGCATTGCGCGGCCCTTTATCAGGAGTCACCTCACGACGAGCCTGTTGTCAGCCGAGAGTGCCCACTGCCGGCGAAACAAATGGAGCATGTTGACTCAGGGCCGCTCACGCAAAATGAAGTTTTTACGTCTGTCTCCTCAATGGCGAGCGGAAAGTGCCCTGGCATTGATGGCCTCCCAGTTGAGTTTTACAAGCGCTTCTGGAGTGTGATTGGTTCTTGCATGACTCGGGTTTTTAACATCTGCTTATCCCAGGGGTTGCTATGCCCCAGCATGCAGAATGGTGTTGTTGTTCTTCTGTGCAAAGACAAGTCTCGAAAACTGGACCCAGATGCTTATCGTCCGATTACTTTACTGACGAGCGATTATAAGATCTTAGCTAAAACTCTTCTATTGCGCGTTTCACCTCTGTTGGAGAAGGTGTTACATCCTTGCCAAGCATGTTCCGTCCCCGGGAGGTCCTCAGACCTTCATAGAATCGTTCTTCGTGATGCCATACACTGGATTAACAGTGGTCATGCCCCCGCTGTGCTGGCGTCATTCGATCAGTCCAAGGCATTCGATCGCGTGCGACACGCATACCTGTTCTCTCGCCGTTGCTTGGACCAGGTATGTGGAAACGTTGTATAGGGGCGCTAGAAGCGTTGTCTCTGTCGCTGGCGGACTGTCGTCCCCCTTTGATGTAACTTGTGGGGTCCGTCAAGGATGTCCCCTCTCTCACGCCTTGTACACCATTGCCATCAACCCTCTACTCGAGAGACTGTGCTCGCTTCCTGTTACATTGCCACTGCCCAATGGATGCCCCCCACCTGTTTTTGCGTTCGCGGATGACATCTCTGTGATCGTTTCTCGCGAGTGTTCCCTAGGGCCCGTTTTGAAGGCGTTTGAGGACTACGGAGCCGTTTCAGGGGCAAGACTGAATAGGTCAAAAAGTGCAGCACTGTTTTTGAACCACCAGCCTTCCTGCGGAGCTCCTTTCTGTGTTCCAGTGAGGCCAGAAGTCAAAATTCTTGGCGTGGCTTTTGATTGCACTGGAATATCTACCGTAAATTGGCCACGAGTGTTTAACCGTTGCAGAGCTGTCCTGCTGTAAGTTTGTTGATTTGCCCATCACGTTTCGTGCTCATCTGCTATTGGCCTGGTACTGCAGTCGCTTGTGGTTTTTAGGAGTCGTTGCCACGCCGCCACCACTAATCCGTACTGCCATCACGAGGCACGCGTTCCGTTTCCTCTGGGGCGGTTCGGTGGAATGGGTCGCGAGATCCCGCTTGCACCGTACACGTGACCAGGGCGGCTTAGCCTTGCCGGTGGTGCTCGACAAATGTCTTGCACTTCAGTCGCGCGTTTATTTTAAAGGGCATTGCACACTCCCGAACACCCAGCGTGCGCATTAGTGCAGTACTCTCTGGGATGTGCTACCAGGTGGTTCGTTGAGAGCCCTAGGTTTCGGCCTAGGTCCGAAGTCCTGCCTCATCAATACAGTGCTTGTGTTGATGTTGTACGGCGTTTGCGACTCCAGCTTCCGGACGCTGACCTCCAGTTATGGGCTGTCAGCGATTTTTATACAGCTATCCGGGAGTTGGAGTCTGGTCCCCCAGTTCCTTCGGTGCCGTCGAAGCTGTCTTGGCGTCGAATCACTGCGGGCTGGCTAGATGCACGCCGCGCCAGTCTTCAGTGGAAGTTAGCCCACAACGTTCTCCCTCTTCGCGAGCGACTACACCGCTTTCACATCTCTCGCTCTGACGGTTGCCCGTCTTGCGGGATGTGTGAAACCGCAGAGCACTGTTTCCGGCGTTGTCGTGTTCCTCTTTTGCTGTGGCGCAGAGTAACCCAGATATTTCAGCTGTCGACTGTCGCCTGGGCCACCGTACAGTTCGTGGAACCGTTGCCTGTTCCGCGCGTTCAGCGTAAACAATTGGCTTTATTAATTACCGATATCAACTTTCAAATTTGGATCCGTCGTTGCCGGCTGGCTTTCGGTGGCCCAGACTTCGGAGACGCAGCTCTATTTCAGGCTGTCAGGTCATGGCTTCGTAGCCACATTGTCCGTGAGCAAGCACTGTATGGTCTTGTGGAGTGCTCTCGCCGCTGGCTGACGTCTACTCGTCTTTTCCGCCACGTTCAGGGTGAGTGGCAAATCATGTTCTAGCCAGCTCGCTAGGACCGTACTGCACTCTGCAGCGGCTCTCCCGTGTTTGGATTGTTCGCTTGGTATGGTCAGTACGAAAAGCAAACTCTCCTAGAGAGTGTTGTTATCTAGCTTGTAGGACTGTAACGTAAAGTTAGTGTCTGTCCAAAGGGGACTACCTCCATAGGTAGCTCTCCTGCTTGATGACAATACACACGTCAGGTGGTGTGTGAACTTTAGTTTTTCAGTCGTTTTCAGTCGTTTCGGGGATCTATCAGGTGGTTCGGCACGGACATCGATGGTAGCCCTTACGTGCCACAGGTGGCGCTTGCATCCCAATGAAGGCTTCTGAGGGATCTCAGGCGGTTGCTGTTTTGTGGTCTATTTCGAAGCGTGATGTGGGCAAGCTAACGCTTGTCCCATCCTACAGTTGGCGATACATGGTAGCCCTGTTGATAAAAAAAAAAGACAGAGAGGTCTTTATATGAGAAAAGCAAAGTGCACTACGAAGAAGCGAATGAGCATATGCGCAAAAGTAATGAGCGCAATGCGTGCCGCTATGAGCAGTATGAGACTGGTACAGCCATGAGAAAGTTGGACTAAATTGCATGTGCACACGTGAAATCAAATGAGCACTATGAGAAGGAGAATAAGTAATACGAAAACGCTCATACCGTACATCGCCTGTATGACCATTGTCACTGACGTTCCATGTGAGAGGAAAACTATGGCGCTGCCTTACATGGGGACAACGACAATCTATCATCTAAAATTCCCTGAAATCTGGTTTTGCAGACAGTGCACATGGCGTTTTAGAACAAAACGTAATTAATCAATTAATTACCTACTCCTCAAAAGCCTAAGAAGACAAATCGTGACCAGTCATTAAACAAATAAGTATACTGTTGCATAAAAGTCATAGGTGCGCACACAGCGCTAGGTATATATCACCGCAAAAAATGCACACGCTTCTTTCAAAAGCGTGGGCTCTTCTAATTCCCCATACAATCCTGCTATGTCAAGTTCTCGAGGAGCCACTAATAAGTAACCCGATGACGACGTTGATTACTAACCCAGGAAAGTGATAATTCCAGTGATATATGCACCTCTTTGTCCTCTCTGGGTAAAAAATATGGCTATATACGTAAGTCTCTTAACTTAAATTTCCAAAATGAGGAAGCAGTTTAAAAGTTGGCGAGGCGTCGAATAAACAGCAAACGTGGTTTACTAAACCACTTGGTAGCAAAAGCACAAGAGTGATAGGTCTCTGAACACAACTGATTCCAAAGAATGAATGCCCCAGCCTCAAGAGCACAAGCATTTAAGCGTCGCGCCGAAAAGTCTAGAACACTCATCTCGATTGTAAAAGGCTGGATCGCGGATGGGGAGCGCGAGGGTGAGGAAACCGGCCGCCATCTTACTGTACCCACAACAGTCCCCGCAGCGATCATGGCAACTTCTTGCAATTACGGTCGTACCAACCGTACTGGCAAGGATACAGGGCCTAAATTTCTACAGGTGAGTAATTCCTTATCAAGGAATAAATAGGCGTCCATTCTGTATATTTAGTTGACCATTATGAAGTGTTTTTTCGTTCAAAACGAGCACTGGATGCAGGTTGTTTGATCGCTCTTCCGAGGTTCAATCGAGCACACTTGCATGCTACCTGGTGGCAAATACAGTTTGAGTGCATAATGTGCTTGAAAGAACATGTTATAGTACACTGGTGGTGTTGTCATCAATATATGTGCGAGCACTCGAGCGCTTTTTTGCATGCATTGCTAGCATGGTACACGGTGTTCTCTACGGAAGCGAGTGCACATTCATTTCTTTGAATTACCTTCGCGCACAAGTTCGGTATTACGTCGTAACTAGACCAAGATTGTCACCTTTTTTCATGTATTGGTATTGTTTTGTGCCTTGGTTTGATTTGTGACACAGAATGCTACGTGACGGTGGTGTGGCGCGACTTGGATAACGCCTTGTGTCTCACCTGTATCGTCAGCTTGTTACGATAATAATAATTTGTAGCGTGCCGTGCTATCTGTAGCAGTTTTTAAGGCAAAAGTGGTGTCTCGTCAATACAGGTTTCGTCATGTGGACTACCCAGTGAATAATCTGTGCAGTGTGATACGACTGGGTGTACAGATAAGTATCAAGTTCCTCATCCACTGGTTTCTACTTTACAGGAAGGAACCACCTCAGTGCACGCACTGTGGTTAGCCTCTCTCAAATTTGCACATTTTCATACATGTTGACATCAGAAACACACATTAGGCTCCTTCACCCAGGAATATAATAATTATAATTCTTTTTAGAAGAGTTCCCCATATTCTTTTTAGAATAGGTTTTAATCTTTTCAATTTTTAGAAGATACAGGGATTGTAAGCCATATTTTAAACTGATGTTTTAACATTTGTCCAATGCATTTATTAAACAACATTCATTTTTAACTGGTTGCACCCAAACCAATGTTCTGATGTATTATTGCCTTTGTTGTCGATGCACCATAAAAATTGGAATAATCATCAATACAGGTTACTTCACAGCTGCCTCGACATACTCAAGAAATGGGTGCAGAACCTGCGTAATGCCCACAAACTTTGACTACCACAGCACCTCCAGAAAGTAAAAGCATATGTGTCACATGGGATTTTTAAAGGCATTCACAGTATATAATACCTCGTGTGAACTGTTGTAGATCTAAGCAGCCTCTACAGTACACTCTCAGAAATTAAAACATGTCAGGGAACTGTGATAATCGTTTCAGTTAATAGGCATGCACAGATATGCTATAAGAAGAAATTTATTTATTGAGGATGCATTTCTCTGGTACTGATGTTGTTTACATCTACCGTTGATCACATTAAATTTAAAATTCAGCATATATGAGAAAATATCAGGAGGGAAGTTGCTATTCTTTGCTCATTCCAACCTAAAATTGAGTGCTACAAATTTAGAGAGCGTACCTGTCCATTGTCATCCCTAAAATATATATTGTCATTGTAGGAAGGTCACAAAACAATAAATGTAGTCTTTTGCGACCTCCCTGCACGTTCATTGTATCCTGAAATGCATAAGTGCAAGAAATAAATGTTGAACTTGAAAAATGTATACTCTCTTTACTCATCATCAGTGATCTTCTTTACAAAAGCATATCGTGTTAGACTTTTTTGTTTACGCTTCACAGACAGGATACACGAGGTCCAAAATGACAAAAGCACAACTGTTTCAAGGTCCAAATCGTTCTGTTGCAATTTGCAGACCATACGTGTGTAGTGCAAGAGGGCCCCTGCACATCAAAGGGTAAGATGGGAGTCATTAATGAAAGTGGTTCCTATGAGAGACTTCGATGCTGAAGAAAATTGTACAAACTGCGGAAAGTGCCATAGAAGATCTCCAGAAAGCGTGTCTGGTCTCACAACGGTGCCCCTTTTAGATGACGATGATACTGATTGGTGTTTCAGATGTGGAGCTGCATTTTTTGTAACGTGCTT
Organism: Ornithodoros turicata; assembly: GCF_037126465.1. Taxonomy (NCBI): domain Eukaryota; kingdom Metazoa; phylum Arthropoda; class Arachnida; order Ixodida; family Argasidae; genus Ornithodoros; species Ornithodoros turicata. Next base: position 710,170 of record NW_026999351.1, on the reverse strand, counting down.
CACATAACAAGTATGACAAAGCCAGTGCTGGATGGACATTCAGTTTGGCACAACCGCGCCTGCAAATACGCAGAACAAATGAAGGAAGCAACAAACAAATATAGAAGGGCTGTACTTCAAAAAGAGATAAGTCCTGTGTCTCAAGCAGGTGTCACCACTTTCTAAGTAAGTTAATTGATTAAGCTTACATCACTACCTGACTAACTGTTCTAACGAGCGCGAACGAATTGCGTGAAGTAATTATTTGAGCTGCTTCGGTGTGTCCATATGTGCGAGGCATGGCACCCATGGCGTTCACTAAAAGACTCTTTCTGCGGCGATGCTTGATATAAATCATACTAAACGCATACACGGCTAAAACAACGGCTGAGAGTCTACAGAACGATATCTTTCTGTCATGCGAGTATATCTTTTCCCGGACCGTTCGTGACGGAAAAATTTTTGTCCAGAACGCAGCACAGGATATTATATACATGGTTGCTGTTAACCTCACGTCGTTTCTTATTGAAATATTGGCTGGGAAACGTGCTGTAGTACAATTCCCAGCGCTGCACTGCAGTGACAGTCTAGTTTCGGAATGCAAAACATAACGTTATTAAGAATCGAAAAGCAGGGCACCTGCGAAACACTGGTTGGATACATCAGTATACTGGCACCTTACAAAATCGCGTGACGACAAACAATGATCAACGCCTGTAGCGCAATAAATACTCACAATCTCTGTTGCCTCCCATTGTTTCCAATGGGCACACACAGCGTTTTAGGGCCCACCAACATGGCGGCCCGAATGCGTACCTCTCTCCCACGAGCCCCTCTCCCATACGCGATCCAGCCTTTATACATAGAGATCAGTGGTCTAGAAACTGCACGTGCGTTTGCCAGAGCGCTGGCGATAAGTCTGGAATCGTCTTGCTTTTTCTTCAGTACGCGCGGGGATGAGATGTACCGTTTCGTGCCTGCCCTGGAAGTTTCTCGAAGATGATTCGTGGCTATATATTCTCGAATATTTCACAAAATATGCAGTTGGTCACTTCTAAAGCTTTAGATAAACACGGTACAAAGGTACAACGAATGTTAATCACGCATTAAAGGGTCTCTGACCAGAAGCTGGAGAGCCTTTCCCGCAGTGGCTACCGATAGAATACACAAAAGCAACTTCACATACGAAAATTCATGCCTCAACACCTCGTAGTTTTCGTAAACTCGAATTTTGAACATCGCGGTTCACGCCGACGCTGGCACACCTAGCGTCAAACCAAGAAAACGTACGCATATATAGAAAACTCATCTGGTCATCCCACCAGGATGACGTCAATCGCCCATGCAATCAGCGCGCAGAATGCCGTCACGTGATCGAGCACTACAACAACAACTTTCAGCAAGAACCAACATTTTTACGCCGATATACTGTTGTCACAATGTCTGGAAATAAAAAGTATGTATATACTTCGAAATCTACGACCTGTTTTATAACTGCGATAATCCAATTAGCGACTTCCGTGGAAAGAGGAGCTACGAGGCTACGAGCTACGACGACTTTCGGGATCCAGCGCGCTATTTCACTGCGTTAGCGTAGTGTGTGTATTTCCAAGTTTTCTTTAGTTATATCTTTTGGAACAACGACCAATTTATCGAGGTACAGCCCTTACTTCATTTGACGTGCCTCGGTTGTGTCGTCAAAGCGAGATTATTCGGCGGGCATTCAGTTCCGTACGATACTGCGCGTTCAACCACAGCGGCAGGTATGGTTGGCAGCGGATTTTGCCAATCGTATTTGAAGAATGCAGACCATGGGACGGACCCCTCAGTTGAGTACAAAGAACCTCCACCTACAGCAGTGCTGCAGTGCTTTCCTTGAATCTATCGTCCAAGACTGTTGCATCTGGACGTGACGAGGTTAGTGTCTTCTGTATAATTTATACAGTGATTACTCTCCTTGTGAGAATTACGTTGTGGGCATGCAGATGTTAGGAGACCATTTACGCAACAAAGCAAAATACGGATTAAAGAAAATTGAAGTTTACTCACTAAATCAAAAGATTACTGTACAATTCTGAGGGTTGTTGAATGCAGCCATGCCAATTGCAACATTCATGCAGTATAGCAGTATGCAGCCATGCAGTAAGCAGCATTCACAGTACGTAAAATGAAGCTGTGTATTCCGCATCTAGATGTAACATTATAATTGTCACAGCATTGTGCACCAATATAGTTCATGACTTCCTTGGACAAGATGTGGAACCAAATGTTGGAAATACAAGGCAGGGATCAGGTACAAGTTTTCTTCTATTTGTTTTCCTTATAATATGCAGCATACTGCACATAGTAAAGAAGGGTTCTGGATTCTAAACCAACGCAGTTGAAATCCTTAGTTTACCCCAAGCTGTACTATTGTTGTCTAATCTGGGGAAACACCACAGAGGATAAAATTGCAGTGCACAAAAAAAGAAAGAAAGCCTGGTGTACAACAACCATGTCTACAGGTTGTCTACAGGTGCATTGTGCTGGACCCTCGTTGCAAAGAGGCCCACCAGTAGTGCCACTACAATCCATCCATCCAGCCCCTCAGCTCCTTCAACACATGCAAAATACAGCATAGACAACGCGTTCACTTGGAAATCAGACATTTACACAAAATTGCCTTGCAAATTCAGGATCTTTTAGCGCCATCCCAAACACTTGCCATTACGGTATGAAATCTATCACTGTACCACCTTACAAGGTTCCACTGCTACGGACCAACTACAGAAATCAGCAGAAACTGTTCCTCTTCCGAACAAATTTTTTCAGCTGATTGGAAATGACCTTTCTCTGTCCAGTTTCAAAACAGAGTTACACAAACTTGTTGAAGTGTTATTAGAGACAGTCCACTGTGTTATGTATTTTTGTGTGTGTGCGTGTGTGAAAATGTGGACAGCTCGGTGCAATTGTGTATTTTATTTATGTGGTTGTGATTTGCTGTATGCTCGTAGTGGTAATATCTCAGTTATCGCATTTATATGGCTTTTTTTAACAATGTTAGGGTGATGACTTCATGGAAGTGGAAGGAACAGGAGAGGAAGACATCTGGCAATGGTCATGACAGTTGTCCGTCAGGTACGAGACCAATTTATTTTATAAATGTGGCATATAGAGTGAAGTTGTTACTAACAAAAAGTTTTTTGTTCCCTTTAAAGGCATCTACAAGTGGTGAGCATGCGTAAGGAATTGAGATATCTCAATACAACTTAGACCTGCCTGTTGCACATGAGATGTGTGACTCTACTTACACACACAAGCTTCTGCAGGTTCGATGCATATATATTTTGAAACATGAAAGACAGAGTGCTAAAAATATATCTGAGGTGAAAAATTGAGCAGTTCACTGCAGTAATTCTATCGATTTATTTTCAGCATTTTGGGAAAAATATAGTGATGGCAAGGTTACCTGTGTTGTACTGCCAGACCATCTGCTATTGGAGTTCCATGTCCCAGTTATTATATATAATAGCTGTTTGAGGTTATTACATATTTATTATGCAAGTTTTGTGCCTGTGAGTTCCTGTAAATGTGCTCTGCGGTGATCATGCTGGACAGAGAGCTATGCCTGTATAATAACAGTGACTAATGTTCTCCTGCCCATAAACCTATTCATAGGGTACATCTGCGCCCTTGGAAGTCACTGGAGAGGCATGTTCGCTTGGCTCAATTGGTAAGGGCCCTGGATCGATAATACAGAAGATGTGGGTTCAAGTCCTACTACTGGCTAACCTTTCCAGTGACTGCCTTCTTTCATCATTCATTTCTTAGGCACTTGATGCTTTGTATGTATTTCCTTTTCTATGTGTTCCAGTCTCAGAACATCAACTGCCATGTTCAAAAGAACTGGAATATGCCTCTGAAATCTGGAACCCATCCCAACATCTCTTGATGTCTCGCACAAAGTACTTGCTCCACCTACACAAACAAAAAAATTCCTCTACTCTCCGCAGTAGCTGATGGTGTCAAACTGGAATGGCGTTCCTGCCCACATAGCATCAGAACAAAATGTATCGTCATTTATTTCCAAGTGCTATGATCGTTTTCAGATCGAATGAATTTCTTTGTGGTGAATGAACTAGTTTTGTGTACATCATTTTGGTATTTGTCTTTTTTGGATAAAAAACCTCCCGCATTTATGTAAATCCCTTCACAAGGGTCTTTAAGTAAACAAATGAAATGAAGAACTTCGTGATACTTTCATAATTGGAGCATTGTTTTGAGCATATTTTAAAACAGTGGCTGCTGAAAATGTGTCAGACACCGTTACAAAGGCTGCCGTCTGTATCAGGTGAGTCATGATTTTTTCCCAGAAGCCCAATAATGTATAACGCTGCATCACATATGCTATTTTGGAGCAATCTCTGCAGACATATTATGAAGATATTATCTGAGTGCCACAATAAACTATATGAACCACATTTCATGTTACATCATCTTTGACTAAAACATGCCTATTTGAGTATTCGAGCAGCCCAAGATACAAAGCTTGGTTCCTCAAGGTCTACATCCTACTCGAACTGGGTGTGCAATTTGCACACAAAAGGAAGATTGAGAATGAAAAAATGGCTAGGGAGCAAGCGAACTGGGGTTTTACATCATGCATGGAAGATTGAGGTTTTCGATAGTCAACTTGTGTAGTGAGCACTTCTGGAGGACTGAGAGAAGGAACCGAGGTCACACACAGGGTAATCTGCATAACAGTCTGATTTACTTCCACATAACGATAATTAAAATACTTGAGGTGCCTAAACAATACTGTTTGGGTGCTATCAGACAGTAAGAGTTCGAACAACACTTACGACATTGACTGAATGGGTGGACAAAAGGATGCGTCAGAACAGGATTGGATTTGTGTCTGTGGTGGAATTGAGAGCCCAATGTAATACTTACCAGGCGGAGCAGGCTGATGAGATGGTGCTTTGTGTCAGGGGTCAGCACAGTGGTTTATCCAGAATCCCAAGCATGGAGGAGTGTTGAAAAATGTTCGGGGGAGGGGGGGGGTCATTATTATATTTGCATCATTAGTCTACAGCTGAAATTGCAAGGGCACCCCCTGTACGGGGGACTTCCACCTAGTATCTTGGGTATTTAAAGCATGTAGTAGTTACTATGGGAAAGGCTTTGCGTATCCTGTTCACCGCGCAGACTGGCATAACGATTCTCTTGTTTTTTTTTCATGTTTGTGCAACATTCATCTCACGAACTGTTGGTATGTAGTGTACGTATCTATTTCCTGTATGAGACACGCAAGCTTTGAACAAAGCTAAAGCTAGTAGGACGCCGAGTATTAATTCAGCTGCACTCTTTCTGAATAAGTGACGAACAATAACGAAAAGTTCAGAAAAACTATTTTGTATTGAAACAAACCAGCATGATTGTGCATGAGACACGTAGGCTTCTTACTTGTGAATATGAGCGCTAGGTTCGTGCTGCCCTCGAAGTTCTAAGTATGCTACTTTAAGAGCAGCTCCTTGCAACATAAGCACTCGACTTCTTTCGGCATTATTATGCAATGAACCGCTCCGGCCCCTTTACACGGCGCCGTCAAACATGAAATTTACACAAGCTGTTCATGTGCTTTATCGTGATGGATGCTGAAAGCTCATCTAACAGTCTGTCGTTAGAACTTCCTCTTCGTGCTGAAGTCGATTCGCGGCTCAACATTTCAAAAGCAAGGCCTCCAAACTCTGCTCCACGTAGCAGGTGCCTCTCAGCTGCTGAAAGGTAGCTGAAAAGCTGACTTGTCGACTCCGCTGTGCTTCCGCGTCCATATTGAAAAAGCACCCAGCAATACGGAAGTTGCGGAAACCACCCGAACTTCCGGTGTGGACTTTCCACCAATAAACGTCGCGGGCGTTTGACGTCATACACATGGGAAAACCATTGCATAACAGCTAGAGTTTTGCGCTGATCGCACGAGTTGAGGGCAGAAATCGAAACCGCTTTTCGGCTCCTTGTTTGGAATTGTTGGCGGCTCCGCAGAGACGAAACGTTTCAATTGTAACTTCGAGGCACCATGTAGGTTCGTTATCCATACAAACAAAGACATTGACCAGGTTCTGGTCAGAGACCCTTTAAAGATCGGCTTCTCTAAAAATTCTGCCCGATGATAGTTTTCCCTCCACCGAATTTGCATGAATTTCTGACGTGTAGTTATTAGTGCGATTTTTACCACCTGAAATCTTCAGGGCCTATCAGTTATCAGAGTTTGAGGGGTGGAGCTGAGTACCGAACAACGATTGCAAAATTGTAGACACAATATCACATTTATTCGCATAATGGTCCCAGTCACATTATTGTCATGAGCGATGCTATAAGTTGCAATAATTAGCAATGTATCAGCGTTACATTGCATATTTCTGTTCCAGATTCCCTTGGGAAACAATGTCTTCGTCCCTGTGGACACGTTTACATGGATGATGAAGTCCGAAAGCGACGCGGTGTTGTGCAAGGGTCTGGCAAAGGTCCTCTGCGACGTACCTGCACTACTAAATCGTAGTGTAACCGGCACCGCCTTTTCCAGATTTGCGAAGGAGGGGGCTATGGCCAAACCAGGACTGAGTTCACACGTGCTCGAAACACTTACGAGCGAGTATCAAATTCGTTCTCGACACTATACTGATGAACTTGGGATTGCGCGAGATTTTACAGGTTTCGCTTTATTCTTTGTTCCCCAAAGTGCCCGAATAGAGGTGTTTCTCCAGATTTCACCATGTTTCTCTTTTCAAGGGATATCCCTCGGTTCTCCCCTTCCCCCGAATTCTCACAAAAAGGGAACACGAAAAATATTCGACCCTACACGTGTTTTTGGTGTGCTGGTTATGTTCCTGTCACGTTTTCGTGTTCCGTTATTGATGAACCTCAGTTGTTGCTTATTTCAGTGCTAAAAAGATTTGCAGAAGTTTGAATGAGAGCCTGAAGTTTTTGGGAAATACTTTTTTTTTCTAAATTCGTAGGTTAAAATTGGATAAATAAACATGTGCACTAAATTCATGCAAATTCAGGTGAACAAACTTCCAGTATGCTAAATACAGGAATACAAGAAATCAGGCTCCGTTACTCAAACTAACTGTTTGGTCCAAATGGTGATGTAACTGCATTTGGTGCCAAAGAAATAAGGTAATGCGTTCCTACAGGTGTCCCAGTGAGGGCAATTTTCCGGGTAAAAATCGGGTTTCACCCTGAGGAGGCAACCTTGAATTCGGGGAAGAACTGGGAAAACCCTAAAACTTTAGGCTCTAGTTATAATCCAAAAGTGTGGTAGCTGTGAGAGTGGTCTCCTTGTAGTGCAACTCGTTCTAGCTGATGTGGCAGTTGACATAGAACAGTCATTATATCAATTTCTGTTTTTCTATGGTAGGTGCATTTGGGGCGATACGTGGAAGAAAAGCCGTCAGCAGAGTTGGCTCCGGAAACCCGGACGAAACGTGTCAACAAACACCTGGCAAATCTTTTGCGGGACCTCAGGAAAAGTGTGTCACATATGAGCAAGCCTCAATAGCCAGCTCATAACTCATATATGAGCAAAGCTCATAGCCCTCATATATCAGCGAAGCTCATATGTGCTCGTACAGTAAACACATATATGAGGTCTATCAGTTGTTTATAGGATTAGCTTTATGAGATTTTTCAACACGAACCCCGTACACCTCCATTAATTTCTCGTTTCTTTCTCTTAGTTTTCTTTTTTCCTCGTCAGCATCAAACTTGAGATCAGTCATCATATTGGTTCTTGTGCACGCTTCCACTAAATTATTTTCGAAATCCCTTATTATCCTTTCATACTCCAGGCACACTGGTCCCATACCCATTCTAGCTGGCTTATTTGAGCCTCCTAATTTTAACTTTAAGTATTCTGAGAACGTGAAGAAAAACAAAGTACAAGTTTCCGGCGATGCAGAATCAAAAATGACAAATACGGTTAAGAGCATCAACTCTTTACTATATGCATTAAAAACAAGATTTTCGTGCAGTAGGCTGCACTTCTTCAGGTTTGAGGACCTGTTACAAGCGGTGAAGCATATATAAAAAACGAGTCACATGGCACAAGAGAAAAGGGTAAGGGTGAACAGAACTACAAACGCAATACAATTATAAACAAAAAAAAAACGCAATCAATAGGAGGTGGCTGGACAATGTCAGACAAGTCGGAGTTGTACGTGGAGGAAACCAATGAATATCACATGAATAGGCACAGCAGCCAGTTGGCAGCAAAGAGCTTTAGAATGCGTACGGGGAATCAGGGCTTAATGGCGAAGGATTGAGGACACGCAGCACCTTGATGGCTAAGAGCTTCCAGACTCTGGGAAAGTGACGCGGAGTTGATGGCTTACTGATTGTGTATCATCGCGTACGATGTGAAAAATGGCAGACAAGTGATAATACAATAAATAGACTCATAGTATAAAGGACTGTAATGGGCCGCCGTACACGTTGGTGCCGTGCGGCTGTAACGTTGCAAATTTGGAAATGAAATGGGATTCTCGATTTTTGCGTTTGATGTCATTAGCGTACCCGGATTCTAAAATGGTGATAAGTAAATGCATGTGCAGATCATATCCCGGAAGATTAAAATGTAGCGATACAGGTGACTGACGTTTATTAACAATATCTGATTTATGGCATTAAAATCTTTCACATATGGTGTTACGTGTTTCGCCTATGTATTGTTTATTGCACAGTTTGCATGTAATGAGATAGCAAACATTGAATGAGTCACAGTGAAGAGACTGTCGAATAGAGAAAACGAAACCATTAACAGTGCTACAGGTGGAGGTACATGTTGCAATAAATAAGCAAGTTTGGCAGCGGTTGCTGTTGCAAGGAGCGCAACCGGGACTCTGTTGATTATTGCGGGAGGAAGTGAGTAGGTCGCGTATGTTATGTGATCTCCGAAACGTAATAGCCGGAGCATTAGGGAAAATGTCTTTGAGATATTCATCGGCATGGCGTATGTTTAAATAGCGTTTGAACACAGATCCTACATTATGGAGTGCGCGGTTGTAAGGTGTAATGAAAGTAAAATTATTATGACTTGGGGCCTTATTGGATTTTCGAGAAAGCAACCTTTCCCTGTCTGGGGAGGCGGCTCTGGCTAGGGCATTGTCGATGAGTTCGCCGGGATATCAGCGCTCCTTGAAGTCATTACACATGTCCTTTGCATGCTTGAAAAAATCTTGTGTATTGGAACATGTGCGTTTGAAACGTGTGAGTTGTCCAAATGGAATGTTTCGCTTTTGGATATTAGGGTGATGGCTGTTGAAACGAAGGTACGGCCGTTTGTCAGTCGGCTTCTTATAGAGATCTGTGAAGCGTTTACCCGACTGGAGAGAAACAGTGTCGTCTACAAAGCTGATTGAAGTTCGAGAGTAGTTGCACGTGAATTTGATGGAATTGTGCCATGAGTTAAAATGATAAAAAAATGAGAGTAGAGTGTTTTCGTTTGCTGTCCAGATGGCAAAAATATCATCAATGTATCGCAGGAATACTAATGGTGTCACTGGAAAAGTGTCTAAGGCTCTTTGTTCAAAAAGCCCCATGAAGAGGTTTGCGTAATTGGGTGAGACACGGGAACCCATCGCTGCGCCCTGAACTTGAACATAATGTTTGTCATTAAAAACAAAGTTGTTGTACTACTACTTTTTTAATGTATATAGTGAACAGTTGATGTTCTTAACCGTCTTTGTTATTTAAGTATTCTGCTTTGAGTTCAGTGAATCTGGCCTCCATAATTTTACTGCCCCCCTTTAAGCTTTCTACTACGCCCTTTCTAGGTTCTGACGCTGTTGGCAATGAAGCTTTGCTTTGGCGATTTGCCCTACCATCCTCGCTTTTAATTGGTGACCTTTGCAGATTATTACTCGCAACAAATGGGTTGTCCTCTTTAGTTTCATTCGCAAAGCTCATTTTTACGGCTATCTAATCCGAACGATAATGTGCGGGCCTGGGCATCCTTATCTTGTTTCTTTTTCCGAGAGCAATGTCCATAAGCCATTGGTAGGTTGGTTCGGATCAGCTCGTCGCCCCGGAAGTCTCTCGAAGTCTTTTAGACAGAAGAAAATCGGGGGATTTTTTGCCAGAGGTCGCTAGATATTTTTCACAAAGCTTCTGAGCCTTCGCAGTGCAGCAGGCGCCAGTGATGCGGCAGGTACCGAAGGGACGATGGAAGGTAATAGTTTCAATTATTGCTCCGGGTATATCCCGCATACCTCTCCGTGTCTTCCTTCAACAAAAAAAAAAAAAAAAACACTTTTGTCTTTTCTCATACTGACATTAGTATATGTAAAGTTTCACACGAAAACAGTCAGCGATCTTTTCATATGGATGGCACATGAGTCATTATTAGTACCATGTCAGCGCAGTACATGCAGCCACCACATGCAAAACGGATCAAATGTCTTGGCGCCATTTTGATTTCGCCCTCCTTGTGCCATAAGGCACCAAAACACCACCCATCTTTAAACGCACTGCATTTAACATTCAACTCTCGTATCACTTCTTCGTATGAGTCTATCGATAAATTCACAAAAATCTTTCCGGACTGTTTAAAATCATTCTCGACTGCCTCCTCAGTTTATTTACTGCCCAACTAGTTCTGTGGATTCAGCGATGCAACCTGTATCCCACGATATACAGCGTTCCACAGTTCCAATTTACACTCACCGCATCATCCAAATGTATTTCAGACGCTTCTGACGCGTTCTGAGGGAACGTTCAAAATCGCTTTAGTGTGCAGCATTACCAAAATACGTCGCAGAACAGGCGGAGCTCAAAACGGCGTAGCCTGCGGTTCACAGGCGTCAGGACAGACAAGCGTATCAACAGCTGTACTTTACATCCCACAGGACGAAGCTTAAAAAGGGGATCAAATTGTCCTACGCCATATCATCTATGGAATCATTTGCCGTACTAGCTGCTTTGAGATGCATGCCCTCGTCCACACCCAGTGTCTGGACAATCCTGACGGACAGTAAAACGGCGCTAGATGAGACAACATACTACTCCACTAAACTGATTAGTGATGTGATTCCATGATTGCTGACGTGCAACTACCAACTGATGCCAGCCACATCATGCCACTGGGCCGCTGTGTATGTTTACAATGGGTTCTAAGCCATACTGGTCAATTTGAAAATGACAGCGTTGACTCTGTCGCAATACGAGCCCACGATACTGAGGTAATTAATGCTGTCCGGCTTGCGTCCTCGCCTGCCAAGTGAATACCTCATGCTTATGTACCGTTAGCATTCGGCTCTTTCTGAAGAATGCTGTCAGAACTAACGCCTGCTTGAGACCCAATAAACTGCTGATGGCCGATGTTACACTTCGACACATATCTTGGTGGAAGTACCTGTACTCGATCGGCAGCGCTTCAGCGTTGCAAGAACTACATTTTCTTTGTTTTGTTTTGGACGTACTTTGTTTTGTTTTGCGTTTTTACATACGCTTGTTTAATTTCTTACGCTTTTTTAAATATTCGTTTGAAACGCTCTTGAGATTAATAGTCCTTTATTATTCACGACGCAGAATGCGCCCGATGGCAGTGTGTATTGTCACCAAAGCAGGAGGCCCACCAATGGACCACCTCTACGAGTGTATTGTCATCAAGCAGGAGAGCTACCTATGGAGGTAGGCTCCTTTACACTAGACGCGAACTATGCTGAAAGGCAGGATGACAACGCTCCTAAGGAGCTTGCTGTTTGTACGGGCCATACCATGCGAACAATCCCTGATATACGGGAGAGTCGCGACGGAGGACAGTACAAGTCTAGCAAAGTGGCTAGAAGAGAATGTGCCACTCACCCTGATCATAGCGGAAGATGCGAGTAGAGCAGAACCAGCGACGGGAGCATTCGACTGAGCCGAGCACTGCCTGTTCCCTGGTGATCAGCGCCCGTAGTCCAGCACGAACTGCCTGAAACAAGCCTACGCTCCCACATTCGTGGCCACCGAAGGCCAATCGGCACCGGCGTATCCAAATTTGGAAATTGATTTCCGCAATCAAACACGCCAGATGTTTCCGATCCCTTGGTGCAACCGGCAGCGGTTCTATGAACCTTACAGTGGCCCATTCGACTCTTGGAAGGTCAAAAACAACAGCACTGGCACTGAAGGAAGCAGTGCTCTGGTGACTCCGAGATGCCACAAGACGGGCAGTGATCCGTGCGACAAATATGGAAGCGGTGTGAACGTTCACGAAGCGGGAGGACACCATGAGCCATCTTCCACTGGAGACTCGCTCGACGGGCGTCCAACCAGCCCGCCGTTATACGTCGCCAGGCGCTCCCGGAAGGACTACCCACGGCACCAGGCAGGGAGGGAACCAGCACCGCCTCCATGAGCGCGGCGTAGAAATCCTTGGCTTCCCAAAGAGAGACCTAGCGTCTGGGGACATCTCGCGTACGCGTCTGATGGCAGCTATGCAAGCTGTGAAAAGAGGGGAGGGAACTTCTGCTCTGGGACGGCTATCAGTGATGTCGGTGAACCGCCGGACGGCATGACCGAGGAAATAGTGCACCAAAGCGCACGCTGGATGATCAGGATTGTGAAGCGCCTCAAAGAGAGCCCGGATCTGCAGTGCTAGAGAGCGCTCCGTGATAGCCGGCACGCCTAAACCGCCCCGATCACGCGTGAGGTACAGCTGTGACCTCCTGACCCATTCAACTGAACCAGCCCACAGGAAACGGAACGCGTTGCGAGTTATGGCGACCCGAATGACTGTAGGTGGCAGACATACGGCGGCGAGGAACCACAGACGGCTGTAGTACCAAGAGGCCAGTAAACGGGCACGGAAAGTGAGGGGCAGGTCTACAGATTTGAGTTCACGGAGAACAGCGGAGGCACGTTTAAACACTGTAGGCCAGTTTACACGATATACCCCGCTACCATCGAAGACAACACCGAGGATTTTCACTTGAGGCTTTGCGGGCACGCCATAGGGGGCGACGCGCGAAGGTTCTGTATTAATGTAGAGGGCACCGCTCTTAGACCTGTAGAGTTGTGCGCCAGACACTTTACCATAATCGTCGAAAGCCTTCAGCACAGGTTCGAGGCAAGCTTTCCCTGGCAGCATGACAGAGATATCATCTGCATATGCGAAAACGGGAGGGGGGCAACCACCAGGCAATCTGAGAAGGATAGGGAGTGAGCTTAAACGAACCAGGAGCGGGCTGGTTGCAACGGCGTACAATGCAGGAGAAAAGGGACAGCCCTGGCGCACACCGCGCGTAACCTCAATTGGACGGGATAGACCACCAGCAACGGAGACCAGGCTTTTCGCACCACGGTACAACACTTCCACAAAGCGAATCCATGCTTCATGAAAGCCGTAAGCTGTAAGCATGGAAAACAGATACGAATGACGCACTCTGTCAAAAGCTTTTGCCTGGTCGAACGAGGCCAACACTGCTGTTAGCCGTCTCAGGTTTAACAACTGGATGGTGTCACGGATAGCCATCCTGTGGAGAACCGATGACCTGCCAGGGACCGAACAGGCTTGACATGGGTGCAACAGCTTCTCCAACTGCGGCGGAACACGTAGGAGAAGCGCCTTGGCTAGAATTTTGTAGTCGCAAGTCAAAAGTGTTATGGGGCGATACGCATCCGGGTCCTGCTTTCTTGACGCGTCTTTGCAGAGAAGGACAATTATGCCACTCTGCATTGTGGAGCAGAGTGTGCCTCGCGACAAGCATTGATTACCTATACGAGTTAAAGTACCGCCAATTATCCTCCAGAAACGTTTGTAGAACTCGACTGGGAGGCCATCAACGCCTGGGCACTTCCCGTTCGGTATTGATGAAACAGCGGCAAAAACTTCATTTTGCGTGAGCGGCCCTGAGTCTGCGAACTCCATTTGTTTCACCGGGAGTGGGCACTCTGGGCTAACCACCGGCTCGTTGGATGATGACTCTTGATAAAGGGCCGCGCAGTGCTCACGCATTGCAGCTCGAATGTCATCAGGTTGTGTCAGAAGTGAGCCGTCAGCTGACCGGACAACGGCGATATCCGAGGCCGGGTTTCCTGCCACATAGCGCCGGAGGAGTAAGCAGGAGCAGTATGCTTCCCGACACCAGCGTTCGACGTTTCGCTGCGCTGCGTAATTGCGCCAGGAGCGCATTCTCATGGTCATCAGGCGCCTATGCACATCCGCTATATCAGATGCAGTGTCATGGCTGCGAGAGCCAGGGTGGCGTAGAATAGCTAACACCTGCCTGCGTGCGTCTCTACACTCCCGGTGTTCACGCGCACGCCGTCTTCCCCAACATCGAAAGCGATCAGCGGCCCCCAGCCAGTGATCGGGCCCAAAATCGGGGGTGGAACATTGTTCCGACAGCCAATGTTGCATATCTGCTTTAATTTCGTGGTCGTCTAGCAGAGACACGTTCAATCGCCAAAGGCAGCGACCCGTGCGAAAATTCTTCAGCCCTGACAAAGATAAAACGACTCCATGATGATCAGTGAGGTCCCCGGCCGGTCTCGTGCTGCACCCAGAGACAGAATTAAGCATTCTCGGAGACACATAGAAGCGATCCAGCCGATTGTGATGGCCACGGGAGTTCACCCAAGTGAACTCGTATCTGTCGCCATGAACCTGAGACCAGGCGTCCGTTAAGCCAATGGCGCTTACAAGGCGTTCGAGCTCTCTGCACGCCTGTCTACCGCGTAAAGTGTCTAATCGACGGAAGAAGTCCGATCGCTCACTACGACGTACAGGCGCATAAATATTTACAATACGAAATTATTTGCCGTCAAGCTGAGGCTCCAAAGATACAACCCTCCAATCCGTATCAATGTCAAACCACCGGATGGAGCCCTGAAAAGACGGAAATATTAGAATGCCCGTGCCAGCCCTCTGAGGCGTGCCACAGCTGAAGAATGCTTTGACCCCATGTGAAGTTTCTAGAATCTGAATGGACTTTCCGGATAATGGCCTGGTTTCTCGCAGCAGTAGAATATCAACGTGGGCCAATTTCGCCCAGCTGACAACTTCCAGCTGTTTGGCCTGTTTGCAAAACCCACGCACATTTAAGGTGGCGACACGAAGCTGGGACATAAAAAAGAGGGATACTAATAACACAAACATAAAATTGACAGATAATCTCTCAAGCCGATATTTCGTCAGCAACGATGGCGGCGTCTCCCACTGCATCAGGAGACTCGTCCGAGGAGTCATGCTTCCGTTTACAGGCAGGCGTGCCAGGCATCACAGCACCTGCTTCCAGTTCGATTACTAACCTATCGGACTCGGAAGACGCGACACTTACGCTGTCGTTATCTACAGTCTTTACCTGCTCGACAGCAGGAGCGCAGGAATCACCCACGGGGGCGGTATCACAGATGCCGCACTCCCCACCCCAAACAGATGAACGAGCAACTACCGCGGAACAACCGCATCTGCGTTAGAGGTACACTCCAACTCTACGGAGCGCACAGGCTCCCCCACAACCACAGGAACAGGCAACACGGGAGCGCCCGGCGACACACTATCACCGACTGCACGTGAAGCCCACCACTTGACTGTGCAAGAAGCTATGGCGTGATCACCGCCGCACCGCTTGCACAGAGCATCACACGACTCATGCCCAATCTCGGAACAACGGGCGCATACTGGTGCGATACAACCTTTTTTAACGTGCCCTTCGCAATTGGAGCGTAGGCACACGCGCTTGAGGCCATCATGCTGCACGCAACCCGCCTTCCGCGGAGGTAGATGAAATTAGGAACGGGGCTCTTCATTTCCATCAAAACTCGACGGTTACCCGTTTCGATGCCCTCTAACTCTTTCTGCGGGAAGGTTTCCCTTGTAACCTTAGTCACAGGCCCAAAGGCAGTAAGCGCCGCCTCCACCACCTGATCAGGGGCCGGATCTTGTAAGGACACTACCGTCACTGTGATTAAGTTGGATTCCATGCAAACCATCTCAATTTCCTGCCCTTTCACAGTGACCTAACGGAGGGACTTTAGTGTTTGAGCGGCCTGCTTCGATTTCACTACGAGGGTGCATGCGCCGCCGCAAAAATGACGCATACTTTTCACTATTTTGCCAGGGGTCAGGAAGTCGACACGGGACACATTAGAGGGCAGTGTCACAGAAAAATCTAGCGGCCTGCTGGCCATGGCAGCACCAACACCAAGACTAAGGCTAAGACCACTCACATGGCAAAGCACTCGCACGAACCAACAAACTGGAACAGAAGAGTGTATTGGCATCAAATGGAAGGCCGGCCACAGGGGCAGGCTTCCTGCAGCATCTCAAATAGACTCGAACAACATTCTGAATACCAACTCTCACCCAGCGACTAAGGCTGGTCAGAGATTGCTATACGTGTCCGTTTCGCCATGCAACAGTCCATGACACTGGAAAGCTGCAAGTGGGAGAACAACACGAGGATGTGGACATCTCATAGATTAACATGGAACTTGCCATTGTCCACCCTGAAGAGGATGTCAGAGGTCATCCAGCGACGGTGAAACTCAACTGCTCCAAGCACCGCACGCTCCCTGCAAAGAACTTTGCGAATACCGGCGTTAACTAGCCGAATCACCTCCTGCACACTGCGGCTCTCGTGCGCGTGCACTCGTCGACAGCGTGAAATCCACACTTGGTAGTTGATTTCGACCACCAAGAGCACAAAATGCCGCCTATCCCGCAGCGAGACAGGGAGGGGGTACAGACCACGAACTGTGCTCCACTCAACATCCGTCAGGCTATAGAGGCCTGCTACACGATGCCACAGGGCACCCGGCAACAAACATAAACTGAAAGCATGTTCTGCTGACTCCCTGTACTCGCAGAAGGGACAGCCGGGTGACGTTATACCAAAACGGGAAAAACGCTCACGCAGCGGCAAGACGTCATGCGCTAAGCGCCACTGAAGACTGGCCCGCCGGGCGTCCAGCCAGCCAGCAGTGGTCGTACGCCACGCTATGTGGCGCTGAATAGGCGCCGAGTTCGGGGGTGGCCGATTAAGCGCAAGAAGTGCCATGTAAAGGCGCCGCACGGGCCATGATGTTACGTCATCATCAGGGAAAGAAGCTCGCAGGCTGCGCATTGCCACAACGTATGCCTTCAGGTGGGGAGCCACGGACTCTGAGCGCGGGCGAGTGTGTGTCAGCTCAGAAAAAAAACGAATGTCGGGTCCTAACAGAAAAGTTAGTAGACCCTGAGCAGGATGCCGCTGCTCTAGGAGACCGTGAAAGATCGCGCGCAGACCTAAGGCAAGGCACTTCAATTTGAAATCGGGCACCAAAAGGCCGCCATCTACGCGAGGCCGATACATACGACCTCTTGATACCCATTCTACTGAACCGCCCCAGATAAACTGAAACGCCGCACGTGTAGCGGCCTGAAGAGTAGTCCGCGGAGGGATGGAGATATTGGCTAAATACCAATATTTACTCAGAAACCAAGACGCAGCAAGGCGCGCTCTGCAGGTAATGGGGAGTACAAGCTCTTTCAAGTCCCGGAGCACAGGAATACTACGCATATGGACACGTGCCCAGGTGCTGGGAGATATTCCTGAAGGCAGGAAATCATACCCAAGAACGCGCACGGCATTCTTCACAGGAATACCAAAGGGTGCGGAGCACGACGGGATGAGGTTGACGAAAAGTAGTGCGCTTTTATCTCTATTGATCTGTGCATTAGAAACCCTACCGTAGCTTTCAATTAGCTGGAGAACATTCCCGAGAGCTTCCTCGTCGGTCAGGATGAGAGACAGGTCGTCTGCATACGCAAAAAGCGGTAATGCAGATGTGCCCGGAAGGGCAAGCATCCGGGATGCAACCGAGGAGGCGAGGGACTCTAAAAGCGGGCCAAACACTAGGGCATACAGTGCCGGTGACAGGGGGCAGCCCTGGCGGACACCCACCTTTATGGGGAAGTTAGCAGAGGTACCCCCATTGACACCAATGGAAGCTGACGCACCAGCATACAGTGCTCGGAACCACGATATGATCTCGCGATCAAACCCATTCGCCTCCAACACACGGTACATGTATTCGTGAAGCACACGATCAAAGGCATTTCTTTGGTCAAACGACACTAAAACACAAGGTCGCCGCCGACTATGTGCCCAGTACAAGGCGTCTCTTAAAGCCTGCGTATGAAGCGTGATGGACCGCTCAGGGACAGCGCAGGCCTGGAATGGAGGAATGACTGTACCAAGAACTGGAGAGATGCGTTGCAAAATCGCTTTTTTTTGCTGGTGACAGCTTCCCATCACCTGTGCCAGCTATACAAGTTTGCTGGTGTGGCGGAAGCGTCAACAATCAAAGTGATCGCCTCTTGGGCTCCCTAGCGGTATCCAACGACGACGACGACGATTGAGACAGTTGCATGGTCTGGCTCCAGCTATACCCACAGATTTCTTTTCTTTTCTTTTTTTTCTTGCTGGGACGCCCCCTGTTCCTAATGTCCTTAGGATGATCGAACGTTTGCAGGATCCTTAGGTGCAGGAAAAAAAGAAAAGGATTGTACTCCTTCGCGTACTGCCAAACGTGCGCGAAATGCGACGCCATTATAACAGTCGTAGGACTCCTTTTCGGATGTAAAAGATACAAAATATCGCTTGTTTTAGCAGATCATCAATATTCTAGTTAATAATAATAATAATAATAAAGGAAGTTGTAAAATCAAAGGTCTATAACGTCATGCAACCCACTTTGAGGGAATCGAGCGATTCACTTACCATGTTTTCCGAAGCGTTGCCGTTAAGACCTCCCGATGTGCTAAAACTCTATTTGTTCCTAAGACAATGAAGCTGAACTCATGAGTGTTAGAGTTGATCACCACTCGGACGATTCTTGTTCGGCCGTGTGATCCTAAATTCCAGTAAAGCAGCGTATAGCTTTGTGAATTCTGTAGTAGTTATGTTGCCCATGCAGCGTACGCTGTAGAGCTTGGTTCACACTGCCTCGTTTCAACGCGTGCAGACAAATGTGTGCGTACACCTACGGCAGAAGCGATCAGCTAGTGGTGGTGGTGATTATGAAAGGGCTCGCCATTGTCGGCCTCATTGAGCTGGGAAATGTCATGGCTGACGACTGTGGACAATGGGGCCTCCTGGGCCGACTTCTAAAGGAACTGCACTGATATATGGCTGGAAGTGTCTGAGGAAAGCAGAGGAATAAACCCAGACAGCACAGCCGGCACCAGGGTTAATATCCGGACACTTCACATACATGCGTGTTGCGGCAACTGTCACCCAACGCATGCGTTTCACGAAGTGCTGTGACTTCAAGTTTAATGTACACATGTGTCGCGAACTCCAGTTAGTTTGGGCGCAACTCAAGTGTTAACGTGTGACTAATCCTGAATAGTTGTATCTTGCTAAATTCCATGCATTCCATGTTTGCTACGGCCATGTTAAAACACGTATTGTCACGTATAGGGACTAGTAGGAAAATCACCTGTCTCGTGCGGATCCGAATGAACAGCTACAGCCATCATTTCCCGTCATATTCGACGAAGGTGCAGGGCACGAGAGGTGAACTTCCCCGTCGCCGTTGTCCCCGTATGTGACAATATCGCACAGAAGAGAAGAAGCTATTCAGCACGAACACATAGAAGGCAGCGATTGGTTCCCGCTTGTGGCTCGGTGCGTTCATTGGTGAAAATTGAAAGGATGAACAAATACTATGGAAAGCGGAGCACATGCGTCCCGGTGGAACATAATTACACAGGATACCCCACGCTCTTGCTGCTAGGGGCAAACAGAAGCTTTAAAAATATTAAGATAGGGAGCTACAAGTGCTACACTCCTAAAAAGAGGTGTACTTTGCCAGTAGAAAAGGGTTAACAGCTACATCCCAAGCAGCACACAATATTGGGCCCATATTGGCTTATCATTGGGGTCCAATATGGGTCCCGTTTCGCAAAGATTTTCCCATGTTGGCTGAAACTGGGCAATACTGGCAATATGGGGCCATATTGCCCAGTTTGAGCGAATATTGGGAAAATCTTAACATTATGGGTCCCATGTTGACCGTTCACACGCCGTATTGACTGAAAATACAGAAAATTTTACGCACCCGTGTTCCACAAATGCTCAAGCAGCACGGCAAGATTGGACGTTGCAGCGTGTGAAATGCCCAATTCAGTAAGTCGTTACATCCAACAAATTCCCGCAGATAACACATTGTTCGAAACAGTTAACATAGTGGCAATCTCATTGTAATGTTCACTCTGAAAGCTGACGCCATCTTGCTTCGCGGTGCCAAAGCCACTCGGTCGAACAGACTGAAAGCTAGCGTGGTCGTATGAGCGAAATCACTCGTCCTACAACAATGCGCATGCGCGACAGTCGGATCGGACGTTTCATACCGGCTAAAATGTCGCTGGTTCTTGTAATGATAACGGAATTGCGGCAGGTCAAGCAAAAAACACATGTTTGATAGGAAGGAATAGCTCTTCTGTAAAGTTAGGTGCTTTCAAGTTGCGGCAAGCAGTGTGAGTTGCTCTGGCGTCACGAAAGTACATCGAAAATGGTTAAAAATTGGGCTGTTCGGTACAGCATACTTTAAAAGCGATAAAAACCCCCGTTATAATAACCCCAGTAATAATAAATCCTTGTTCGTCAGACTGAGCCTGTGTGTTGTGTCGTCTGTTGACTTGTTCCCCGGCACGGGGTTTTTTATCGCTTTTAAAGTCACGAAAGTGTTTCGGTTCTTTGTACTCTTTGAGCGGGTAGGAAACATTTGCTTCCTAGAATATTTCGACCCCAATGAACGCTTCTGAAGGATGTTTGGCATTGGCAGTTCCGTGGGACTGCCTGTGTCCTTCAACAAGACGGGCGTAGCAGCCCTTCTTCGTTTTTGGGGCGATGCTTTTCATTTTTCTTTTGTAATTGTATGCAACGTGGAAAAATGAGACCTGCGAGAAATGAAAAAGCAAAAAGAAGAGAGAAGAAAAATCTGCGCTGGATGTTAAACCGGATAATGCTTTATTATTACACGGACTCCCCGTTTGCATTATCACAGCAATATTGGCAATGGCAAAATGGGCTTGCCTATATGAACAGCCCATATTGGTGCAATATGGAGCCTGGTCGCATTCGCCATATTGTTAAATATTGGCAATTTTGGCAGCCTATATGGGCCCAGTATTTGACCAATATTGGCGTGCAGCTTGGGCTGTAACTCACACCTTGCTCGTTTTTACACTATTAAAAAACGGGGTACAGTAACTCTTTTTTGAGGGAGTACACATTGCCACATATATCACTCAATTTGGAGTGCACAATTGCTCCCCAGTAGGGAGTTATAGGGTCTCCTCATTCTCTTCTGGGAGTGAGATTTCTCACAGTGATATATATTCTCCAAAAGGGAGTGATATATGTGGCGAGGAAAGGTGTTAAACTACACCGGAACGCAGCTGAAATGTGTCCGCTCACCACGAAAGAAGTTCGCGAACTGGAGAAGCACCTGGAGAAGACACAACAGGATTGCCATGGGAGACTATAATAAAAACACTTCTGCCTGGAGGGTACGGCCTAGGATAAGTGTTCGGCTGAGACGTGGCGTCATGAGGGATTGAGTAGTGAAGAAATCCTGACCGCCACTGACTGAGGGGGCAGAAGAATGTGGGTGAGGAACCAGAGATGAGCCAGGAACGCACATCATATGAGATACGCTCGCTCCCGATACGAGAAGCTGTACTGCTGCGCGCGATGACGTGCATACTCAATTCGCTGCACAGCGTTCGACCAGCCGGTCGAGGGGGCCCGGTCCGGCTTGGTCGGAGAAAACTCCAAGCACTCGCAGTCTTGAGCACCGCCGTAACGCCAGACCTGCTGGGACTGGAAAGGCGCCAAGAGGGAGTATCTTAGATTTTTCCAAGCTGAGTCTGCCTCCGGACACCGCAGCATAATCATCATAAATACGCAGTGCAGGCCACAGGGAATGTGGGTCCCTGATGAAGAGGGTCAGAGGGTCGTCAGCGCAGGCGGAGGCTTTCCAGGTGCCGGAGTCCGGGAGGGGAAGACCAACTTCGTAGCGGGACGCCTCGACACTCTGCAGGAACGGGTCCAAAGCCAGGACGTAAAGAGCAGGGCACAATGGGCACCACTGCCGCACGCCGCGGAGCACCGGGAAGCTGGGAGACGTCACACCAGCAACGCTCATTATGCTGCCGTAGTCCCACACAAGTAGACAAGCGAATCCCAGAGACAAAGGTCTCTGGGAAGCCATACGCAGTCAGAAGTTCGAACAGGTATCCGTGGACTACTATGTCGAAAGCTTTCGCCTGGTCCACCGACACCTGGCATCCTGATGCTGCTCTCCGTTGGGTATACTGCAGGAGGTCCCGAATCCCACTTAGGTTGTCGTACAAAGTACGACCAAGCACGCCGCACGTCTGACTTGGGTGCAGAAGCAGAGGGAGCACGCTGCCCACTTGGAGCGCGATAGCTGCTGTCACAAGTTTCTAGTCACTGTTGAGGAGGAGGAGTGTAATGGGGTGCCAAGATTTCGGGTTAGACACACGGCCGGCAGTCTTCGGCACAAGTGTGTATTGTCATCAAGCATGAGAGTTCGGCACAACTGTGCGTATTGCCATCAAGCAGCACACCTGTATTGTCATCAAGCAGAAGAGCTACCTACGGAGGTAGGCCAAGCAGCACAAGTGTGTATTGTCATCAAGCAAGAAAACTACCTAAGGAGGTAGCCTCTTTTACACAAACTCTATCTTGCATACCAGATAACAACTCTCCAAAGGGAGATTGCTTTTTGTACGTGCCATACCTTGCGAACAATCCTGAAACTCCGGAAGAATCGCTACGGGGGAGCAGTACAGTCCTAGTGGGCATACTAGAACTTGATATGCCACTCACCTTGATCATGATCAAAGAGCAGAGTCGCTGTAAGGCAGCGGCGACAGCACTCCACAGACCCAAATATTGACTGTTCACGGATGATATGTGCACGCAGCCCGGCTCTCACTGCCTGAAAAATAGCCATGCTCCCAACATCTAGGCCACCATAGGACAGCCGGCACCAGCGAACCCAAACTTGGAAGTTAATTTCCGAAATCGGCAATGCTAGTTGCTTCCGCTCTGCGCGTGCGACCGGCAACGGCTCGAGGTACCTTACGGTGGCCCAGTCAACTGCTGGGAGCCTAAATATTTGCGCCGCACTACACCACAGTAAAAGTGGAATATGGCATCGCAAAAAACGATGTTCTGCTGTCTCAAGCATGCCATAAGACGGACAACTGGCCATCCGACATATCCGAAAACGGTGCAAGTAGACCTTGTAACAGTTACCGCGGCGATCACCGCAAACACGAGCTTCGAGGCCAGCGACTGTTACATATCATCAGCGCCAGTCATCCAACTTTGCTGGTGAGGCAGATGCGTTTAGAATAAAAATGTTCGTCACTGCTGCTCTCCTAACGGAACGCGATAACGACGACGACGCCTGAGTTAGCTGGTAGCATAGAAATCATAAGGTGCCGCTAGAAGCAAAGACCTGAGGAGGAAAATGAGACTGAGCAAATGAGTTGAACGGAGGGACTTTCCTCCTCAACGACAAAGCGCGGGCTTCGCCGTATTGTAGTAGCCGAAGTCGACCGGAAGTGCATGAGCGCCAGATAACCATGTCAATCCGCAAAACCCAAAACAAAAATGGCAGCTGGTGCAAGTACGTATTCGTTTTTCTGCCTCCCGAATGTGCCTCTCTAAATATTGTACGCTGCAACGCCATGCTAGCCTTTTATATCAAGTCTCGTATACCCGTTTCAACCGCAGGTTGTGCTAGCATGACAAATAATGTGTGTAATCACTTACGCAGAGTAATTTCTTACGGGAATTTTCAGCGCGTGTTACCGATATAACTTGGTCTGTGCGAGGAGTTTAGATATTGTAAGCTACTCTGTCATATTGAAAAATGCATGAACGGTGATCTGGGTTGATATGTGACTTCCATTGAGCTCCACGTTCTTCACTAAGCAGACATACAGACACAGGAAAATGGGATGCCTTAAAGGTGATAGGTGCTATTATAGTTGTAGATATAATTCTGAGTAAACGTAGGACGCTTGTCGCCTAATTATTAAAGGAGAATTTGCACATGTAACGAACATGACTGTTTGAACTCGTTTATTGGTCTTGCCGTGACCTCCGCCTCACTGGTTCATGAAGAGCGCTTGTTTTGTCAGCTTGCTCATGATGTAGGTCTCCTGCGATTTCTCCGTTATCTTGCAGGACAGTTCATGCAGCCTCAACAGCAGGAACCGCTTCATGATCACTTTCACCAGTGAGGTGATATGCTCGGGCTCAGAGCTATAGTCGTCCAACAGATGTTCTTGATCTATGTAGTGGACATTACGGTAGAGTTATGCTGCATTGTTCATGACAATGTGATTAACCAAAATAGACTTCTGCTCAATTCATTTTGACTTGAAGGAAATTCATTGCACGTATATGCATGTAGAGACTGTGTTTTCAAATATGTTGCTGGCGCGCTCTCATTTTCACAATTTTTTAAATCCTAATTTCACAGGCTGTGGACACTGCAGTCATATGCTCTGGAATGACATTAATGTGACACCGTGCCTCGCAAACAAGTGAAAGCGCTTCATCACATTCAGAAGAAGGTATCGCCAGAGTGTGGAGCCAAGCATTAATAGTAAAGCTTTGTACCACAGTATAATTAAACAGTTTTCAGTATTTGCTTATACACTGTAATACCTATTTCTTAGATGTACTTTACTCTGTGCTACATTGAACACTTAGTGACTGCAACAGCCAGTATCCAGCACTTCTTGTTTGAGCAAAGCAGTGATTCGACTAGTGGACTGCACTTTACAACAGAGTGAATATCCCTGTGCACGATGGTGTGTTTGAATTGACCATAAGTTTAAGCTAATGTGACGTTTGTCTGAAAGAGCAGTCACTGTATAATGCTCGAAACTGAGGTATTGATTTTGAACTTGCACGTTAGTTACACACCTCGGTCATAGCTTTTGCATATCTCTGACATTAGTACTTTTCTGGAACTGTTACTTAGTTGTACTATAATACAAATCTTGATTATTACTGCCTACTCCTGCCAGAGGTGACAAGATGTAATTATATAAGCAGGTAAGAAAACAAATGTAAGTAACTAGTATTTTCTTGACAGGCATCGTGTGTGTACACGACATCATTATTGCTCCAAGATTGCTTTTATCTCTCCTGTTATTCAAAAGCCATACCACTTTTTGCATATGAAATAAATTGTAATGTACCACATCTTGTTTAAGTGTCCTTCAAGCATATTTCATGGACAAGTGTAGAATGAACATCATGGACCCCTGACCAGTTGCAAACGCTGCCAATACCCCGAAAATGTGTATTGAACTCTCTGCATTACAAAATGAAATTAATATAATACCGTGCTGCTGTCCTGTTTCGAGGAGAAAATAGTGGGGACACCACCTGGCTTCAGCCATTTCTGGTTGTGGCTAAAGTAAAAGCATGAGGGCTCGAAGTGTTTGGGACATATCCTTTGAGTCTGAGAAGGGTGAAAAGACTGCCCAGATACGCTTCGAAGCCACTGTCTCAAAAGTATGGGGTCATGGTGGGGAAACCTGCAATATTGATAGAAGTAAGACCTATGGCAACTCAACAATTCTCATCGCCCATGAATAGAAATAATGATTTGATTATTTCTGTCTCCAATAAAGGTGTTAGGGAATGTTAGTGAATAATGATACTCACTTCTGGAAAGATACTCCAGATATGGCAGAATGTCTTGTGTGACACCTTGGAAGCGCGCATGACATGGGCATGACTTGTGCCCGAAGCACAAACACAATTCGGGAAACAAAACTGCAGATACAGTGCAGCAAGATTCGCAAGTCCACCAGCCAACACCAAACACCTTATTACAACTGAAGAAATGCTGACATGACAACGACAGTGGGAATAGTGGGTATTGCCGGTGTACATTCAAGAACAATATTCAGTATCCTGCGGCTTGGGAAGCTTCAAAACTGTAATCCGCATCTCCATGAAGCAGGTCATTACATTAAAAAGAAAGAAAGTCAGAACCCCAAAGAATTCTCGGTGAGTTTGTGCTGTGAGGTACCACCCCTTCCCCGGGGACGTCGAGCCCGTAAATATTTCCAATTCGCATTATGCAACCTTTCTGCTGTCTTCGCTATTCCAGTGACACTCCCCGTTTCATACGTTGTCTTTTCAATGTGTATTAATTGTGTAAAAAGAAAAGGAAACAAGTCGTCGTATCCCAAAGTTGAACGTAAGAGTGTCAGGCATAGAGATCAAAAGGAGAAATCATCCTTACGATTTCTATGGTGTCAGGGTCCCATGTCTTTAACGACGACAGAATGCACCTGAGGCGGTATGTTTGTTTGTGTGCTTACGAGGCTCTTCCGTTAGAGACGAATATTTTTCGGCTGTGGCGGCAGTCCCACAAAGGACGGACCGCCAGGATTTCCATCCCCAGGGTCAAACCAGTCTTTCAATCGTTTCATTACCGCATCCGAGTTTCCACTAATTCCACATGTTATACACTCTAAGAAAAAAAGGTGTGATTTTCTACCTTTTGGGGTAGAAGTGTGTTGTTACAGATTCTCAACCCTTTTGGGGTAGAAAGTGAGGGGTAGAAACACTTCTACCCCTTCATTTCTACCACACTGGTGGAACAGTTCTACCCCTGAGTGTGAAGAGAATTCTACCCTGTTAGTGGCAAAATTATGCCCCTACATGGTTAGCTGTTATTCCTCTGGGGGGTCTGTCTTTTCTCTCCATATGGAAGACACCTCTCCCCCAAGGATGAGAAATATCTGCCCATCTTGACCTAAATATTCAACCATTCCCGGCAGACAGTCCTAAAGTGAGTAGAACTGTTCTCCCTTATTGGAAGATAATTTTTTACCCGAAATGGTAAGAATCTCTGCTATTATTCGTGCTGTGCCTACCGGTGGCATATCTCTATCCGTAATGATGGGCCATTTAGACCTTGTAGGGAAATATTTACTCCGCCTTTCATGAAGGACGTCTGCCCTTTTGAGAAGAACTTGGCGTATAGTATTTGTGTGGATGAGATAGAATATATACGTAGACAACTGTTACTGGTCACAGCATTTTATTACCACGTC
This sequence comes from Ornithodoros turicata, assembly GCF_037126465.1. Lineage (NCBI taxonomy): Eukaryota > Metazoa > Arthropoda > Arachnida > Ixodida > Argasidae > Ornithodoros > Ornithodoros turicata. Next base: position 683,049 of record NW_026999351.1, on the reverse strand, counting down.
ACAATTGGAACCGTACACTTGCGCTTACCAGTGCGAAAGGTACATCCATATTGAAGAAGCCTGAGCACGGAGACACGAAAGAAAACACGACACAGCACAGACGACTCCATTGTTGCATCCATCAGACTGCACAGCACTTGCATGCACCATAACAAGGGCATCGGGATAACTTCTGAGGGCTTGACGTTTCACACTACTGTGTCGCTCTAAGTACACACGAATCTTCGCTCGGTGTGTAATATCTGCCCGGAGGAACACGTGACAGGACGGATGATTTCAACTGAAATGTAAATGGCATTAATAGAGCATTTAAGATAAGCGATAAATAATAACGGCGGTACATGTTTCACCCCTCAGAAATATGTTTACATGTGTGATTCCCTCAGAAATAAGCATACAGAAAGGATAAGGCTATCCCGGCAGTGGACAAAAGCCAAGAAAAAATAAATAAATAAATAAATAACACAGAGCACATCTAAAAAAACATGACTCGAGCGAGGAGTGCCTTCTCCCATCAAACAGTGGCTCACCGTATGTTATGGCTCCGTTTCTTCATTTTCGGAGTGGATCCTCTAATCACAACCGGCGGGCACTGATAAGGTGCCGTGCTAAAGTTGTCATGGTGACCTACGTGTATTACACAAACGCATTTGGTCATATAGCAGTTTCATAGGATGCTGAAAAAGTGTCAGACGACATGCCGATCAACCCGAACACGCAATGCGCAAAACACATCTGATCACTGCATATAAGACGCTCGGGAAGAAAAATCTTGAATATCAAAATTACTCACCTGATTCTGTCCTAACTCCACCTTGCTTATGTTCATACCATTGCAGCTGAACTGATAACACCTTCTACCACGGAGATGCGAATACCCGACTCAGCATAGCCATTAGGCCACACGCATGACCTTCGGTGCAGCAATGTCCACGTGCAAACCGACAGTCTGTCACTTTCAGCGTTCGTCCCTATACTGACACCTTTTACACAATCAGCGATTCCGCGCAAGCGCAGACACTCTGTGTTTGGTCGCTCTGGCTAATCTCTTGAACAGTGACCTCGAAGCTGGACCAAACGCCTTGGTGCGCAGGATTAGTAAACCTCAACTATTCTCATCGCTTGAGTGACTCCATTTACACTTCCATTAGTGACCCTGCTACGAAACACACAAAAAGAAAAAAGAGTCACTTGAACCCTAATAGTGATAAGATTGCCACAGTGGTTCTACCGTTAAGGGGAGAGAGTTGAGTAAAAGGGCAGAAACAGCACAACTTCAACCTGCAGTCGGAGCTGCCAAGGACAGCGCGCAGACAGCACTGGGACATGGCAACACTGACCGCCACAATATGGCGCATCCCTCGTTTTGAGGCAGAGCCAGCGCCACCTTTGCTTCTAGCCTCTCCTTATGATTTCTATGGCTGGTAGTGCATGGTGGCACAATTCTGTGAAATATTCTGCCTATGATCATGCCTAGGAACGCGTGCCTAGTGATGGCAGTTCGAATCGGTGGTGTCGACTATGTCATCATGCATCTATTAAAAAGTAAAGGGCCTAATGCGCTGCCTTGTGGAACCACTGATTTCACACGTGCAAGATTAGACGGGATGTTTAATACAACTTGCCTGCTCACACAAGCTTAGGTAAGAATACTATTAGATTTAGTGGAATAGTCTAGTTTCTTGGCCAATACATTATGATTCATGCAGTCCAATGCTTTTAGGAAATCTACAAAGACCCCGAGGGTTAGGCTCCTTGTCTCAAAATTTCTAATGGTTATCTATGTTTGGAGCTCGGTCCCGCGATTGGACGGCAAAAGGCTATGCAGCCATGTGACATACGCGTGATGGAAAGAGGCGCGCTGGTTACTCATCTTTGAAAACAGTTATATGGGTCACTGAGCTGGCACGAGCCGAAAGAAATGTATATTTGGGTATTGTGACCAGTATCCTTATATGGGATCCCATTATCTGTGAAATGTTCGGTGGCCTGGATGCGGCCCCTTTCAGGAAGCGAGAGATGTTAGGAAAGTTTTTCTATTCTTCGAGGAGAAGTCTTAAAGCAATTCAGACAGGAGCTAAGCGAAACATTTGTATTGTTAACTTGTTAGACGAGTGCATTGTATTGTCATCATGCAGGAGAGGTACCTATGGAGGTAGGGTCCTTTACGCTAGAAGTGCAATATACCGAAAGGGAGGATAAGAACGCTCCTAAGCGATTTTGTTGTTTGTACGGGTGATACCATGCGAACAATCCATGATCAACGGGAGAGTCGCGACGGAGGGCAGTAGAAGTCTTGCAAACTGGCTAGAACACAATGTGCCACTCACCATGATCATAGCGGAAGAGGCGAGTGGAGCAGAGCCAGCGACGGGAGCATGCGACTGGGGCGAGCACTACCTGTTCACTGGTGATCAGCGCCCGAATACCAGTACGAACTGCATCAAACAGGCCTACGCTCCCACAGTCGGGGCCACCGAAGGCTAACCGGCACCGGCGTATCCAAATCTGGAAATTTATTTCCGCAATCAAGCACACCAAATGTTTCCTATCCCTTGCAGGAACCGGCAACGGTTCTGTGATCTGTACAGTGGTCCATTCGACTATTGGAAGATAGAAAAACAACCACCACTCGGCCACACAGGGGCAGCGGAATCTGGCACTGAAGGAAACAGCGCTCTGTCGACTCCGAGATGCCACAAGGCGGGCAGTGATTCGTGCGACAAATATGGAAGCGGTGTAAACGTTCACGGAGCGGCAGGACACCATGAGGTGGCTTCCACTGGAGACTCGCTCGACCAGCGTCCAACCACCCAGCCGTCATACGTTGCCAGGAGCTCCCGGAAGGACCACTCACGGCACCAGGCAGGGAGGGTACCAGCAGCGCCTCCATGAGTGTGGCATAGAAATCCCTGGCTTCCCAAACAGAGACGTCAGCGTCCGGGGACATCTTGCGTACGCGTCTGACAGCAGCTATACAAGCTGTGAAAAATGGGGAAGGAACTTCTGCTCTCGGACGGCTCTCAGTGATATCGGTGAACCCCTGGACGGCATGACCGATGAAATGGTGCACCAAAGCGCACACTGGATGATTAGGACTGTGAAGCGCCTGAAAGGGAGTACGGATCTGTAGTGCTGGACATCACTCCGTGATAGCCGGAACGCCCAAACACATGTGATACAGCTGTGACCTCCTGACCCATTCAACTGAACGAACCCACAGAAAACGGAATGCGTTGCGAGTTATGGCGACTCGAATAACTGCAGGTGGCATGCATACATCGGCGAGGAACCACAGACGGCTGTAGTACCAAGTGTCCCGTAAGTGGGCACGGAAAATGAGGGGCAGGTCTACAGATCTGAGTACACGGAGAACAGCGGAGGAACGTTTAAGCACTCTAGGCCAGTTTACAGGAGAGACCTCACTACAATCGAAGACAACGCGAGGATTTTGACTGGAGTTTTTGAGGATACGCCGTGGGGGGGGGGGGCAAGGCGGGAAGGTTCCGCATTGATCTAGAGGGCACCGCTCTTAGACCTGTTGAGTTGTGCGCCAGACACTTTACCGTAATCGTTGAAAGCCTTCAGCATAGGTTCAAGACAAGCTTCCCCTAGTAGCATGGCATATATATCATCTGCATGTGCGAAAACAGGAGGGAGGCGACCATCGGGCAAACTAAGAAGGCCAATAGGGAGCTTAAACGAACCAGCAGCAGGTTCATTGTAACAGCGTACAATACGGGGGAAAGGGGGCAGCAGTGCCGTACACCGCGCGTAATCCCAGTCGGACGCGATAGACCACCAGCAACGGAGACCAGGCTTTTCGCACCAAAGCACAACACTTCAACAAAGCGAACCCACGCTTCACCGAAACCGTAAGCTGTAAGTGTGGAAAACAGATACGAATGACGCGCTCTATCAAAAGCTTTTGTCTGGTCCAACGAGGCTAACACCGCTGTTAGCTGTCTCAGGTTCCACCACTGGATGGCGTCACGAATCGTCACCCTGTGGGGGACCGATGGTCTGCCATTGACCGAACAATCTTGACATGGGTGCAAGACCTTCTTCAACTGGGGCGAAACACGTTGGAGAAGCGCCTTGGCTAGAATTTTGGAATCGGAAGTCAAAAGTGTTCTGGGTCCTTCTTTCTTGACGCGTCCTTGGAGAGAAGGACAAGTACGCCACTCTGCATCGTGCAGCAGAGCGCGCCACGCGACAAGCATTGACTACATATACCAGTTAAAGCACCGCCACTTACCCTCCAAAAACTTTGTACAACTCGGCTGGGACAGTTTATCTTGAGGGAGAGGCCCTGAGTGTGCAAACTCCATTTATTTCAATAGGAGAGGGGTGTGTATTGTCATCAAGCAAGATAACTACCTATGGAGGTAGCCTGTATTACTTTTCGTACGTGCCATGCCCTGCGAACAATCCTGAAACTCCGGAAGAGTCGTTACGAGGGAGGGTGTGTATTGTCATCAAGCAGGAGAGCTACCTATGGATGAACTTCGTAAACAAAGCCATAGGAGACCAGCCACCAGTGAGGTGTGTATTGTCATCAAGCAGGAGAGCTACCTATGGAGGTAGTACCCTTTGGACAGACACTAACTTTACGTTACAGTCCTACAAGCTAGATAACAACACTCACACAGTGAGGTAGCACGTCCAATTTACTGTTACCGCGGCGATCACCGCAAAAGCGAAATTCAGGTCTGGCTGTGCTACATACCATCAGTGCCAGTAATCCAACTTTGCTGGTGTGGCGGATGCGTTTAGAATAAACATCTCCTTCGCTGCTGCTCTCGTCGCGGTACTCGACGACGACGACGCCTCAGTTAGCTGGTGCTGGTGGCACCATTTTGTGAAAACATTATATCGAGCCAGAAAGGCTCCTTTTACCCCAAAGATGTTCGTCAAACTGTTGGGAATATGAGATACCAATGACAGTAATTTGGTATAATTATTTGGAAAATAATTTTTCAGAAAAAATTTTTGATCCAAGAACGAAACACCAAAAACATGTGTATTTGCATCAGAAAGTAGAAAGGACAACCTCAGGGGGATCTCCTCCTGTGGCATATCACACATACTTCAAAGAGTGTACCAAATTGTAGGCAACCACTAAAATGATGCAAGATCTCTTAGCTACGACATTTTAACCATTTATTTCTGTTTTCCGACCAACGAGACCCCCTGTTATCCCCTCCGCGAGCAACGTGCGGTCAATCTGGGAAAGCAGACCGCAATAATCCCCACATCACCCCCACAGCACCCACCCAAACCGAACTGGTATAGCGAACCGGTAACCCATGTTTTTATATCGGTTCCGTTTGTGTTCGGCTCTAAGTTGGCGCTAGTAATTACGTATCAGTTTCAGCTAAAATTTACGGTTAATTGCGGTTTTCTGTTTCGGTTCCGGTTCGGTTAGGCGCTCAAGAGACGAGTTAGCAGCATTAGATATGTGTGCGATATGCTCTGTCTATAAGAGTTATTTAAAAGTAGAAATAGACTCAAGGACAGTGCTATTAATGGTGTATGCAGCTTGGAAGGCGAAGTCGCATGAGTGAGGAAGTCGTAAGTGATTTACAGCTATTGGGATTGCACCACGATGGCACCACCACACGATGGGCTTCAGTTCAATCGGAGTTACGCACGGGGAGAAAACCGAGAGAGTTCAAGCAGAAAAGACTGGAATCTAGAACAAGATAATAGGTTGAATTAAGGAAGGACAACTTGAACAGAAAGCGGCTGTGAGAGATCTTACGAAATCCTTTACTGAAACTAAGGAATCTGTAGTCAACATTAAAACTGTTGTCAAGAAAACAGTGGATGTTGTCAACAAAAGTCACCACCTGTGCTTTGAAAATATCGGAATTCCTCACAAACGAGTAGCTTAGCTAGACTTTAGCTTTAACAAAAAAAGGTAGCTTAGCTAGACGATTGCTAGATGATTTATCATCTTGCTAGGCTACTTCATTATTTGTCTCCCCGTGTGCAGTCTTAGCTCCATTTTCTCTTGAGCCCATAAGGTCACTCGGGTCTTCCCACACAGCGCAACAAAAGCTATGTGTTCCACGTGCATAGCTAGAAACACACCTGTGCCCCCGTTTTCACCACCAAATTCTTTTTAACACCAATTCTCCGAATGTCTCACAGTTTATCTATCTAGTTTCTCATTTGACGGTCGCTCATGTGGTGCATTTTATTCTTTCGGCTCTGGATACCCTGTTTTGTTGTATTTTTTTTTTCCTTGGTTACGTATACTTGTGTCGCAGTTATTTGTGTAGCCTGAATACGTGCGGCCTCTTCACGGAAGTTCTTGTTCAAATAAACCTTAGTGGCTCCTAACCGTTTTCATGTTACCTTTCTGAGAAGCTTAGAGCTCAAATTATTCGTCCTGTGTGAATATCAGCTACTTCTTTGCTAAAAGCCTGAAGTACGCAAAACTACTAGCCGAATTACCGAGCATTTTACATCTAACTAAAAGGTGCTCCCCTAGTTCTCATGGCATACTGAATGTGAGTGTGTTCCACAGCTACAAACTATATTTTTAATTAACACTCCAGTACGTTCATCGGCACACATGAAATTAGCGTTCATAAGTGCGTCAACGCAAACTCATTGATCCTGATGGTAACTGCTCATGGAATAACATGGGCTGGGGTGAAAGACACTGGCATCACATGTTATGTGACTAGCAGTTAAAATTTTTCGCTGAAGCCTGCAATTCAACAAAGTAATTCACATCATGGTTGCAGATAAAGTAAGAATATGATTCTGTTATTACTTTGTATACAATTGGAATTTGTTACTGTGACGACGGGTCATTCTCGTGGGTTTTCGCAATAAAATCATTATAGGGTAATAAAGAACATCTGTCACAGATGTTAGCTATGAAAAGTAGTAAATTAAGGAAGCTGGTTACACAATACTCATAGTGAGGCATATTAAAATAATTTTTCCTTCATCTGTTCCAAAGTTGACATTCATTTGCTTGTATAACGGTCAATCTGGGCCATTCCTGCCAAAACCAGCCAGAGGTGTAGCTTGGCTCTCTTAAATATCGCTAAAAAAAGTGTGTGCAGTTTGTGGATGATATGTATATATAATGGGGTAACAATGGGGCCGCGTTAACCTGTGCCCAAAGATGAAAAAGTTGTCTGTTACGAGCTTCCTTCTGACATCTACATATACGTCATTACCGCGCTTTCCTTGTCCGGTGTTAGAGGGGGAGCGTGGGACTACCATCCCGAGCGCATATACAGAACGAGAATAAATCTCGTGACGTGGCGAAACCTCAAGACTGGAGCACACTTTGGGTCAAGTTTACGATAAATTTCCGCAAAATTAGCATCCTTCGAGGACCCCTAGATTATTTATGCTCGTAAACTGTTGTACGTAAATTAGCTCCGCATGAAAATATCAAGCTCATCTATATTCATCGTTGAACCGAGCACTCGTGGACACCAATCACTTGCAAAAAGAAAAAAAACGCGTTTTTTATATAGTATTTTCACATATAGCTTGTCTATAAAGTAAAAAGAAAATCGTGCGTTATTGGTATGACAGATCCTCTCCTATAACATATTGAACATCAACAGGTTTATCCTTCTTTCAACAAGATATTTTTTCTTAGCCATACCGAAATGTAGCTTGTTCGTCAGTGGAGGTGGTATAGGAAGTAAAAAAATGATGCCTTTGTGGCTGTCTCCTGTGAAAATCGACAATCTGCTTTTCCATTTTGAGAACCTACAGGTATATTTGTTCTTACGCAAGAAGCAAAAATCGTCAGCTCATTCACATTCCATCTGTATGGTGCTATATCATACAGATTTTCCATTCTACTGTTCTGCCCAGACCTACAGATTAGATGCAGACGCTGCTTCGTAACAGCTTCAGCAAATCAAAAACGTTGTTGTCAAAAGTTCAGTTGTCAAAAACCAATGAAGTACTTCTGAACTTTTTAAACATTTGGAGGACTGTTCTGGTTGTTCGGCGGACCTTCCCGGAACCAACTGTTTAATCTCCTGCAATGACAGACTGTCCCGCACTCTACAACAATCCTCTCTAATAGCAACTACAAAAGGATATGTGAGCCAACCTAGCATTGTCATCCCAGAAGGCTTCGTCACTCTCCTTAGCCCTGTTAGCCCCGGATAACTTCTGTAATCTTGACTAATTCCATGGGACAGACTCCTACATTTTATTCCGTACCTTCTTCACTTCTCAGTTTTGCTTGTATGTTTATATTTTTATATATTGTACTGTTACTGTTACCAATATTTCTACTTTTTATCGTCCTTTTTGCAATCTGTACTGTTTTGGAATATCTTTCCATTCTTTGGAAGCACACACGTTCCCTTGTGCGGTTATCGATGCTACCACCGACCGTTAAGAGGTTCGTATTACGCGCCTCATATTCACCTACGCTGAGACGCCGGAGTGTACTCTCTCTTCCCCCCTGCCCTTTGTGTATTAAAGCTTCATTGCTAGTTCGTGAGTCTATCTGTTCATCTCGTCCTGTGTTCGTCCTGTGTTTTCCCCCTCAAACTCAAGGCAATGTTAATATCAGCTTCAGCAACATTTGTGATTGTTTTCGCATAACTGAATTTGTTTGGAAAGTGAGCAAATCACATAATTTCAAGGACACACCTTGTCCAATAGCACGCTCAAAATCTGCTGGCATATGTTTCCTTGAACGGGAAAAACTTACATCATGTTATGTGCAAGTGTTTTCTGTCGATATTACTGCTTCAGCTGACCATACTGGCTCAGATCACGTCAGAATGCAACATAACACCTCTTTGAAATCATTTACTGTGATCCATGTGCCCCTCACCCACAACAGAAAAATGAGCCGACTGTCTGAACAGGAGGTAATGGCTTATAATAGTACTTCCTCGTGGCCTGGGTGGGGCATGCCTCACTCTGCTTTATGTACAGTAATTTCTTTCCCAACCGTAACTGTGCACGCAATTCTCTGCATGCTCCCACCGTGCATGCACAGTCTTCAAGCTTTCCTTTACCCGGACGAACAGCTTGCAGCTGTACAGCCACCAGAATATCTGCACTCAATAGGAGGCAGCAGCCTATAGACCTATAGGAGGGTAGTTTCATTTTAAATCGAACAACGTGTGAAAATCTTACTTTTTAATTTGCGCAGAAAGAAAATATATATATATATGTTGGAGAACAACTCAAACGACGCAAATCGCGCCGCGTGCGACGCTCGTGCGAGGAGTAGTTGCCGGGCGGGAGAGGACGAAAGTTGAGGCTGCTTGAGCGCGCTTTCTTCTGGACCGACTTTACCAGTACTACCGCCGCTGATTTTACGCCTAGGAACTTGAAGTTTTTTTGTGGTTATGAGCTGCACCGTAGACACTGTCGACAGCCACCCAGAGAACTCTGGGGGCCCACAAATTTTCTGTTAAAAAATGCCAAGCTTTGCTTAAACGTTCAAAAAGGCCAAATTTTATTACCAATTTGTTTCATGACGGAACTTCTGAGGACATCGAGCTTAGTGTTATTCAATAGGACTTGAAATTGCTTTCGGGCTGTATAGAGTTAATTTTTCTCAGCCCAGTGGTTTCTGTGTTATTTGCTTGAGGATCGCACATGGTAGGCGAAAATTGACAATGTTACATCGCAATTTCTCCAAGATGCCATCTTCGATTTCCTTGATTATTTGGAAAGGTGGCGTCATGCCTCTACTTTAGACGCCAAGTGAGGAAATCTTTTATTTTTACCTGAGGGACGCACAGCGTTTTTTTTTTTGTCAGGCAGGGTCCGGCAGGGTCCACGAGGCTGCGGCCTTCGCGCCCCACCCATGCCCACGCGACCTTCAACCTCTTCTTTGCGCGAATGTGTGTACGTCTCCGACGGTGCCAGTGCACATTTCGCAAATAGACATCAAGCTCCACGCCATGACAAAAACGCTTGTGACGGCATTGGCGGCAATCTAAAACACACAGTCACTGTTTATCAGTTGAGGTCATCACCCGCGGATGTTATTCAAACCCCGAACGCCTTCATTTGCAAGTTGGCAATGGCCATGGCCCCAATATTGTGCTATTGTACGTTTCTCAGAAGGACGCAATCGAGCACAGAGACCGAAAGCTTGATGAATGGAAGTCAGCCAAACTGATCCCAGGTCTGATACAAAAAATATTGTGGCTAAGAAGCAGGGACAAACGAGACCAAATTGTATTTAAGGTGTCAGGTGTTTCCGGCTAGCCTGACTCGTTGCAGTGCAAGGGCCAGCCACGGTCGAGTATTATTTCTTGTAAATGAAATTTAGTCGTGTAAAGAGTGCCTTCTGCACCTGTTCGGGTTCGTTTATTAGGAGGTTTAAAATGGCAGTCCTCTAGGACTTACACTGTGTTAGCAAGACTATGGAGCAAAACGCCCTCGTAAACATACGAGGAGCGCCTTTGTGTGGAAAACTCGCCCCACGTAAAGGTAGCGCTGCGTCTCAATCAGAAAGAGAAAATGTTTAAAGGAACTTTATATCATGTGAAAGGTCATGTCTAAAGCTACCGGATGATGCCAATCCAATGGTGGCAGCCATCACCTGCAGGGGTCTTGCAATGGGCACATTTTGCTTTTTTCGAATCTTCCACAACGTTCTTTTGCCAATGAAAAGGATGCGACTTTCGCACTGCCTGGGGGACTGGCGGCAACCTGGAACAAAAGCTACCATGTTACCAGTGGATAAGGAACAACAACATTATTTTGAGATGGAGAGTGGGGAGTTTCATCGCCAGTGGCGATAGTCTACCCCATTGCTGGTGGGGATGGGGAATAAAATAAGGAGCCTCTTCACAATAACGATCGAAGTCCGATGGTGTCCAGAAATGTCAAAAGAGCTTTGAGGGCAGATCGTTGCTGGACTGTATTGGGCGAGGAACCATGCAATTTCGACAGGGAGAAGGGGCTAGTCCAGCTGATTAACAGACTCGGAGAGTGCGGTTCGGGAAGGTTGGTAGTGGAGGCAATGACGAGGAATGTGCTCCAGATCCTCTAGAGCACCACAGTGCCAGCAGGTGGGAGGGTCAACTTGTCTCAAGCGGTAACGCCACTGAGCTGTAAAGGCCACATCGAGGCGCATTCGGTGGATTAATGCAGCATCTTGAAGAGACGTGTTTCGTTGCATGCGGAAAGCGAGCGCTGGATCAACTCTGCTCAACATAGATGGGGGGAGAATGACGGTTGTCCATTGGCGGGAACCCAGGGCTGTCACGAGGGTCCTCCAGGAAGATAGAAGGCAGGGTGCGACAGGGCGAGGTTACTTTTTTGGGAGATGCTCGCCCTGACGCAGTACACATTGTGGCAGAGAAGACAAAATAAACCGTGTGTGCTGTTTGATTAAACCTGTTGTGCTGCTTGTTCCTTGGCGCGCGCAACGGACGGGCTGACGCCCCGGGGTTGTGGGAACTGAGGTTTCTGTTTCAGCTGTAAAAATAGGTGCAAGGGTACTGTTGCACACAATGAAGGAGCTGGTACCGTAAATTTCAAACCTCTTCTTTGCGTTGGTACTTAACATAAATAGTGATCTGTTAGTAAATGTACTTGAGGATTTCTGAATATGAAAATTATAGGAGAGAAAGGAAGGCAAACGAATACAACAGAGGGTGCCATTCATTTCTCACACTTCGGATTCCTGTTACTTATTGCCCTTGGTTGAGAGACACAGTTCCGACATCAGAGAAGCAGAATTTTTTTCAGAAGAAGCATAAATAGTTCCGCGAGAATTAAAAAAGAAAAAAGATGCAGCAATCTTTTCTGGCTTTCAAATTTCTGGCTGAAAATTTCATGGCTTTTGAGACCTTGAAAATGGCATTCTTATAGGTTCCAGGGTATTCAAACTCCACTGAGAACAAAGTGCTTGAAGTGCTTGAATGTCTAGGTACATCTCTTGCCGCTTTTGCATAGCAAATCGTTGTCTAGGAAGGTGTGTGATGTGTGGTCAATGTAGATGTTCCTGAAATTAGAATATTATTTCTTTACACATTAAGGTTACCGTGTCCTGGTAACAGAAAAAATGAAGGCACCTCTGCTGACTTCAGTTATTCACCAGAAAGAAAATAGTTTTTTTTAACATTTGGCATTTCGAGATTCTGTCCAGTACCAGCTCCCTGCATTTATCATAACGTAGGCGCCCAAGGAAAACCACACGCATGAAAGTACACAGTCAGGTTCCGATTTCACGGTTCTACAGTTGTGAGGCTGAAACACACACAGACGGACAAACACAACACATCCACGAGGTACCGGTGTGTGGCTTTTTCGTCGATCGTCATTTTTCAAGTCTCCGATTTCTACAACCAATGCAGTTCATATGGCAGATGTTCACCATAGCTGGAGCCAACACTGGAACTCATTTGGTGACTTACGTCACGATTTCAGAGTTGAACGTGCTCAAATTTGACAGGCGACCAGCAGAACAAAGCACTATCAGCGATGTCAACAGAATACTGATAGCCGGCGGAGAATACAGCAAACGATTCGCCCAGACTCGGTACTCTCGTTCCCAGCCCACCGCAAAGAACCACACCCTGCGGGGAACTATTTTCAGACGCGGGAGCCAAAAGCCATCGCTCCTCTGGGGCTGTCGCGCCCGTCGACCAATCAGAAAGGATTTATTTTGAAAGTTTTAATTTGAAGCGTTTACGTCCCAAAAGTTGATTTTTACGGCTTTATCATTACACCGTGGATTTTTTCGTGATTTATTTTCAGGAGTTTATTATCGAAGTTTATTTTACGAAGTGTGAAACCAGAGTGATCCCGCTCTATATACATTCAGCCTATGTCGACTCTCATGCTGCTTATGTCAGAAGCTGTTTCAAAATCATCGTCTTAGTTTCTAAATACACTTCCACGACGATAGTTCATACCCTGGCACATTACAGATTGAACTACCCTCATATCACTGTGATCAACATTGGTATTTCACTTTTCGAAACTCAAGCATCGTCGTCACCGCATGCCACTAGGGGAGCGGCAAAGGCGAAGCCTTAGTCCCTGTGCAAGAGCTGATATGCAAGAGCGGTTTTGCAAAAAGGACCCGCTTGGGGGTAGTTACAAAGGTGGCGGATTTATGTGACACCTGTTCTTGGTATGACCAGTAGGAAAAGCAAACCCCCTTATAGAGCGTTGTTATTCAGCTTGTAGGAATGTAACGTGGAAATAGTGTCTCTCCATAGGGGGCTACCTCCATAGGTAGTTCCCCTGCTTGCGCTTGTGGTACTGTTCCAGGAAATTGTCATCTTAAAAATTTGCTTTTGCGGCCTGTATCCGCGAAACTTTCTGTCTTAAAATTCAGCCATTTTTTTAGTCGCAAAAAGTCGCCATCCCGTACGGAACTTCCTGAATAACCTGAATCAGGGCACTATCCGACTGACATTCCGGCGTCAGTCCAACCGTATTCCTGACGCCGGTTCCGTGAATCCACTTGAATATCGCCTGAACAAAACCGGAAGGACGTACCTAATACTTGGCCACCAACCGGGTTTCCTTTGACAATCTTTCAAAATATATAAAGTGAACGTGTAATAGATCTTACGTAACAGATGACGGATTCCCTCGATCACGTTGTTCTGCCAAGTCCCGAATTATTAAATTACGTGTGGCGTGTTCACGAACGTTATCGGTGGAATCCCGCAAAACATCTTTTTCCCGATTATATCAGCAGCAGAGATGGAAATACTTCCAACCAATTGTCCGGTTATACAGGGTGTCCCAGAAAACATGTTATTGAATTATAATAAAAAACTACACCACATAGAGTCATGCGGTCAGTGGCATTTGTTCTTGCTGGGTTTTTGCCACCTCCTCATGTGAATGTCGTGTAACGTAAGTTTAATTATGTTAATTTTTGCCAGCTTAAGTCGGAAATTTGTCTAGTAAAGGTTACTTTTTATCCCACCAATGTGAAGAGCGTGTCTAATTTAGTCAAATTAATGGTAATTGACAAGGATATTCAGGAGCTATCCCATCGGAAAAAATAGCCGAACATCATGCTCTATGGAGGTCGCACAGAATAGCGCACGATGAATCTTTTAGCGCAGTCTTTCTCAGTCCGACGAAAGGAGGTTGGAAACCCAGCCCTCCCCGATATCGCAGAAAGAGATAAAACAGGCACGGCTTATCACGTCCGACTTTCGTTGGGACAATGCTTTCCCTCTCCCAATTTTAGGAACTGTTACTTTTTCTACTATCATTCTGTGGGCTGGCTTCGGAACCTCCTTTCTTCGTACTGAGAGCGATTGCGCTCAAAAAGTCATCGTGCGCTATGGTCCAGTGCCCCGAAAAGCATGATATTCGGCTATTTTTTCCGATTGGATAGCTGGCGAATATCACTTTGACTTATCATGAATCTGAGTGAATTCGGCACGCTCTTCGTATTGGTGGGGTAAAAAAGTGACCTTTACTTGGCAAATTTCTGAGTTTTTCGCAGAAGTTCGCAAGTATTTACATAATTAAACTTGGAGTACATGACATTCACATTAGGAGGTGGCAAAAACCTAATAAGAACAAATGCTCTTGGCCGCATGATTCTAGGTGGCGTAGTTGTTTTATTATAATTCAATGACACATTTTCTGGGACACCCTGTATACGTGGGATCCCTCAAATTGATGCACCCTGGGAACATTTTTCCGGAGCCACGTGCTGTGTACATTATTTCGAGATACCTTGCATGGCCAGTCGAACCAGCAATGAGATGCAGTGATGGTAGGACGGTGAAATGATGGCAGCGCGAGATTAAGTTAAGCTCAGGTTGGACTAAAGCAATTTCGCAGTTGCCTGCGACATAAAACAACGAATCAGTATTAATTTGTATTGATAAAGTAATTTTCTGCTCACGGATAACGGACGTCAGTGAATGCCAGAAAGGTACTGTATGATTCGGCGCACGTATTCTGACAAGAAAAATATTACTAAATGTTTTTTTATTTTTTGTTGGGGTAGGGGTTTCACATAGCATGATAATATGGATGCGTTACAAAATTTTCCGCTTGGCTAATGAAAACGAGCTCCCGTGGCATAGTGGTTAACATGATCGTTTTTCCACACTGAGACTGGGAGGTGAAACGGGTTTGAATCCTGTTGCCGGCTGTGCTGTCTGAAGACTTTCCAGACGAATATCGGCACAGCTTCCCCTGAAGTCGGCCCAGGACGCAAATTAACCTCCCCTGTAATCCACTCCGTCCTACTGTCCTCTCTTCATCTGTCGACATCTGTACGCCGGCCATAGCCCCAAGTTGCTTCGCGGCGCTAACACGGAATAAAAAATAAATAAAAATCTAATAAGCCTCACGTGCACGAATCCACATGTACAATGCAGTCCGTCTGGACAAAGGAATATCAGGAGCTAAACTGGTTTCCGGTTTATAGCTCAGCGGAAAATACCAGAACCCAACGGGAAGCATACACGGACCCTTCCGCTTCTTCACCACTGTGCCTTCGGGCTCATGGGGAACATACTTATTCTTGGTACATTGTCGACATCAGCAGGTCGCCTGATCTCTGCAGTCTTTCGAAGTGCTAGGCCCAGACAGGATTCATTCATCATCACGTGTACTTTTGAGATGGACTATGCGCTCGTGAACTTAGAGGCAGAAGACGCTTTTTTGTGTGCTCCACATAGGAAAACTGCAGCAGTGAAACGTGTAGAGGTAGGAGAGATGTAGTACGGTGGCAAGCAAGAAGACTATTTGAAGAATATATCTGATACGTAGCCGCTCCTTACATCGCGTGCTTTGTGTGTGTGCGCTTTTTCCTTTATCCCTTCAGTGACACTTTAAATAGCTGTGTGGAATTTGCTTGCGCTTCTTGAGAAGGCGGTTGCGCGTGTTGTGTCTTGTGGGCTGTGTTCCACGATATGTCATCCCTGGATAGTAACCAACTCGCTAGCAGCGGCAGTCTCTTGGATTACCACAAGACATGCCCTCTCCTTGCAAAAAAAGGTGAGTTCTCCCTCTATACGTCCTTGAGCTGCGATTCCGCTTAGCAACTTCTTTCTCCGTCTTCATGTGTGTGCATTATTTGCAGAAGTCACTCAGGCACACAGCGTAGGACGGGAGGAATGGAAGGCGTCGTCCCCGGCTCTAGTGAAATTTCTTGTTAGCTCACAATTCAGTGAATTGAAAGGCAAACGAAACCATGCAACCAAAATTTTCGACTGAATCTTCACTTCGTATGTCATTTATGCATATATTATGCAAAAGCACGACAATCAGGGCGCTGTGTCGGGTATCCCGACTTCAGGTTTCACACTAGTCATGCATGATCTCTTGCTGGTTCACCATGTTTCTTGGTTTCACATGAATCCGCTGCAATAAAGACTGATAGCAAGCGGAAGCATGCATCGCCTTGGATTCAGCACTCCTGTGTTCTATCAGGTGCATTATGCGGGTGTCATCCGACAAATCACGACCTTGTTCCGGTTACATTCAGTTTCTCCTTCAGGAACCATTCAGTACCGGATTAAGCTACCGGAATACTTACTGATACACCATTCCTGAATAAACCTGGCATCATTCCCGCCCATTCTTGGGTTCGGTCCGGGATCAGGTCCATGTTTTCCAGCCTCAGAACATCAGTTCCCCTCATGTTCAACAGGTACGCGGCACATAAACTCGAACCTCTATATATTTAGGGAGTGACTTTTTCGGGTAAAATCCGATTCCGCCCAGTTATCCCCCCCCCCCCGAACTCACCTCCGACCAATTCGATTTAAACCCGATTTTGGCACATGAAAGAATGGGTCACTTACGTTCGCTGAAATATACCCATGTGTGTCAGCACTGTCTATGCCTTCGGGTATTAGCGCTGGTAGGTCACCCCCCCCCCCCCCCCCCCCCCGAAAAAAAGGCAATGACTTAGTAGACAAGAGGAGAAACACAAAACACCCGATAACACCCGAAGGCACAATTATAGCCCGATTTCTACCCCATTACAGAGTTAAAATTAGCGCCCAATTCTTACCCCCCGAATCTGAGAAAGGCATTCAACCCGAAAAGTCACTTCCTATATACATTCGATGCACTATATAGTGCAAAAATTACAGCACTGTACATTGTGTGCGTGTACGCAAGCGACTTGATCAATTCAGTAGCAAGAGACACGTAAGCAGGAACGTTAAAGTGTATTTTAAAACGTACAAAACTTCAAAGAAAACGCGTCCTCTGTCCGTTCATGTTTCCTGTTTGTTACCACATTACTCAACCAACACACTTGAACTTCAGTTCTGAGGCTCGGAACCACAAACTGACAACTCTTAGTCAGATATTGTCTACAACCCTGGACATAAGTAGCTCCCGTTATTTCTGCATAGCTCATTATTTCCGCTCCGACGCTAATAACAGACTAAAAGATGTAGATGTACCTGCCGTTACAATAAAATTTCAGAAGACACGCACAATCGGGTATCAGACGCCGTATTCCGAAAGCCGCTGGCATGGCGCACCGAAGAAATTTCACGCGACTTCAGCAAGTTGGCCGCTGACATCGCCGTTGGGATCGGTCACATGATGCTATGACGTCACGGAAAGATTAACGAAAGAACGAATCTTTTGAGCGGTTCAGTTAACCAAAGGACCTGTGTTCGCAAATACATTGCCAGAAAATTGACTATTGCTCCTGCAGGGGCAACAGATGTCACGATAGATACTTTTGGCAAAACGTGTTCAGGGAAGCAGCGTCGGCGCTTGGTTCAAAATGTAGTTCATGTTGCAATTATGAAGATGACAGCAAAGTTATTGTTCATTTTAAGGAATCCTTGAAGAATATTGCCAGAAGATATGCCATTGCAATAATACGTATGTCATCTATAGATAACATACCTACTATGTTAACATACCTACAGAAAATACACTCTGACCTCCCCCTAAGTCTGCCTATAGGTTGTGCAGTGTGGCAAATGTGGGCCTAATCTTCCTTTTCGACGAGAAAACCTTTGTTACCTCGGTGTGCCTTCGTCGACCGTACGCGGATCTAATAATATCCAAAACTGCTTCCTCCGTTTTTGTAATGTAATAACCTGTAACTAGAGACTGTGTAATTTTTTTTTTGTGGACATCAATGCATCGGTAAATATCTAGCTAAACAAGCTACAGAAGTTTGGATGATACCTCATTCTCGAACGTCATTCGGAACACGTATGTTTCCCTGTCAGCTACCAGTCACATTAAACAAATGAAAGAGTCGTTTTGAAAACCTGGAAATTATGGGTGACACTGAGAGCGCGGTATACGGTAAATACGGAATGTAATTACATTCGCAGTTTGTGTTATTAAATTATTTTCTGCGTGCTGTTCCCGATATTTTCATTTTACAAAGATTGTTAGTATATTTTCATTTGTTAGTACGTATATAACTACCGTTTCTATATTGTGTATCTAACGACTGTTCGCCCCCGCAATGGACATTATGGTCCCCGGATGTCTCCAAGCTGCAGATTGGCAGCTTTCTGCCCGGGGTTATCCCATTGATGCAGATGATGGAAATAATGACGCGTGGTCGACCCGAGAAATGGCATACATTGCTGATTTATACCGGCTGTTCGCCCTCCATTCCTCCCGTATCCGATATCCGAAACTTGAAACTAACACGGGCCCTTTTTCGCTAAACTGTGGACATCTGCTCGAAAACGAGGCTCGCTAAACCATACGGGTACCTTAAGATGGAACACACGATTTTCCTTTTGTGTGTGCATGTCCCTTGTGTTTTCATATGTGTGCACATATGCAGCCTAGATGTGCTTCCGAGAGCACTGGACCATTTATTTCCTTACATGCCAACTGGGATCATTTGTTCCAGGACCATTCTTTCATGGACAATTTCCACGACCGTTTTCTCCGGTTCGTCATGTCTATTGTGGTCCGAAGCAGGGACTCTTTTATGCGTACGCTTCATAGAAGGGCCCATAATGCCGCTGTATACCTCCGCATACAAACCCTACGCGAAGGCTGCAAAACTCATTCTTGTCTGCGGGGTGCATTGAGTCATGAAGGAACTACGGAGGCCGCTGTCACGTCTTTGGTGTATCCTGTTTCTTATTTAGATGACACACAGCACAGAACGTAAAATTATATCAAACGTATATCGTTGGGTTCCTTAGCGCTGCTCAGTTACATGATCAAAAATCCTCTTTATTTCCTGTGTGCATACGGCGTGCGAAAGAGATTGCAAATTGCGACGTTGTGATGTTCATTTGTTGTAGTTGTGAGCAGGGAAAACGCTTGCTGGCAGACGTATGTTGACACAGTCGTCTCGCGACCTAAATAATCGAATTATTATCATTAGACGTAATGTTATAGAGTACAGGGACCGCTACAACATACCTATCTTGAGATACTTTTGTCCAGCTTAAGAAGAACACGAAGCTGCACCAATTTCAGCGAACTTCTTATCGATGGGTCGCATTGCAGGTGAGTCAATTCCATTCCTTAGTCAATTAATCAGGAACGTATTAACAACTGCGGAAAACGACGACTCCAAAAGTTCCGTTTCAAGTCCACTGCAGTCTGAGGATCTTCGCTCAAATTTCCTTGGCTGATCACCAAGCCTGTAACTGAATTAGACTGTTGTTTTTGGCATTGGAGGCACTATATTACAAATCGGCCATGTAGGTTTTGGACATAAATTTTGGTAGGAATATACTAGCGCGTTAGTAGCGCCACCTGTGTACGAACAAGCCGAGAGTTATACGAGAGACACCCGGTACGTTCAAGCTGAACGCGGCATTTCGGAAGTCTCTTTTTCTCCCGATATCGACAACCAGAATAAAACAATGCATTTGACACGTTCACAATACATAGTCGTACGTATATAAGTTTTTTTTTAATAGCTGCGTTTCAGAAAAACGAAACGTAACTAGAATATGCTAACTCTCTGCAAAGACTGCTCCCGATATGCCGTGCTTCCGTTGAATACGACAACAGGTGGAGTTGACAACGGCAAGCTTCTATCCATAGTGTTCATTCTTAGAAGCTGTCATTTACAGGAAACTTATTGTCTGCATCATTTCATTGAATTTTGTGCGTGCTCTTTACATCTTCATCCAGTCCACTGACATGGTTACGATGCGTCTCAGTATTTTGTCAGAGAGTGTATTTTTTAGGGCATCAGCTGCCCTATTTTCCAGTGGTTTCGCCATTACGCTCTATATACAATCAGCCTATGTCGACTCTCAAGTTGCTTGACAAAGAAGCTGTTTCAAAAACCACCGTTTAAGTTTTTGAATGTACTTCCACGACGACAGTACCTACTCTGGCACATTCCAGATTGAACACCCCTCGTATCAATACGATCAACAAGGCAATTTTACGTTTCGAAACTCAAGCGTCGTCGTCGTCACATACCGCTATGGATACCGCCTTAGTCCCTGTGCGAGAGTTGGTATTCAGAATGTATTTGAGTAGAGCATAGAACCGAAACGTTATTCGGTTTGTTTGGGGTTCCGGTTCAGCTTCGTTCACATACATCGGTTCACATATACCGGTTCAGTGGCTGTAAACCGGTTCGGAACTATCCCGAGGTTTTAATATGCAACAAAATTTTAGGTAGCCGTAGCTGCAAAACCTCTTAAGTATAGCTGCACGAATGCGTGCCTCTCCACCACGAGCCTCTCCCCCATGAGCGATCCAGCCTTCATGCATAGAGATCAGTGATCTGCATCCCACTTGGCAACGTGGCGACTGGGAACGAGGGTATTTTTCCGAAAGACAGTGTTTAGCCATGTCTCCTTCCTATCAAAAGTTACCAAATTAGTGATAAAATGATGGAGTACAACTTTTGGTTCGTCTTTCATGTCTTCTTATCGTTGTTGTTTTTGCCAGCTTACTACTGCGAGGGCACGCTGTCGGTGCGAAAGGGAAAAGCGATTGTGTTCCCCTAACTCATTCGCTGGGCGGATATGATTCGCATGCATTGCCATTTAATTTCACCGTGTGACACGAAACGAATGTCATTCAGTGCCATGTGATAGGGGTGTAACATGGAACTCCGGATCTCTGCAGAAGAACTCTACATTAAAAGACAGCTGCAAAGATACAGGTTCATTGAGCGACTCTATTTAAGCACGGCCCCTTCTACGGCCCCTTCCCATAACAAGGCACCGTGATTCAACTTAAATGAATTGGGACACCTCAATTAATGTGGTTCATTCCGTCATATACGCATTTTACCAGAGGACCAAGGAATGATTTTGCCAAGTGCCAATGTTCGCGAGATACACACGCTTGAACAAATTTGAGCGTCAAGGTCTAACGAGAGAAGAGGGAGAACCCCAGTCATTCCTATTGATTCTAACACAAATATCTGGCGTAGCCGGCGGTCGGATTGCTGCTGGAGATGTCTGCTCGACTTCGCAGCATAAAACAGTCGCAGCTTGATGAGTGTTTGTATTCGCAGCACAGTGTTATTTTGCGCGCGTCAATTAAGCCAATTGCTGCAGCATTTGAAATGGAAGCTCGCATTCGCGGAACAGACACCCTCTGCTATGAAACTTACTAAAATGCATGTGCACGTCGTGATTGATAACTAATTTTTACAGTTGTGATGAATGCTTTGCGTCATATAGCCGCATGCTTTGCGGCATTGGTGGAGACCGGTTTTTGACGTGTCTGTTGCACCCTATGCTGTAAAACTTGGAATGTAGGTGCTCGTCGATATACATAACCATGTTTTACACTTGCTATGAGCTATGGCAGCGCTACGTTCACACCCACATGCGTTTCGGCACTCGACCCGGTTTTCGACGCATCTCTTGCGCTCTTTGCTGCGAAACTTGAGGGCCAACTGAGGGCCAACTTGAGGGCCACTTCGTCAGTTGGTGCATTTAGATGACCATGTGACAGTGTACGTATAAAATGTACGTATAAGACAGTGGCAGTTGCATCTATAGGTGTTTGGCAGGACGCTCAAAGATGGAGCAGATTATTTCCCGTCTCGCTGCGGTTAAAAGCGTAGTACGCGTTACAACAAGACATTCAGACTGAGATAACACTTTCTGCTTTAACTTTATGGCTACTCACGCTTTTAAAATATGTGGGCGCTGGTAATGCAGACGAGCGCGCCCGCATTCACATTGCAATATACAGGCTGCACGAAAGCTTTCGTTGACAATGACCCGAATTACCCGGCGCGAGACACTTGATGACAAATCACCAAAATTGAGGAAATGATATTAAAAAGAGAATGTGGACTGAATAATTTCCAAACCGTCTAAATAGGTAGACATGAAAATCCACCTTCTTCATGTTGTCGTAGAAGGAGTAGCACAGCTGCACAGTGCCGCAGAATGCAGGTATTATCTGCGAGGAGAGTAGGATTAAACCTATGTTGATTTCATAGCCAGATCTGCTCACATCCAAACAATGTTGTTTCATGTTGAGAAGCTGCAAAGGATTGGGTTAAGGGCAGGGCTGGGTGGTAATACTATTCCTGTGAAACTTTGGAGTGCTTCTAATATACTAATAATACTCATTTTATTAATATGTTTTTATCTATATTATAATGCCCAAATTGGCGTATTACATGTATTATAATACTCTAAAAGGTGTAATACCCCCTGAGAAGTCTCGCCTACCGGGTGTCACCAGAGCAATTTATCTCTGATGTTCTGCCGTTCCAGAAACCTTTGGTCAGAAACAATCACCAGCTATGGGCTGACCCCAAATTCCCCCAAAGAGAATGACCTCAGGCCCAGAGGTTACTGGGGGCCCTCATGCATTCCTTCTAGGTCAGCGTCCCTAAGGATTAGTCATCCTATTTACGAGGCTTTTGTCATCTACAGCAGTGCGTGTGGTGCACTCAGTGTGCCTCTGGTGTGTATCCTTTCAGTCGTGTGGGTAGTCGCACGAGTTTGAACGGGAGACTGAGAGCAAAGTGTCAATTGGGCTCGAATTTCATCAGCGGGTCTAGACACTCCATATGAAATTTGAAACAAAGTCTGAAGGGCAGAAACAATAAGTCATCATCCTTTTACTTAGCTGGTGAATAGTACAAACACGGCATCGTAAATTTCGGCCGTTTTCCGTCGTTGATGTATTATTATGCACCAGCTATGATTCACTGCATGAGCATCATTCCCACAAGCTTAATATTCAGGCTATTTTAGCTAAGCCTATGGTAATATCCCACCCTGGATGCACCCTTCTGCTCATCCGGAGTATCAAGAAAGTGTAAAGCAAACAGTCGTGCATTACAGGACTGTCCCCTCGAGAAAATCCCGCTGTTAAAATGTAAATGCATCCAATAAACTATGATTCAAGAAGATAATGAGCGCCTCAAGTGGGCCGCAAATTGTGCATATGTATTACTGCCTTTTGTTTCGTGATAATCAGCGATTAACAGTTGAGTATCTAGGGTAATGTATTACAAGTATTACTGCTGTAATATACAGTAGTATTAGTATTATGTATTTCTAGTAGAATACTGAATTCTGGCAACCATTGTGTGTCTGTTTTATAATACAACATATGAGTATTACTTCCCAACCCTGGTTAAGGGTACCATAAAGAAGTGGCGGTACAATCTCCGAAAATGTACTTCTACATTAGGCTGAGCCATCATGCTTTTCCCGGCCCAATTTTCGTCCCCATTACACACATAGATTTAAAAAAATGAAAACTACAGACAACACTGTTTCGATAAAGTTAGCAACTGCACATCGCTCGCCGAGTATACGGTGACAAAACTACGGATGCCTGCGGAGAACACTGGGTCTGACGCAATGACATGTGCACTATGGTGAGCTCACCATACTAAAACAAGATAATTCGGCTACGTAGTCATCAGCAGCAGCTAATCAGTCGGGAATATACATCACTGCTGCTTTAAGAGTTATTATTTAGTAAGTTTAGTTAGGAGCTATTTCCTACTAGTTGTGGCCTGGAGCCATTTCACCGCAATTTTGCTAGCATATTTAAAGGTATTACCTGCGTCACATGTACAGCCTGTTGGGCCCAGTTTACAAGCTGCTCAACTAGACGTAGACTGTGAGGTACAATTGTTATATAGGCTATCCCTAAATAACACCACGTACTTGTTTGTGAAGCAATGTTCGGATGGAGAAATTACCGTACTATCCCCAATGAAGTCGACCCCGGAAGCCGGATAACCCCCGTGTGGCGAGCCGCCATGTGGAAGCTTGGGGACGCAGACAGTACTATCCCTATCATCACGTAATTGCGCATGAAAGTGAGACCCCGAGAGGAGGGACAGAAAGGGACACGCGGAGAACGTCTCAAACACGCCTAAGTACTTTATTACCTCGACGTCATAGTGCCACTCCGGACTCTGAAAACAGCGCTTATTTTATTTAGTCCATCAAAACAAGGTGCCTCTAGGATTCTATACACGATATTTCAATCCTGTTTACGAACGCTGTGCATTTCCGCCAATTTTGGAGATCTGCTGAGCCTCCACGAGTTTCGATGACGCAAGGAGCGAGTGACGTAATCGTAAGCCCACAAATTGCAATGATGTCATGTTTTGGAGAGGGTACTCGTCTCCCAGCACGGACGCCGGCGTCCGGGAGGGTCGCGTGGTGAATAAGTCACGTGACGCTGATCGAAAAAGGAGGAAATGGGAGAGACGGCTTAGATCTGCTTGTGTTTTCTCCAAGGTCAGAGTGGTCGATTGGGAATGTCACGTGGGGCTCCGCTAACGGAGTGCAAAAAGTGAGCCCCATAGGAAGACGCGAAGGGCAACAACGTTGCCAGATGAGAGCCCGGCGCTCCCTCGGAGCATAACATGACGTCACAGTTCACAGAAATAAAAATTAATTTACTCTAGCTTTCGCGTTAAGTAGAGGCAAAATAGTTTTCAGGAATGTAAAGTGAGACTAGACGATTTCAGTAACATAACTTTGGTATGATTATTTTTAATCCCGCGTTAGCGGCGCGAAGCAACTGTGGCTATGAGCGGCGTACAGGTGTGGACAGATGGAGAGAGGACAGCAGGAAGGAGTAGGGGACAGGGGGGTTAGTATGCGTCCTGGGCAGACTTCAGGGGGAACTGTGCCGACATTCGTCTGGGACGTTTTCGGAAAACCCCGGGAAAACCTCAGACGGCACAACCGGTGACAGGATTCGAACCCGTGTCACCTCCCAGTCTCGGCGTCGAAAGTGATCACCCTAACCACTATGACACGGGAGTTGGTTTGGTATGATTCTGAAGACACGAAATTTAGTCAGTAGGGGCACTTTAAAACACTCAGAGACAGAAAAAAGAAATGGGGTGACAAATAGAAAGTGACCAGCTGTTGCAATAAACTATGTCGTTGTGTTTGAGACGTGTTTGTGCTTGTGTGGCCTTTCTTGTCACTCGTCTAAGGTTGCCTCTGCTATGTTGAATACTTATCGCCAACTTGCTCGCTACTTAGCCATCCTTTCACTGGAATTCCTCATATTCTTATTAATTACTTTTCCTGTACTCGTGCACTTCTGGAACGAAAACTCGCTTAGCTACTGTGAGCTACTTTCTCCAGAGAATATAAAATACACCGGCAATCTGGAAGATCTTCCATGCGAAACATAATATTCACACTTGCTTAACCATTTCCAGCGACTTCACTATGAGAACGTGTTTGATGCTACGACACATCTCGTTTGGTGATATAATAATGAAAGTGTAGAGCTTTCCGACTATCATTAACGGTGGAACCAACATAACTCAAGAAACAAAACGACAGTGTCGTCGTCAATATTAATTGTCAATAAAGAGAAGCGTGAATTAAAAAATGAGGGTTCTTCGTATACAGAAGATATTCTATTTCACCATACCACAAACAGTTTCTTTAAAAGATGTCACCATTGTCAATATGTGGCAACTACTTCTAAAAATATATTTTATTGGCGATTTATTAATTTTCGCGAACCGCTCGTACAGCCGCTTGCGAAGTTATTCACGTATATTTAATTTGGGGATGCAATGGCAGTTTCATTTCGCGGGGTTAACGTCAAGGTGTGTTAGACGTTCGACCGCCACGTGTTCTCCAGATTTTTGCAGATCCAAACCAACTTGATCGAACCAGCGCTGTTCTCGAGGTTTTTCCTGTCGATCTCAAAACTGCTTGCTCCATGACATGTCTGTAACCCCAGCATCGTCTTTCTGAGCGGTGAGAATGGTGGACCAGAAAGATCGATGAGGTCACCAGGTAACAATAAACGACTAGAGGAAAGTTCTGTGTACACTCGGTGAGCCTCAAGCCAAACAAAGGTCAGTTGTAGCAGAGCATCTCGTTCAGAGGGAAATCTTTGTCACCTGATACATACGTACGCCAGTCACAATGACTGCTATTTGCACCACGTCCGGACGAACCCACGACGATTTCATTGCTCCGCTATTTCAAACCCATACAATAGTGGTCAAGTGACACGTGACGCCTTGAACTTATGTCAGAACTTAAATGACTGAATGTATCTGGTGAATGAATCACGGCAACGCGTGGACTATGCCTCTTTATTCATGAGCTCAATTTTTACCCCGATTTTTTTTTTTTGCGGTCGCGAAATTGGCGGAAATTAATGCATCGCGAATAAAAATACGTTTACAGTATGCAACAACATATTGTCTACGTCACATAC
This sequence comes from Ornithodoros turicata, assembly GCF_037126465.1. Lineage (NCBI taxonomy): Eukaryota > Metazoa > Arthropoda > Arachnida > Ixodida > Argasidae > Ornithodoros > Ornithodoros turicata. The sequence goes on along the minus strand of NW_026999351.1, from coordinate 656,454 downwards.
AGCAGCAATTAAAACACATAATGAAAAGTTTTATCGTTCATATTAAACAAGGAGCACACTCCGTCCAACTTCTCCGACTTTGTACGCTACGCAATTTTATCGTTATTGCCACTGTTACGGCAGAATAAAAGCGCTAAAAACACGAGGACAACGGACACACAGTTAGGCTAACTGTGTGTCCGTTGTCCTCGTGTTTTTAGCGCTTTTATTCTGCCATGCCTTACCAACAGGCCCAGTCTGAAGTTTTAAGGCCAGTGTTACGCTTAACGCTGTATTGCCTCCTTCGTCTTTGGCAGCAATGAGGTAAGATAAGGTAAGGTAATTGGGTTGGATTTGCAGCGAGGGAGTTATGTCAAAATCGACGTTGTTTATAGTAAGAGGAGTGATATTGTCGATTTTAGATTTGTGCATGTGTTCTTGTCCTTTTTTCCCTTTACTTGTATACGTATGTGTACTTTACATATGTTTGGTGTTGAATTATGTGGGTGTCGATGCCCTTTATGGGCTTGTATTGTGTCCATTTTTTTATTTCTTGTTGCTTGCGGGCCTTTGCAGCGCTTCATTTTGCGTTAATTGCGTTCTAGGTATAACGTAGACTTATGTGTTCCTTCGTGTATGTTTTTTTTTCTGTGTGTATATTGCGTTCTACTGGTATATCATATAATGCACTATATTGTCCTGATAATAGCGTTGATTTTGTGTACCTTTGCTCTTTGTTTGCGTCCTTACGTTTACGTCTTTTGATCAAGCTGTGTCATTGGTAGGACTAGTTTTTCATTTCGTCGATCGTCTTGTGGTCAACGTATGTAAATATACTGCTTCAGGGAGTTAGGGCCTGTGTCAATTTTCCTGGATTTATTTTCCTGGATTTCCTGGTTTTATCCCGGTTGCATTTCACAAAAGTGATAAATATACATTATTCATATGATTGGTGAACCACGGCACCCCGTGTTCCATTCCGGTAAAATACCCAGTTTTTGATTCACACACCTGCGCTTTCCACAGGTTTCGCCTGTGGAAATACCACACCTGGGTTTGCCAATCCAGACCAGTATGGCCACCCTGAATAGAAAGGTGGGGTTAGGAAAGAGAGTCGCTAAATAGGCTTCGCTTCAGAGTATCGACAATGAGTTCCAAGGGAAAGCAGGAGCGCCATCTTGTTTCCGCAGCACACCAGTGTCATCCCCAGTTGAGGAACAAAGACGGCCAACACAATGCCCGCTGTGGGCTAGGGAAGCGTGTATGATTAAGAAAGAAAGTGATGTTCTGAGGCTGGAACAACATTGAAGGGACAGATAATCCAGGTAATAATAATTAATAATTAATAATAATAATTTAATAATAAGACAGGTAATCCAGAATTGATGTGGGTTCGATCCCTACAGCTGGCTAACCTTTTCAGTGACTTTCATCTTTCATCGTGTATGATTGTTCTGCGATAATTCATGTATTGTCCACCAGAGCGTCCCGACGATGTCAAGGTGAGCTCAAGGCCGTCAACCTTGACGAGCTGCTTGCATGAGAACGGAACATTTCACCCACGCATAAGAGCTGGAATCGTGCGCGTGCGCGTAGGTAGCGTGGCACGGACACAAGATGGCGCATGCTCGCTCTTGGAACTTCAGTGTCGATACTCTGAAGCGAAGCATATTTGGCGACTCTAGGAAGCAGTACAGCTCTATTGATTGCCATCCTGTATCAATAGTTGCACTAGGTATTGAACACCCGCAAGACATGTGTATTTGTCTTGCTAGTTGCCACTTTATGCTTCAAATGAAACCTGGGTCTGATGGATCACAGTTATCTGTTGTCTCAATGTGAACGAGTTGAGTGTAGAACAGTACTGGGTCCGTGTCTACGTGAGCCTTATCCCCATCATGGTATTCTATGAACACGCTTCTCTATGTCCTTTAACTACTATAGTATTCCGTTCCCAGGCAGTTGATGACTTTACTTACCCTGGATATTATTCGAGTGTCAATGTTGTGCTTTATTAATATCCTCCGTGCGCACGCTGTCAATAATTTCGACGCTAGGGCAGCACTGCGTGTAGCGATCACCACACCTGTACAAAGTGAACAAACGTTGAACTGTAAAAAAAAAAAAAACTACGTCGCGCAATTTTTTATGCTCCGTTGAGATAATCCTAACAGCAGGGCAGCATTCCAAGTATACAGCTTTTGAGACCTTATTACGCGGCCTGGTGGGACGTCAAGCGGAAGAGAGCACGACACAACTGGTAGACTAATTAACTAAGATTAACTCATGAAGTTCATGAAAATGCGAGACAGCAAAATTTTTGGCATCTATCCTCTTCAGAAAAAAAAAGGAAAAAACGGAATCGGGCACGTAATCCGCAACATGAATCGCCAAACCTTGGTATGCAAATCAGACGAAACGCGAACTACGCACTTTTCGAGAGCAGCGACAACGCTTCGGCTTACGTGGGTCAGAAAGCGGTATACCTAGCCAACCAGTCAGCGTTTACTCCGACCATGTCGATCGCTACAAAACACATGATCCTCCGGCAAGAACGCGCTCGCCCACTTTTTGTGCTCGACATGTGCGTAGTTCTGAGCTACAACCTTGAACTCGCACTTCGCACACAGGAAATCATTTTACACCTTTATTCGCTCAAAACAGGTGCATTCTTATAAAAAAAACACCCTTTTATATCCTGAAAACTGTAGCAAATGGTGTAACAAGAGCATTATTACTAAAGGTGCAGTATCGACATACACAACATTTTAACCCATGTCCATGTTTTTTTTTATTCCATGCTAGCACCGCGAAGCAACCCATGTCGGCATAAAGTGAGAGGTTGCAAGAGTAGTAAGTACTGACCACGTTTATCCGGAAACGCACATCTGGCCTGGACGCCATTAATTAGCAATTAGAGCTAATTGGGACCCCCCACATTAATCAGCACCCTCCAGGGAGCCATCACACTAATTGGGGAATGTCTATCTCGCGTCCAGACCAAGATGTGCGTTTCCGGATAATCGTGGTCATAAAAAATAAAAAAATAGGCAGAAAATAAAATAAAAAGATAGAAATAGAGTGGAGAGAAACAATTTATTCGAAAATCAATGATGCCGCGGCGAAGAAGCCACTCCGCAACACCCGAGTGACCAGCGTCCGCCATGTTGGTAGTTTGCACCCAGCAGTTGCAGAGATCGACGACAGGTGGCCACTTAGTTGCAAGGCATCACACCAGATGGCGCCACCATCATAGCTCTAGACGAGAAAGACAGAACAAGATACTAGCGGCGGGTAAAAATGACAGCACTGCTAAGCAAGTCTAGGCATGCGAGAGAAAAGGTCTAACCGCTACTGCTAAAACAGAAAACAGTACACATCGGGGAAAAAGGCTTACGGGAACGATCGCTTAGGCCCAACACTACGCAGCTAACACAAGGCGGGAACCACACATCGCTAAACATGCGAGAAAAGGCTTAACACGAGCGCGGTCACCGCTAAACACGGCAAACATACGAGGAAAGAGGCTTACGGGGGCGATCGCTTAGCCCTAACCACAACACTATGCAGCTAACACAAGGCGGGAACCACACATCGCTAAACATGCGTCAACAGGCTTGGACACCGCAAAACAAGTCTAAACATGCGAGAAAAGGCTTAACACGAGCGCGGTCACCGCTAAACACGGCAAACATACGAGAAAAGGAGCGCGTCAAATCACTCACTCACCTTTTCCCCCGCGGCAACTTCCAGGCAGAAACTGAGCGAGCGCGGAGAACATACGTCTGCTCTCTACGAGATCCAGCCAGCAACTGAGCGAGCGCGCGGAGCGCACGTCCGTCTTCCGCGACGGTCCGAGAGAAACTGAGAGAGGCGACGCGCAGCGGCCGCTATGGATGCGCGCGCGCCCTCTGCTCCACCCGTCCGCGCATGCGCGCGCGCGCGCTGCTAGCTCCCTCTGCGCCGGCCGCGGGTGTTTTCGGTTTCGGCTCTCTGCTGCGCGCGCGCGCGCTCCTAGCGGCGACGGGTGGCTTTTCAGTTTCGCTTTCATTCTCCGTTCTTTGCGCGCGCGTTTATCTCTATAAAGGCAGCGTGCACCGCGCTCGCGTCATCATTCTGACCGATACGTGGAAAACGCCATGTGTGGTTTATTCTCCTGCGTTTCTCGTCGTCGCAAGGAAAAGACAAAAAACGAAGAACTTCGCGAATTTATACGCGGCATCGTGGAGGAAGCCTTTCAAGTCCACCGTCTGGAATGGTTGCAAGCGCGTCAAGAAAGAGCATGCAGGACGAATTCGGGGACTCCGTAAAATTTACCAAGGAGCTACCGCGAGAGTGGGACACGTCGCGCGCTACGCTGATTGTCGTCGACGATCACATGACCGACGCCGGTTCCTTGAAGGAGGTGACCGATCTTTTCATTCGGGGTTCTCACCACGCCAACGCGTCGATCTTCTTACTCGTTCAAAACATCTTTTTCGACAGTAGCCATTTTAGAACAATATCCTACAACGCCAGTTACGTCGTCCTGTGGCGCACCGTGCGCAGCGTGCACCAGATGGAACATTTCGGCCAACAGCTATTTGGCAGAAAAAGATTGGAGTATTTTCTGGACGCATATAAACAAGCGATGTCGTCGCCCCACGCATATTTACTCGTGGATCTTCACAACTATACGCACGAGGATCACAGGTTGCGTAGCAATATCTTTCCGGGAGAACGTCAATATATCTACGCTCTGAAATGAATCTCCGCCCTCACCTCACTTTACTCAAAGTACTCTCCACTCTACCCCCTCCACGCCGCCGCGACGTCTTGAGACGTTCGTCCTCGTCCGACATGAAACACCTATCCGAAATTTGCCTCAATGTATTGAACGGAAAGGTGGCTCTAGCTCCAGATACGTTCGCGCGTTTGAAGAAGCACAAACGCTTTTTACGACGGCTCGCCTACAAAAAGATTCACAAGAATCCGCAACGTTTGAAGCGCTATCTGTCTCAGCAGCGAGGACAGGGCGTTCTTTCGTCGGTGGTTCCTCTCCTGCTTTCCGCCGTGTTGAACCTTTTCGCCAATGGCCAAGAGAATTGAAGTGACCACCTCCATCGGAAACATTCTTTCCTCGAAGGAGAGTGACGACGTCAAAGTGAAACTCATACTGCAAGCACTGTATCGTATACTCAAGCAGTACGGATTTGACCCCTACGACAATAAAAACAAGGCGTCCGACGCTACAAATGACTTTGACTATTCGCTCCTCTCTCCAGAGGTGGACGAAGAGGAAGTGGAAAGGGTTGTCTCGGAATTAAAGAAGGTTCTTTCCTGGGATCGCGAGGGTTGTGTCTCCGTGTCGGGCAAGCCCATCAGACACTCCTCCGTTTACGAACTCGTCAATTATTTGTTGCAACGTGAGACGGGAAAGAAACCTTCCTGGTTCCCCAAAGTCTCGAAACTATTGCGTCTGATTTCTCTACCCAAATCTCGCGAGCCTCAACAGCAGCAGCAGCAGCAGCAGGCCTCCATTGCGTGGACGACTTATGGAGGGATATGAGAAACCAGAGGGTGGTTTGGGGGGTGTGGAACGCTATAGAAAAGCGCATCACTTGAGCAAAAAGAAGGCTCTCGCCATTCTCAGAAAGCTGGATGCCTACACGCTTCACCATCCGGTCAGAAGAAAGTTTAATAGGAGACGCATCATCGCGCTCAAGATCAACGACGTGTGGCAAATGGACCTCGCCGATTTTTCAAAATACAAGAGATTCAACGGTGGCTACCGCTACGTTCTCGTGGCAATCGATTCCCTCTCCCGCTTTCTGCGCACCCTCCCGCTAAAGCCATGATAAGACTTTTTCGGGTAGGTAACGTACCTACACGCATCTTTTGCGACAGAGGCGGGGAATTCTACAACAAGACCGTCAAGGAGTATCTCTCACGAAAGAAGGTACAGATGTATTCTACCTTCTCTCCAGTAATCAAAGCGTCGCAGGCAGAGCGCGTCATACGGACTTTACGCGACAGAATATTCCGTTATTTTAGAGTAACGGGAAAATACCACTTCGTTACCGCGCTTCCCAAGATCGTGCGCGACTACAACACCACCAAACACAGGACTTTGGGCATCAGCCCGTCCGAAGTCACGCCCGAAAACGAATTGGAGCTGTTCAATAAGATAAATGGGAAGCCCGTCGTACCCTCCGTGAAAAAGAAGCTCAAACTGGGGGATAAAGTGAGGGTCCTACTTCACAGAAAAGGTTTTCATAAGAGCTCGGAAGGGAGTTGGTCGCCTCAGATTTTCACCGTCTCCCGCCTGAGAGACACCTCTCCTCCCGTCGTACACCTGGAAGATTACCGGGGTAAGGAAGTGGACGGATCTTTCTACCCGGAGGAGGTACTCGTCGTAACCCGAGACGCCAATCAGCCTTGGCCAGTAACGAAAGTGCTGAGGAAGAAGCAGGTGAACGGTCAGAGCTTCTCCTTGGTTCGCTGGTTCGGTTACGACAAAGAACACGACAGTTGGGTTCCGAGCAGCGACGTGGTCAAGATTGGGAAATGATGTCGGACATCTACGTCCATCTGCTCTCGAACGCCAGCATGGATAAGTTTCCCTCGAATAAACTCAACGCCTTCACGGTAGCTTTCGATAGTCCGCTTCAGCTCTCGAATCGGTATAAAGTCGGTCTGATGGATCTCAGCATAAGTAACGATTTTTTAAATATCGGCTACGAAAGGCAAGATGCGAAAATCGAGGTTTCTTTCGAGGATACGGTGGAAGCCGGCAGAACTTTTCGTGTCACCTCGGATCTCGAGAGGGATTTGGGAAAAGCCCTTTCGGAATTCGACGTTTCTTTCGCGTACAATAAATCGCGATACGACTTCGTCTTACCCGTGGACGTGAAAGCCGTGGAATTGGACCCTCGGCTCGCGCAAGCGCTCGACGCCTCGCTAGCGTCCCGCGAAGCAGGTCGTGCGGTGAAACCCCCCAAATTGAGCGAACGCGAAGCCACCTCCATCTTATTGGAGCACGCCGCACCCGTCGCTTTCGGCGACGTCACTCTGAATTCGGAAACCACGTCCCTACGGAACACACTCAACAAGTATTTCCAGACGCACAAGCTGGACGCCTCGCTCGAATACGCGGATAACGTCTACTCTCTGAAAACGCCGAAAGGGTTGCACGTACCAGAACCCTTTGTCAAGCTGCTACATCTCACACCCGTCGAGGGACACGAAGAAACGCTACGCGTCTCTCTCCCCATAGCGCGTCAATTTTCTTTCACGATCAAGACGAAAATTCCTCGATCTTTGCAAGTACATGTGCCTCCCGGCTATTATGCGACGCCGCAAGCACTTCTAAATGCGATTAATCAGCGCGTAGGCGAACGCGCGCGCTTCAGCTTCGACGGAACCGAACAGAAATGTAAAATTCGGCTTTCCGAGGGCACCTCCACCCTAAGACTTTCCGAGTACCTGGCCGTGCTTTTGGGCTTCGAATCGCGTACCGTGTTCACGGGGGATGAGGATGCTACGAGCTCCGTCGAGGTACTCCTGGAACCCCCGTTTCACAACATAATCGTGTACACGGATATCGTGGAACCCACGTACGTGGGGAGCGGGAAAAAACCTATATTAAAAATACTACCCTTTTATTACGAGAAAGACAAGCACGTCGTCACCTACACGTTAGATAACATCCAGTATTTTAACCTGTCTCAATTCGAAATTCCTTCAGTGACGATCGTTCTCGCGGACGAAACGGGAAGACGTTTGCCGTTGCGGTCCAAAGGCAGAACCAATCTAACGTTGCATTTCAAATATGTACCGTAAATCCCCCAAAATAATTCCCGTGTACACGGGACCCCTTTTCCAACGAGGGGGCGGTGTGTTGAGCAACATATCCAAGTTTATCGTTCCCATCTGGCAGCAAATAAAACCGATCGCCAAGAGAACGTTGAAGCGCTTGGCGCGGAATTTGGCCGATGGCGAAGGAATATCGCGCGCAGTAAAAAAGACGGCCATAGCAACGGGGAGAGACGTGCTGGATTCCATGGAGGGCTCTGGAAACAACAATGGGAAGAAACGCCGCAAACGACAACAAAAGGCGCCGACACACGACGCACCTGCAGATATCTTTGGTACGCCGTGAAGGTCACACATCCGCTGCGCGCGCTCCGTCATGACGTCAACGAAAGGAAAAATACAGACGCCGATCTGTCTAACGAGTGATGTGATGATATTCGAACCCCCTTCCATTCAATACGGCGTGGAAGATACTTCGTACCAACTTTTTTATCCGGTCAACGGAGTAAATAATTCCGTGATCGAGTTTTGTATTCAAAATTTGCAAAGGGCACACTTGGATCTCTACGGCAGTTTCGTGTCTTTGACCGTGCGCATTGTTCGCGACGACGGGGAAGAAATGGACGAGAAAGATGTCGTTTTCCCAATAAACCACCTGTTGAGCGGCATGTTTAAGACGGTCACCGTTTATGCGAACAACAAGCTCGTCAGTTCCAACGAGTTGTACGCCTACAGGAGTATTTTGGACGCCGTGCTTCATTCCACGCCCGCGGCTCAAGAAACAGTGCACGCGGCTGGACTCTATGTCGAGGACGACGAACATTTAAAGGACGATTACGACGTCTCGTCTCGCGGTCCGAAACAACGTTACGAAGCGACGAAGGGTGGAAAATACTTTAACCTGGTCGGACAGATCAATACCGACCTGTTTCAACAGCCGCGCCTGATGGTACCTGCCGTCGAAATTCGCGTCGTTTTCCTGTTAAACAACGACGAATTTAAACTCGTATCGGTCCCCAAAGACAAGAAAACGTACAATTACGAGGTGGACATTAAAGAAATGACGTTACACTTGAAAAAGGTGACGCTGGCACCTTCCCTATTTTTGGAATACGAGCGGCGGCTTCAGACCACGCCGGCCATCTACGTGTTACGCGGATTGGAAACCAAGGTGCGGAGCTTGAGTGCCGGGAGCTTGGACGCTCACTTTGAAAACGTTTACCCCGAAAGGGTACCTTCCAAATTATGCGTCGCCCTGCTCGCCACGTCCGACTTTCTCGGCGACATCCAATCGAACCCCTACAAATTCCGTCATTACGACCTGTCTCATTCCGCATGCGATGCTCTCCGTGGACGGCCAGCAAGTGCGAGCCGAGTACGACTTTCAGAACGACCTCGTCAAAATTCCCTACTTTAACTTCTTGCAAGAACTGGGAGAGAAACATTTCAAGTATAGCTACGAGCGATTTAAAACGAACGGGTTCCTTCTCTACTTTAACTTGGACGTGGACAAGTGTTCTTCTCCTTCGCATTTGAACGAGTGGCGAAAAGGAAACGTTCGCCTGCAATTACGCTTCGCTAAAGCCCTTCCACACGCGGTCACCGTCCTCTTGATTTCCGAGTGTCCCAAGCTCATGTACGTCGACAAGGACCGTACGGTCACCTTCCCATAAGAAAAGATGTACGAGAGCGACATCTTGGAACTCGTGTCCCTGAACCCCGTTGCTTCCTCCATGCTGAGAGGCATTTGCGCTTCAAACGAAGCCTTCGTTTTACGCAAGCCCGGTTATTTAATCATCAATACGGAAGAGCGAAGAAGACGCGGGCAGCACTGGGTGCTCTACCTGAAAAACTACGACGGGTCTGCCGTGTTTTTCGACAGCTACGGACTTCCCCCCATCGAAGCAAACCTTCGAAAGACTTTACCTGTAGTGGACGAGTATAACGACAAGTGTATTCAATCGCCTTTTTCGCCTTACTGCGGGCTTTTTTGTATCTACGTAGCCACGCGCATGTCGAAACGCTACAGCTTGAAAAGTTGTGTATCCATGTTTTCCTGTAACCTCGAAGAGAATGACGAAACAATAAAACGTCTCCTCGTGAGCGAACTCGTTTCGTAAAAATAGACTATTTATTTATTCACGACATACACAAGACCCTTGCGAGACGATCTTCCAACGTGCTGACCCGACGCTCGTCGTCGCCGGTCTGCACCGTGACGTCGAGGGATGTGTGGAGAAGCCAGTAGCGACGGACGATAGGTCGGTTGAAACCCGCGTTGATGAGACACGGGTCGACTGTCTCTCCTCGTCTATACTTTTCCAGCAGCTCGAGCTTGTAATCTACGAAACGCTTCATTTTCTTTGCAATCTTCCCACTGACGGTGAACAGACGTAAGGGTATCGTCTTGAGAATCGAGCGAAAGTCTCCCTCGCAGCTATCGCCGTGAATATAATCGCGTAATCGCAGCAAGTCCCGATACATTCGTGTTTGCACAAAGGTGGCAAACCTCTGATCGGGCGCCATCATGACTGAGACGGAATGAGAGTAGACAACCTTTATTTCTCGTTACACATGAATTAGGCTCCAGCTTTGGTTTCGTAGCCGGGAAGGCAGCCCAAATACGGACGAAGGCTCGAGTCTAACCAATGGCTGGGGTTTCTCGACCAGAGTCCACCGCAGCGACAGGTAGTCAGTTGATCGCCGATTCGCAAAAAGAAGGTCTTTGGAGGAGGCTTGAAGGTTAGGACCAGGGGTAGATCTCCCGTCAGTAGCCATTCGTAATCTGCAACGAAAGGAGTGTGAGAAACGCATGTTTTTTTAAACTCAAACACACACGTACAATCTTCTTCAGTCACAGAGTGACACTGATGGTCCATCTTCTCCATCTTCCTTCAATAGTCGAAGTCCTTCGCAACGTACGTCGAACGGTACCGTCCGACAGCCGAGAAACGGGCGAATCAATCGGTCCGTCCAATGCTTTTGCTCTGAAAAAAAAAAAATGTGAACGATTATAGAACGTATAAAAAAAAAATAACGAGGAAGCGTACCTTTGGACCACAATCCACCGCAATTGGTGCAGAAGAAGCGGGCCCTGCCAATCTCCCGAAATATGTGAGGCAGGAAAAAACCGACTTCACGCGTAGCAAAAGTGTTGTACACTGGAAACGAAACTCTTCAAACATTTCGACGATGATGATGACGTCATGGGTATTACTTACGAGGATCTACCAAGCTGATCATGATGGAATGACGATCGAACGTTCGCTTCGACATTTATAGTAAAGCTTTGCCTCTCACTCTCTATGACGTCATTGAACGTGTTTAAACATGTTAAGACGTGTTTGAACATGTTTGAACATGGGCGGCGAAGTCGCCCCTGAACACACTCGTTCCTCTCTCACCCTCTCTATGACGTCATTGAACGTGTCTGAACATGTTTGGACGTGTTTAGACACAGGCGACGAAGTCGTCCCTGGACACACTACTTCCTCTCTCTCTCTATGACGTCATTGAACGTGTTTGAACATGTTGTGACGTGTGTAGACACGAACCCCGCAATACGAAAAACGTCACGCAGTACGAATTAGATTGGTGGTTAGTGTGTCGCGCCCAGCGTAGAAGGATCCTGGGTTCGAATCCCACTCTGGGTCTTCTTGTCGTCATGTACAAGTCGTCCCAGAGTGTTAGCTAGAAATTAGTGTAATGTTTTATTCAACGTCGATGGTATTATTGTCATATGCGACATCGCAAAAAGGCGCGAAAGACGGAAGGCGGGGTGGTCAAAGTACAGACGACACCGTCGCAATGCGAGGAGGAGGAGAGCGGTGTAGCGACTATAAAAGGTGCGCTGGTTCTACGACGATTGACAGGAAGCCCACGAGGGGCATCCATCCATCCACGACACGAGGCGTTTCGTGGACCAAAATGTAAGTTGACCGTCTCTGCTGTGAGAGTGTATTCTATGTATGACATTGTTTTTCAGGAACCAATAGCCGCTGTCACCGCATGACACTGACCACAGGGACTCATCCCATCTTCTCTCATCATCCTCATCAATCTCAAGCGTTCCTCAACTGAAGGGAAAAGTGAGCATTGTTTCGTGAGGGGAATCTCGTACTGATTTTGTTTGACCGCAGTGCCGCGGTGTCTCGTATGTCAGTACGACCCCATCGATGACATGCTCGTGGCCGTAGAAAGAGAGCACGAAGCTAGAATAGAGAATCTCGGTAATAGCCCAGTCGTCCTTTCAGATGACGACGACGACGACAGAGTCAGTAGTCCGCCTTTCGTAATACCTGAAACGGACGACGACGACGACGAATTGCTCATGTGGGAAGGGGATCAGTCGTATGCAGATTTCATTCCTCTGTCTGGTAGGGTTCGAGATGAATCACCAGATGCAAGCCCAGAATTTCGAAACGAAGCTGAGCCTGTCCAGGGTCGTAGAATCGTTGAATTGAGAGAACACGTCGTAGAGAATCATCCCTCCGTCACGGAGAGACGATTCCTTCCTTTTTTTGTCACAGACGAGGCATTTGACGGAACGGCTACTAGGTACACGCTTCTCTGTTCCCCGCACGACGACAACGTCGACGATTTGCGACTCTATCTACCGAGCATAGCTCCAGTAATCACGCGCGTCCTCGAAGCTTATCCCATGCCTTTCAAATTTTGTCTGTGCTCGAAGGCGCTCATGGTTAAGGACGGAGCCGACGGGTTGACTTCGCATCTCCTTCACGTGAACCTTCACATGAGAGTCGTTCATAACCGCCAAGAAATCGAAGGCGCGATAAATGCTGCCATCGCAGAGTCCTCGCAACGCGTTGAAAACTATGCGAGAGAAGGGTCCTGGTTTCACCTCGAACGACGTCCAATGTGTCGACTTAAAACTAACGCGCTTAAAACCGAAGCGGATAGGATGCACGATCGAGCTTCCCGAGCTGCTAAAGAGAAAAACAAAGACTCTCACAAACGTCAAACTTCCACCGAATCACGAAAACGAGTGTTTCAAGTATAGCGTGCTGGCACTCTTACATCCTTTGAGGAGCAAACCAAACCTGCATGTAAGATACCACAAGTACATGAATCCTTCCCATCCGGAGACGCGCGTACGTACTGGCCGCCCTGCTTCCAGTCACTTACGAAGACATTACCCTGTGGGAGAGAAAAAACAAAATCTCCGTCTACATCTACGTGTTCGACGAGCAGACGAGTTCGATATCTACCGGACGGGTTCCCTGCACGCTCTATAAGGATAAAGTCCACCTGCTCGAGGTTAGGGAGCATTTCTATGGGATCCGAAAATTTAGCACTTTCATGGGACGAAGTGACTACTTTTATTGCGAGAAATGCACGTCCGGTTACGGAACGAGAGAGGCATTGCAGCAACACGAACGTCTGTGTCGAGACGTAAACGAAGTGATTCTCGAAATGCCAAAAGCGGGGGAGTGTGTCTCCTTCAACAAGATACAGTACATGCATCCCTACCCCTATTTCGCGGTGTTGGACACGGAGAGCGTTTTGGAAAAAACGCGCTCGTGAAGGACGCCTCGAGTGTGCACAGGATGAGCTCGTACAGCATTGTGCTAGTGAGAAGTTGTGATGGGAAAATAATGGACGTAGATGGCTATTTGGGACCCAACGCGGCAGAGAAATGCTTGCTCTCGCTCAAGCGATTTAGTGATCAAATCGATAGGTTGAACAGTTGTCCCGCGCCGTTGGTCATGAGTATGGAAGACCACTTTCGGCACGCGAGCGCTACACACTGCGAATTTTGTGGAATCGAATTTAACCGACATACGCGGAAGGTATCGCATCACGACCACACCCGCTTCGTAGAGTCCGGTTCTTCGAATTTTGTCGCGACGCTGTGTGATACGTGTAACCTTACGTGTCGTAATACCAAAGAACTCGTCGTGTGCGTGCACAACCTGCAGTACGATTTGAGCTCCCTTCTCCGCCACATGCACGTTCTAAATCTGGGCGAGCCGTGGATCTTAGCTTCGAGCTCGGAAAAGATAAGAGGGTTCAACATTGGCGATCTCCATTTCCGCGATACCACGCAGTTTTTCAACCTCTCCTTGTCGAACCTGGTGGAAACCTGCTCGCCAGCGGTGGTGAAAGCGCGTTTCATTGTACCCTTCAAATGTTTGGTGACCGTTTCCGACGCCTCCTCAGGAAGGGCATTTACCCGTACACCTTCGTCGACAGTTTCGAAGCGTACAATTTGCCCGCACTACCGCCAAAGGAAGCTTTCAAAAGCGACCTGAACGACCGAGAGATCACGGACGAGGACTATCAGTACGCCCTCGAGATTTTCGAATTGTTCGAATGTAAGAACCTCGGCGGTTACACGCGTCTCTACGTCACGCTCGACGCCTGTCAGCTCTGCGACGTCGTACTGTATTTCAGGAAGATTGCGCTAGAGACGGATGGGTTAGATATCCTACGCACAGTGTCCCTCGCCAGTTACGCGTGGAGCAGCGCTCTGAAGCTCACCAAAGTCAAAACTCGAGCTCATGAGCGATCGCGAGATGTACGAAACGATCGAGAAGGAATCAGGGGAGGCATTTGTAACAGCTTCCACAGATACTGTCGGGCTAATCACGAGGGGTGCGACGATTACGATCCCAGCAAGAAAATACTTTTATCCAGTACCTCGACGTGAACAGTTTGTACCCGTACGCGATGACTTTCCATCTCCCGACAGGTGGTTTTGAGTGGGTCGATCCTTCGAGGTGGAGCGAGATCGATTTTCTCAACATTCCTCACGATTCGGAAGTGGGTTACGTGTACGTGGTAGACTTGTCATATCCCGAAGAACTGCACGCGCTCACTAGGGATTTTCCCTGGCACCCGACACAGGTGCGTGGACGAGAACGAACTCTCCCCTACCAACGCCACCTGAAAGATGCGTTGGCGCTGAACGCCCCTTCCACAACGAAACTCTTGCTGACGTGCTACGACAAAGAACGCTACGTCGTTCATTATGCACTGCTCGCTCTGTACGTGAGGTTGGGCATGAAATAAAACGTGTTCACAGCATCCTCTCGTTCCGCCAAGACAACTTTTTGCGAACCTTCGTGCAGAGAAACGTCGCGTTGAGGAATGCCGCGAGCACGAAATTCGAGCGACTTCTGTACAAAACCATGTCGAACAGCACGTTCGGTAAGTCGATACAAATGTGAGACGGATGAAAAAGTATGCCCTAGCCTACGACAAAGAAAGCGCGCTCCGAAAAGCTAGCTCCGTCGACAGTCAGCATTTTCACATTCTGAGTGATAAGTGCATCTTGTACGAGATGAAACAACGCCGCATCAAATGCACGCACCCCCTTTACGTGGGCTTTGCCATTCTTGAAATATCCAAAGTCCGAATGTACAGCTTCATCTACGAGTCGCTCTTTTCTCGCTTGACATGTCCAGTGCAATTGATCTATAGCGACACGGACAGCGTAATTTTTTCTCTCACGTGTGAAAGCCTGGAAGAGCAGCTGATGAAGATTGAGAGTGAGTTAGATCTGTCTTCCTATCCGACGGACCACCCACTTTTCAACGACGAGCACGCGAATCAGATGGGGTACTTCAAGACGAGACGGGGGGCGGAGTTATTCAGGAAGTCGTAGCCATCCGAGCGAAAATGTACAGCATTCTCTTGGCTGGGACACACAAACAGATCGCGAGAGCCAAAGGAGTTAAGAAAGACGTGGTGAGGAAACATTTATTGCACGAAGTGTACCGAGATTCTCTGTTCAATGAAAAGGCGGTCGCGGTGCGCGCTGCCTTTATAGAGATAAACGCGCGCGCAAAGAACGGAGAATGAAAGCGAAACTGAAAAGCCACCCGTCGCCGCTAGGAGCGCGCGCGCGCGCAGCAGAGAGCCGAAACCGAAAACACCCCGCGGCCGGCGCAGAGGGAGCTAGCAGCGCGCGCGCGCGCATGCGCGGACGGGTGGAGCAGAGGGCGCGCGCGCATCCATAGCGGCCGCTGCGCGTCGCCTCTCTCAGTTTCTCTCGGACCGTCGCGGAAGACGGACGTGCGCTCCGCGCGCTCGCCTCAGTTGCTGGCTGGATCTCGTAGAGAGCAGACGTATGTTCTCCGCGCTCGCTCAGTTTCTGCCTGGAAGTTGCCGCGGGGGAAAAGGTGAGTGAGTGATTTGACGCGCTCCTTTTCTCGTATGTTTCCCGTGTTTAGCGGTGACTGCGCTCGTGTTAAGCCTTTTCTCGCATGTTTAGACTTGTTTTGCGGTGTCCAAGCCTGTTGACGCATGTTTAGCGATGTGTGGTTCCCGCCTTGTGTTAGCTGCATAGTGTTGTGGTTAGGGCTAAGCGATCGCCCCCGTAAGCCTCTTTCCTCGTATGTTTGCCGTGTTTAGCGGTGACCGCGCTCGTGTTAAGCCTTTTCTCGCATGTTTAGCGATGTGTGGTTCCCCGCCTTGTGTTAGCTGCGTAGTGTTGGGCCTAAGCGATCGTTCCCGTAAGCCTTTTTCCCCGATGTGTACTGTTTTCTGTTTTAGCAGTAGCGGTTAGACCTTTTCTCTCGCATGCCTAGACTTGCTTAGCAGTGCTGTCATTTTTACCCGCCGCTAGTATCTTGTTCTGTCTTTCTCGTCTAGAGCTATGATGGTGGTGCCATCTGGTGTGATGCCTTGCAACAAAGTGGCCACTTTGTTGCAAGTGGCCGCTTTGTCTTGAAATTCTCAATCCTGTTATGGGAACTGGCTTGAGTCAAGCAGGATCAAAGTTCGATCCTGCTTGGAAGTGGCAGTGTAGCACCATCCGATCTGCATTGGGTCCAAGCAGGTTCGGTCGAGCAGGATCGAAAATGCCCGTGTGACAGGGGTAGAAATGAACTTCACCACATAGCACGCTCCTAGCCAACCTTCATCCCGAATGACAACGTTCTCGCCCCAGATTTGTTGAAAACGGGAGGAGGAGCCTATTTTGTGCCCATTATGCACGGCACAAAATAGTCTCCTCCTCCCGTTTTTCAACAAATCTGGGGCGAGAACGCTGTCATTCGGGGTGATGGTTGGCTAGGAGCGTGCTATGTGGTGAAGTTCATTTTTAAGAGTGTAGGACCGGCGAAAAACTCACAGTGCGCCTACCGGTCAAGTCTGAATTTTGATTTTTCTTCTGCATGTGGCATATGGCTCTATCTACGCCGTATCAAATATTCCAGCAAAGTGTTTGGTGGCGTTTCTTAGCCAAAGGCTTCCGAAATTCTGCATTGTTTGGAGGTATGGTGCTGATCAAAGAGTACGTTCTACAAAGCCTACGTTCCTGATGGAGTACCGCAACACATCATACGCCGTTCGAAAGCTCCATGAATCGAGCAATTAAATGCTATGAAGCACAATCTTTTACCCTAGTCAGACGGCAAACCTAAGTCCGTTAGCGGAAAGACCGTTACTTCGCCTGTATTCCAACCATAATTTAGAATGACATCGTTCTCTGCCCTGACTTGTTGAAAATGGGAGGCGTACACCTTTTTTGTTACAATTATGCAGTTCATAATTGCCGCAAAAAGGGCGTACGCCTCCCGTTTTCAACAAATCAGGGCAGAGAACGATGTCATTCGAAATGGTGGTTGAACTACAGGCGAAGTAACGGCCTTTCCGCTAAGGGACTTAGGTTTGCCGTCTGACTAGGGTATTATTCGTTCTGAACATTGTCTGGCAAGTTGCGTTGAATATAGTACTTTTTGGCGCTGTGAGCCAACTTTTATATATTTTTTTCAGGCAAATCAAAACCGAGACGGCACTGTCAACACAGGAGCCTCTTGTGTTTCAGGTGGTCTAAACCCAGAGGAAGTACATGTATAATGCAACAAGAAATAGCCTTGGAGGTCACGCTCAAACGCGCACGCGACAACATCGTCTCCTGAGTGGCAGTTTTTCCGTCCGCTCCTATTTGGCAAATCTTCTAGCACAGAGAATTCCGAAATTGTTAATTTGTTCTAACTCACAAATGGCTTCAACATACGCATTTCCTTTTCCCGTTCATTCGAAACGTGAAACTTACCGGCTTGTTCGATTTGAGATGGAACTCTAATGTGCACTCGACGTTTTTGCATGGCTCTGTTGTTTTGTGCAAAATGTGCAACATATTAAAAATGTTAGCGCTCCGACCGAGTAATGAAAAATCTTCCAAAGTGTTGTTTTACGCACATGACAACATTGTGTAACGTGGATTTCCGATCGATAGCTGAAGGATGCCAGACACTTCAAGACATAATCTGAGTTACATATGTTTCTAAAGTAGTTTGGTCTGCGAAAAGTCCCCAATAGACTATAGTAATGTGCCCCTAATGTATTTGGATATTTCTGATGTGCACGTGCAATGCGATTAATAATGCTACTGCTCTGAACGTGCAATGCAAAAGCTTCCAAGTTTGAGTTCTATGCACGCATTACAACATTGTACAACATGAATTTCTGGTCTATATCTGAACATTGCTAGACACCACAAGCCATCATGCGAGCTGCATATGTTCCTAACAGAGTCGGTCAGCTAAAAGTACACATATATTATTGTGGCGCTAATATATCTGTATGAATGAGCCATGATATTAATAATGTTACTGCTCCCAACGTTTGGTGCAAATCTTCCAAATCGGGGTTTGGCACGCATTACCATATTTTAGAACGTGGATTCCTGGTTAGTGTCCACGCTGATTCCGTGCCACTACATCCAACGTGCCATTACATCCAACGCGTCGTTACATCCAAAAAACGAGCCGTTACGTCCAACATGCTGTTACATCCATTGTGCCGTTACATCCAACGAGACGTCACATCCATTTTGGCCACTACATCCACGGGTCATTACATCCAACGAGCCAGTACATCCAACATGTCATCAGATCCATCGGTCCAGCACGTCCAACGAGCCATTACATCAACGGACACAGAACACTCGCTCAATGTTCTCGTCGGTGTTCTGTGCTTGTTACGCAGCGCCTTCCATCGACCATTACAAACGCGGTTCATTCCAACATCGCTGTTCTGTACTTTTTTGTCGAACCTACGTCAGTGGCCAGCAAGTGTTGAGCTCGTTAATTCCTTAATTGTTTTCAAACTTAGGAGGAGAGCCTATAGGTGAGTGCGGTGCCCATGCGAATGTCGCTGTTCTGCACTTTTTTGCGAATGATCTCCTTCACCTTTGAGATAGCGTCCTGTGTGTGAATCACGTTGTGTGAATACCAGATAGTGTTGGGAAGCTGCACAAACCTAGTCACCTGAATCCAGGAAAAAGCCACGGGTTGACCCAGAAACTGGTTATTGATGCTGCCTGGACGATTCGACGGATAATTCGAGAACAAATCGAGAAGAATTCCTCCGGTTCAGAGTTTCCATCCCGGGCAGCGAAATGATTGTCTCGTTTGGAGATAGACCTGTTGTCCGGAGATAGTAAATGATTGTCTTGTGCGATACGAGGAGAGTGTCACCCTGTGGTGTTTGCGCTCACCAGGCGACATGACACAGCCGCCCATGAATAAACCCATGATGTAATTCGTGACACACTCCTACGGCGTTTCAGCCACTTGGGAACACTACAAAGCTCAGGTCACTGAATGTTTCACGTCGAAGTTGCAGCTATAAATGCAGCAGTGACAGTGTTCAGCGCTGTACGTGTGAATCAGCCGATAAAAATAAATGGCTGCGCCTTTCATTATGCGAAGGTGATAAATGGAAAGCGGGACGAGCTTTGCTTGAGAACCGTCTGCAGGACAATGAAGAAGTACGAGAGTGGTTCAAGGTGGTAAGGCACCTGCCCTTCCTCCCCGAACATTTCCGGCTCTCGTTCAGCGAGATTTTCATTTCCAATCCACCTCAGCAAGAATCACCTCTTCTGAGCGCTCTGCTGCAGCCCTTCATATCCTACTTCCGCAATTCTGGGTGATATACATTCCCGTCCGTGACGTATAGGACCACTTTAGCAACTCCGGAGCATGCACCACGAATGTGTTTGAGGGTTGGCACAATGAACTCGATGACCAACTTCCGAACTAGCACCCAAATCTCGCGGAACTGCTTGCATTTTTCCAGAAGGTGCAGCACGTTGCAAAGTACCAGCTGCGGCTCTTGCTGTGCGACCCTGCAGCACTGCTGGAGCTAC